>NC_088693.1:35485242-35791550 GCF_028017835.1 Emys orbicularis
CTTTCATCAAGACCTCTTTGGTGATTTTAGCAAATAAATTAAGTCAGCAATTTACCTTTCTCTGTAGTTCATCTCGCTTTATTACACACTTATTGTCATCAAGTACATTTACATTTCATTGAAGTGAAACTCACTAATTTTATATTTGAAAAGCTAATAAAGCTAAATCAGTTTAGTGATAGTAGTACGGTGACATGAAGTCAAAGGGATGGCTTCCATTCTGGTGAGCAGAAAGAATGCAGGACATGAAATTAGTGTCCCTTAGTGACTGACATGCCATGCTGGCTCCTGCATTATTTTACATCGAACTATGAATGCTAAAATGAGTGATACATACAATAACTAAACATTACTACCTGGAGGAATTCTATACATTTAAATCAGAGCATGCCTGATAATATGCTATTTGCTGCCACTAATTTCATGCCCTCATAAGCTTAAAAAATGGTTAAACCACTTACGCCATCAAAATGACACTGAAGTCAAGCCAATTCCATGGGTCACGAAGGAAAGTAAAACCTTCTAAACAGAAGCCCCTTGCAAGAATTTTTATAAGCGATTCAAAGGTATAAATTCCAGTGAATGTGTACCTGAGGAAAAGTATCGAAGCAAGAATTACAGACACGGTCTCAGTATGTCTGTTGCTATATATAGTATCATTTTTACAATAGGTTTATATTTTCTAAAATTGAAAAAACAAGAAAACTCTTTTGAATTGAATGGAGAAACCTATAAATTTCATGTGTCTACAAAATTATATGAAGGCAATAATAGTAAAGTAAATGAAATTAGACTTCAACGTGTATATGTTGTGCTGATTTTCTACAGGCTTGATTCAGCCTCCAGTTTGTGCCCACATTTTTACACCTGCAAATAATTACAGGCACAAATATTTATAGGTACATTTTCTAGCACTTACATGGCAGGTTACCTGTTTGCATTCACAAATCATGTAGGTAAGTGTCTATGTACTATAAAAAGTGCACAGAATTGTTTGCAGTGTCAAAATCAGAGCCCTCTTCTGAAAAACTGGTCCTGTAACTTACTATATTAATCACTATAGTATATATACATTTCATAAATAAGTAGAATTTTATCATAATAAAGAATGGCTAGATCTTTTATTGTTCAAGAACAGTCTGAGACCATGTTACCATAAAAGGGATGTGATTTAGTTCATGGATCTCCTGAGATATGCCGAGCTCTTGAAGGATCCACAAGATCATGTATTGTGTGGAGGCCCTTCTGGTCTGTTGTCAGGCTCCAATCAGCCACAAAGACCATGGCTCCTGATGGATTTGTCCTTCTAGGGATCCCCTACTACATCTGTCCCTGGAAGTCCCCAAATGGGGATTCCACAGCGTGGTGAGGCCAGCCAACATGAGTCAATATAGAGATAAATGGGGAGTGAGGAAGGAACTGAAAGTGGTTAAAACCTTATTTAGAGTCTAATAATATATTTTAAAAGAATAATTCATAGCTGTATTATTATTAGCTTAATTGGACTAAATTCTGTCTACACAACCATGAGCCTGTGCAGCAAAGAGAAGCAGACATGCTTCCTGGTGTCTTCACTTCACTAGGAGTCCTGCTAGCACAGGGCAGCATTCCAAATGTCAGGTCAGAACAAAGTACTGCTTTGCTGCTCTTTGAAATCAGGAGCTCATTGCTTATTGTTTTGTGTCTGGTTTCTGGTTTTCCGCTTGTTGTTGTTTTGGGGGAGAGAGGGAGTTTGCCTATTTTGATGGCAGTTTGTGACTTCATGAGGGTGAGAGTCAACCCATACACTTTTTGCCTGACAGCCATACACTCTCAAGCCAGGGTGAATGTCCACATGCACTAAGATGCACTCTGGAGACACAACGACTGGCCTCTCAAATTAAGCACACGCGTGTTTGCATGCATGTTTGCGGTTATCTAGGCTTCTTTTCCTTCTTGCAAATCAGTGCCACTAAGGACAAGATTTAGTCCGTAATATCTCACAGGAAAGCTTCAGCTATTCATCAGACAGAAGGTTGAAGAACAAGGTACTATTTTTAAATCACTTAAATAATTTAAGAGAAAAGGACAGAAAGATATTGATGATCTCATGGAATCTAATCTCTTATGAGTGTAGAAAAGCAAGTTTTCAAGTAAACCTTCTATTAGTGCTTCTTGAATGGATCTACATCAAACTAAAATTGTTGTTCCAATAAGTATGTTTAACTTACTCTACATTCTTTGTCCACTCCGGAGGGTTACTCATGGTCATAAATACACAGTTGGTCAAAATAGTGCACATAATAAGCATGCTGAACAATGTAGACAGAAGTCAAGGAATGTAAGCCATTCGTATATTATATCATCCAAAAGACACAACAGTATTCTAATACCTGGATTAGTAAAATAGGTAGAGTGTAAATATATATACAAGTAATATAATTTATACTAAATAAAACTTTAAAAGTTTGCATGTAATTTCATCTATCTTAATTAACACACCATCCAGCACAGTGGTTCTGTATTGTGAAACAATGTATTTATCTTTCAATTCTATTAGGCTGTGGATTTAAATGAAATCCACAACATCCTTAGGTATGAAAAAATATGAAATAAGTATAGTTTTTTTCTTGATCTGAACACAATACAGACTGGGACAGGATGTTATCTTTATCTTCCCATATGTTTGTATAGCACCTAAAACAATATGGACTAATCCTGATTTAGACTTCAGATGCTAATGTAATATATGAACTTCATACCCTCCTATCTCAATGCCTGTACTTTGACCCATCAACCTTTTACCCCCAATCGGGGATACTGCAGATTATGTATTCCTTATGCCACCTGATCTTAAACCAAACTTTGCACCCTTGATAATCTGTATGTTATTCCCTGATAACCAGAAACTTCTATGCTCAAACTCTGTTCACTATTTTTTTTAACATCATCTTAATAACATTTTTAAAACAATAAAATAACAACAACAACAACAAAATAACAGCCTACAATTTACTCACATGTGTAGTCCCATCTAAAACCAGTAGGATTACTGATGAGGTCTACTCACATGAGTTAGGACTCACATGAAACTAGCTACTTGCATGTACATTGGTTGTGTTTTCTTCAACATTTGCACTGTTGTTCAGTTGAAGTCACAGATATCAATAGGGCTGCATGGAAGCTCATTGCAGGATTGGAGCATGAATTTTAATTGCATAAATATACTACTTAATATAATATTTCAGTGGATTGCACTTTCTTAACTGGATTAAAGTGAATTTGCAGTCATAAAAAAGAATTTATAATACTCTATGGACTATGGTTATTTTACACTCCCCTAATATTACAAGGCTCTGAGTGATCTGAGACATTTGTAAAATTGGGTTGTAAGTGTGCATGCTTTACTTGTATTTTACCATTCCATTTTCTGATGCTGACTATTTTCTTACAGTGTAAATGACCAATGACTGATGTCAGGTACTATAAACATACTGTAGCTGCAAACATGAACCTGGCCTTTAGTTTATTGTTTAAAGCTGCAGTTCTGCATTAAGATACATTAATGTTGAGCCTTATGTGTGTGTGGAGCCAATGGGACTCTGCACAGGCCCAGGGGTCAAAGCTAGCAGATCATGATGCAGGAGGATGTGTAGAGCCTAAGTTGTTACTCTAATAATTGACAGGTTTCAGAGTGGTAGCCGTGTTAGTCTGTATCAGCAAAAACAACGAGGAGTCCTTGTGGCACCTCAGAGACAAACAAATTTATTTGGGCATAAGCTTTTGTGGGCTAGAACCCACTTCATCAGATGCATGGAGTGGAAAATACAGGAGCAGGTATAAATACATGAAAAGATGTGAGTTGCCTTACCAAGTGTGAGGTCACCTGTATTTTCCACTCCATGCATCTGATGAAGTGGTCTAATAATTGAAAATATCTTCCTTTTCTCTGATTCTGATCACTTATGCAGCACCTTCTCACCTAATGAAAAAAACAATACCAATGTGCCCATACAAATAGCTCTTTACTTATGTAAGTATTCCTCTAAAGTGAATTAGTGTCATCAGATTTAATGGGAGTATTTGCATGAGTAACAGGATTCTGCATGGATGCAGGAGTCTTCCCACATAGAGCTCATTGAAGGAGAAAGGCCTAAATTTGTATCTAAAACCAAATATTTAAAATCTGACAGTAGTGGGTGATTCAGTGATGAATTCTGTGGTTTGGGATGAGCTGCATACTGCAGTTGTGACACTGATGCTTTTTAAGAGTGATTGGAGTATGTTCAGTGAATGTATGTACAGACATAAGGGCATTTATTTGTATATTTAAATGAAAAATGTTATTTCAGTAATGATACTTTTTAAAACAGTCACATTTAAAATTAACCACTTGAAAAGGATATGAATGTACCAAAATCTTAATAGCAATTTTTCTAACGGGGTTGAGAGGAGTTAAAATGTACAAGGCAGATGTGGCACTGAATCGGAAAATTGTCTTTCCTTTATTCAGTACTATGAAAGTCTGGAAAAAAAGAATATACAATGAAAGTACAGTGTACATAGCATTTTCAACTCTGGCACTTTGTTCCCCCCCTTGGATTTCAATGGAAGACAAGGGAACTGTCCACCTTGTAGGACTGAGCCTTTAGAAATGAAAGTCCTATTCTGTTCATCACCTGTGGCAAGTAAAGGTCGGATTTCTAAGGAAACAGCTGATTTAAGTTATCCAATGTTAATTTTCTAATGTTCTAAAATTTGTGTTATAGAAATTTTAATGGGATCAGGATTCAACGCATATAGTATCAATGGGATTTTTGTCATCAATGTTAATGGCAGCAGAATATGGCCTTTCATCACTAAAATAAACATGTATTTTTATTTAATTTATATTACACATTTTCAGACATATAAAGACAATTTATAACAATAAAATCAAGTATTTAAGTAAAATCAAGGTTACAAATAAAATCAAATACATTATATTGCACTCAAACATGAACAACATCTAAATCAGGTGTAGGCAACCTGTGGCACGTGTGCCGAAGGCGGCACGCAAGCTGATTTTCAGTGGTACTCACACTGCCTGAGTCCTGGCCACCGGTCCGGGGGACTCTGCATTTTAATTTAATTTTAAATGAAGCTTCTTAAACATTTTAAAAACCTTATTTACTTTACATACAACAATAGTTTAATTATATATTATAGACTTATAGAAAGAGACCTTCTAAAAATGTTAAAATGTATTACTGGCATGCGAAACCTTAAATTAGAGTGAATAAATGAAGACTCGGCACACCACTTCTGAAAGATTGCCGACCCCTGATCTAAATGCTAAGGGCAAATTCTAATATACTAATTGTAGCTTAGCAGTATCTTCCTCCACAAATGGGGCTACTTGTAAAGTACTGTATTCATTGTGACTAAAGGTATGAGAATCTGACCCTAAATAATTTAAATATAATTAGAAAATCACTGTATTTTGAGTTTAGATTTTAAATAACAGTAGTATCAATTATATGAATTTCCTGAATCGGTACGTCCATAGGCAAATGAAGGGAATAACAAAAATGCCAGCTGACATCAGTCCCAGCAGCCTGAGACCATGAAAGAGATCCAAAAGGACAAACTCTGTTCTCAGTTATAGCAGTGCTACCTTACTGACTTTGTCTGTGAACATTCAGTTTTGTGTATTTATTGTCATTTACATGTTGGCTTAAAGGACACACAGTCAGTGTTTTCCAAATTGTGCCTTTCCTGTAGGTGGTCCTCTTCTAGATTTTTGTCATTTCTATTCCAAATGTGTAGGTGTTTGGGATTCACTTTGATCTTTGGTCCTTCCTGGAACTTCTTCAGGGCATTACTACAGTTCCTTTCAGTCTTTGTCAAATCCCTTGACTCTGCTTTGTAATATCACAATAGAGTCTTTGTTACGCTCTCAGCAGAGCTATCTAATATCACTGCTTTCTAAGTTGCTCTGCACTCTGTAAAAACTAGTATGTAATTAGAGATGCTGCCATCTCCCTAACTTCCTCACTCCCACAAGGTCTCCTCTCTGGTGGGAGGTAAACTGGACCCCACTTTGGTGGGGGAGAAACCAAGCCAAGGAAGCTGCCCTTTCCCCAAGGACGCTGCCCTTCCCCCAAGGACACTGGTCTGGTACATATAGTGGGGAAATCAGGCTGTGAAAGACCACCCACATGATGTGTCTGTTGTTAGGAGGGAGTCATGCTGACACAGACTGCCTCCCACTCCCAGGACTGACTTTCTGTCAGTGTTGGTGCGAAAATACTGCCCATCTTAAGGTCATTGCTGCAGCAGAGTCAGTTGCCAGATTCCAATTCATACACTATTTTCTCCTGATTGCAACAACCTCTATGATTAAAAGTACTTTCTGCTAATTAGATAAGTGATAGCAACAGGAAAAGGGATGAGTAATTCTCATTAGTCACTTATGATGTCCATTCTTCTTTTGTTCAAAGAATCAAGCTGCTAGACATTTAAGAACAGATGCCATTTGTAGTAAACAGAGTCTGAAGTTTACTCATTACCGCTAATGGGTTAGCTAGTCCCTGACTAGTTTGTCTTTTTTAACCTTTGTATCCTACATCCTTGTCCCCACATGATGTTTTGAGTTCACTGATGATCAAAAATTAGCTTTAAGTTTGTTGAGGGTGTCCACTACCAGCTTTTAGCAGAAGATTGGGTGGGTTTTTTTAAACACTTTGGCTGTAGAATAATACAGGAAATAAGACTAGCGGTAAAATGCACATAATGCAAAAACCTTTTAATTGAAAATACCGCACAAAACCGAGCTGCTGCTATCATATCCAAAAATGAAAAAAAAGAAAAGCTATTCTCTACCCTACACTTGTATTTCTTTGAGTTGCCTAATGACCCTAATATATTAGCTATGTACTCTCTTTCCACATTAATTAACTACACAAGTGCAATTTATTTCATCTTCATTAGTAAGTGATGGGTTTTGTAATCACATATTGGAATCTACTTTACTTTCCACTCAAGTTAATTTTTAATATTGAACTTGGAGCTGTAATTTAAAAAAAAAAATACCAGTGCTGCTAAGGAAAGCAACTCTAACTACAGTAGACCAGCAATGTTAGCATCATGTGATTATTCCAATGAACAAAATAAGGGGCTGTTTACCTTTTCATTTCCTCCTTCTGTTACAGGTCTGTGAAGTTCAGACCTCCCACAATCACCAATTTAGTATGATGCCCCTGCTGAAAGAGTTACATATAGTCCAAAGCCTCCTCTAGAAGTTCTCTACCAACAATTTTTCTCCTATACTCATATTTTTGTAAAGTCCTCTTTTTGCTATTCAACTTATAGTATGGTACAATATAGGAAAAAGGGGCCGTATCTTACCTCTGTGAGCTATCTACAGTTTTGCCAACTTCAAGCATTTAAAAATTATAATTCAAATTGCCATAAAAACATATTGGCTTAAAATGCATAAGTATTTTTTAGATATTTAGATCATTTGTAGTGTCTTCTTTATCTGCCTTCTGATTTTTTTAGTGGGAAGCTGCCCACTGCTCCCCAGCCTATTGTATGGCTGTGCCGAAAGAATGACAGGAGACATTAGATATGGGTTTAATCAGTCCACAACTTTATTATTAGACAGATGTCTGGGACTAACCCAGCGGATAAAATGTGTGCAGTGCAGGTGCAAAATTTATGTCCCTCCAGCAGATTCACTGCTGGGTCCTTACCACTTCCAGCCAATTCCAGGGGCGCTTTCACCAGCTCTCCCCTCCCTCCCCCCGTTTTCATCCAAGTCCCTCCAGCAATTCCCTTGCCGGGACCTTACCGACCACCTCCGCTCGTAGGAGGGGTTAAGATAGACTATAATGATGGGGGGTTGGCTCCCTGCTGTACCAACCATAGGAGTCCCCAACTGCCCCCGGCTTGCTCAATTACCAAGCACCTCTCCTTAATTCCTTTTCCAAGCCATTTTTTTGTTCTTTTGTTCTTTTGTGCCTTTAATTTATGGAGTACCTGCACTGAACATCCGCTATACAGTTAAATAAAGAGTTGCGACATATGGCCTACCGCCCGTCATGCTATGCATGAACAGCGCCTACCTGAACCTGCTGCGAGGAAGGCGAAACCCCCCCCCCCTTACCTGGCCAATATGGTGGTAAGGGAAAAATTCCTTCCCAGCCCCCCTTAGTGGGGCAGCTAGCATAATGCCCACAGCAGATATAGCTAAACACCCAGCTACTAGGGGGGAAGCTGTTCTAGACTTGATTTTAACAAATAGGGAGGAACTCGTTGAGAATTTGAAAGTAGAAGGCAGCTTGGGTGAAAGTGATCATGAAATCATAGAGTTTGCAATTCTAAGGAAGGGTAGAAGGGAGAACAGCAAAATAGAGACAATGGATTTCAGGAAGGCGGATTTTGGTAAGCTCAGAGAGCTGATAGGTAAGGTCCCATGGGAATCAAGACTGAGGGGAAAAACAACTGAGAAGAGTTGGCAGTTTTTCAAAGGGACACTATTAAGGGCCCAAAAGCAAGCTATTCCGCTGGTTAGCAAAGATAGAAAATGTGGCAAAAGACCACCTTGGCTTAACCACGAGATCTTGCATGATCTAAAAAATAAAAAGGAGTCATATAAAAAATGGAAACTAGGACAGATTACAAAGGATGAATATAGGCAAACAACACAGGAATGCAGGGGCAAGATTAGAAAGGCAAAGGCACAAAATGAGCTCAAACTAGCTACGGGAATAAAGGGAAACAAGAAGACTTTTTATCAATACATTAGAAGCAAGAGGAAGACCAAAGACAGGGTAAGCCCACTGCTTAGTGAAGAGGGAGAAACAGTAACAGGAAACTTGGAAATGGCAGAGATGCTTAATGACTTCTTTGTTTCGGTCTTCACCAAGAAGTCTGAAGGAATGCCTAACATAGTGAATGCTAATGGGAAGGGGGTAGGTTTAGCAGATAAAATAAAAAAAGAACAAGTTAAAAATCACTTAGAAAAGTTAGATGCCTGCAAGTCACCAGGGCCTGATGAAATGCATCCTAGAATACTCAAGGAGCTAATAGAGGAGGTATCTGAGCCTCTAGCTATTATCTTTGGAAAATCATGGGAGACAGGAGAGATTCCAGAAGACTGGAAAAGGGCAAATATAGTGCCCATCTATAAAAAGGGAAATAAAAACAACCCAGGAAACTACAGACCAGTTAGTTTAACTTCTGTGCCAGGGAAGATAATGGAGCAAGTAATTAAGGAAATCATCTGCAAACACTTGGAAGGTGGTAAGGTGATAGGGAACAGCCAGCATGGATTTGTAAAGAACAAATCATGTCAAACCAATCTGATAGCTTTCTTCGATAGGATAACGAGTCTTGTGGATAAGGGAGAAGCTGTGGATGTGGTATACCTAGACTTTAGTAAGGCATTTGATATGGTCTCGCATGATATTCTTATCGATAAACTAGGCAAATACAATTTAGATGGGGCTACTATAAGGTGGGTGCATAACTGGCTGGATAACCGTACTCAGAGAGTTGTTATTAATGGTTCCCAATCCTGCTGGAAAGGCATAACGAGTGGGGTTCCGCAGGGGTCTGTTTTGGGACCGGCTCTGTTCAATATCTTCATTAACGACTTAGATATTGGCATAGAAGGTACGCTTATTAAGTTTGCGGATGATACCAAACTGGGAGGGATTGCAACTGCTTTGGAGGACAGGGTCATAATTCAAAATGATCTGGACAAATTTGGAGAAATGGTCTGAGTTAAACGGGATGAAGTTTAACAAAGACAAATGCAAAGTGCTCCACTTAGGAAGAAAAAATCAGTTTCACACATACAGAATGGGAAGAGACTGTCTAGGAAGGAGTACGGCAGAAAGGGATCTAGGGGTTATAGTGGACCACAAGCTAAATATGAGTCAACAGTGTGATGCTGTTGCAAAAAAAGCAATCATGATTCTGGGATGTATTAACAGGTGTGTTGTGATCAAGACACGAGAAGTCATTCTTCCGCTCTACTCTGCTCTGGTTAGGCCTCAGCTGGAGTATTGTGTCCAGTTTTGGGCACCGCATTTCAAGAAAGATGTGGAGAAATTGGAAAGGGTCCAGAGAAGAGCAACAAGAATGATTAAAGGTCTTGAGAACATGACCTATGAAGGAAGACTGAAAGAATTGGGTTTGTTTAGTTTGGAAAAGGGAAGACTGAGAGGGGACATGATAGCAGTTTTCAGGTATCTAAAAGGGTATCATAAGGAGGAGGGAGAAAACTTGTTCACCTTAGCCTCTGAGGATAGAACAAGAAGCAATGGGCTTAAACTGCAGCAAGGGAGGTCTAGGTTGGACATTAGGGAAAAGTTCCTAACTGTCAGGGTGGTTAAACACTGGAATAAATTGCCTAGGGAGGTTGTGGAATCTCCATCACTGGAGATATTTAAGAGTAGGTTAGATAAATGTCTATCAGGGATGGTCTAGACAGTATTTGGTCCTGCCATGCGGGCAGGGGACTGGACTCGATGACCTCTCAAGGTCCCTTCCAGTCCTAGAATCTATGAATCTATGAATCTATATTTGTGACCTAATTAGGGAGGGTGGGTGGGTGCTGCCCAGCCTGTGCTGAGTAAAGAAGGGAGGGGCCAGGCCCAGCTGACCTTTTTAAACCCCTCATTCCTAGGTGGTGAGTCATCCACCACGCTGACTGCTCTTCCAGCAGCTTTACGTCTTCCCTCCTCCCCCAAGCCAGAAAGCATTACCTTCTCCCGGCCAGCCAGCCAAACTCCTCCCTGCTCAAGTGCAGGATGGCGATTAGTCAGTCACCTTCCTGTATCCATTGCTGCCAACTCTTGCAAGTTTATCTTACAGGTCTTACAGTATTGTTTGTTTGTGGGTTTTTTAAGTTTCAAATAATTTCACAGTACTTGGCTTCACACTCAGCAAATTTCCTGTATACAAAGTGGCCACCACTCGAGTTGGGCAAAATTTTTTGGATGATTCATTTTTTTCACTTCAGCAGGTTACATAGGCTGCTTGAACACTATTTCATTTAATTCAAATGATTGTAATAGCTTATAGTAGATGTTAGCCTTAATATAGTCATACATTCAAATTTAGTTTTAAATAGATTTATTTTAGAAAGAAAAATGTATTTAATTAAAAATCAGATTTAAATTAAAAAATCTGATTTTTTAAATCATCAGTTTTTATCTACCCTGAAAGCAGCAGATGCTGCATTGTACCCTTCTCCTTACTTGCAGGTATGCAGTCAGAAAGGAAATGTTGGATGGAGCAGTAGTGGGGCAGGGAGGAGTCAGGCGTAGAAAAGCCAATGTGTAGGATGATAAGAGAACAGAGTACCAGCCTGTGGAGAGAAGTTGGTTAGGGCAGCAGCAAGGCTTGTTTGTGAAGGAGAGGTTCAGTCATACCATGGAAAGACAGAGCTGTGGGGGAAGTGGAAAAGCAGGGAAGAGGGTTTACGGGAAGGGAGTGCAAAAAAAAAAGTCTAAGCGGGAGGGACAGCAGAAAAGAAAGAGACAACTTGGGGTCAGAGGGCGAAATGAAGAGGACAGAGGCAATATTGAAGAGAAACAGAATGAGGAGGGAATGGGAAAGAGAAAAGAAAGGAGAGCAGAGAAAGAAAACAAAGAAAATGCTGAAGATAAAAACAGACTGGCTGGATCAAAATATGTCTTTTAGAAAGAGAGAGCTTAAAAGAAAAAAGAAAAATGAAAACCCTGAAAATAAATTTAAGAGAAAAAAAGGACACTGAAAAAAGTTGATGTTTCATGGCTTGAGAATATAATAAGACAAAGGAAAGGTGAAAAAACATAGTCACACCAAGGTGATTGTTTGCTTACTTGTCCATTTCTCCCACATACATCTTTGTACCTGTTGCACATGGTCCCTTATGCATGGAACACCCTTACTAAACTAGTCTTCAAAGCCACAAAACTCTTCTTCAAATTCTTCCTCAAGACTCAACTTCACTGTGATGCCTATAGGAGGTTTCCTCCATTCAGTATTTTGATTCTGTTCTTTAATGGTTGTTGGCTATTTACAATCAAAATTCAGAAGTTTTCCCAGACTTTTAGCCAGCTGAATCAGTCCCCTCTTTTACTAAGTGGTGTTTGTTATCAAAAGCAGAGTCAAAGTGGAGCTATCAGCTTCCTTTGGAGATGGTCAGGATATTCATTTACCAGATCCTAGGATGTATGGTGCTACATAAGGTAAAGTGTATAGTAAGTTAAAGGGATGGCCTGCATGAGTAAGGGGTTGCAGAATCAGATCTTAGGTGAAGATGGAGAAAATAATAGGAGGAGATGACAACACAGGAAGGAGTCAGAGAAGGGTACTGTCAGGGTGAGGACAATATGATTATGCAGTTGGTTGGGGCTGGAGTGTGCTTCTTGTGGGTTACAAACTCTTTTTCAAATATAAATACATTATCTGCTATGGAACTGCTACTTTATATCCACAGCCTTATCCGCTTATTTGTCCACTTCTCCCACAAGCATCTTTGAACCCTTTGCACACTGCCTCTTATGCATAGAACACCCTTCCTGAACTAGCCTTCAAAGCCATAAAACTCTCCTGCATATCCCAACTTTACTATGATGTCTACCACAAACTGCCAGTTGAAGATTGGCTGGCACTACCCTGTAACCTACAACCTTCTCCATCCCAGAATCTGTTTTCAACAATCTTCAGGCCAATTTTGTGCCACATACCTTGTGTCAATCAGGCATAATTCAGTTATAGCCTGTGGGGTTACAGCAGTATAGAAGTGGCATAAATCAGATTGGAGTCAGGCCAATAGGCTTTCAGTATAGTGTTGTGGTTTGATTGCTCTAAAGATACAGTGATTAAACTCTTAACCTCTATCATTAATAGTTGATAGAATAATGCTACTCTGTATAGAAGATTACTCTCCAGTAATTTTTCCAAGTATTAAATGCTGAAAGGTACAATTAGATTAAAGGATCAGATATATTATAATGAAAATAACATAATGCATTTACTTTCACAGAGGGAGAGAGAGAATAGGGAAAAAAATTCAATTGCTCTAGAGAATTTTACCTGTCAACAGAGGCATCCAAACAGCAGTCTTAATAAACACTCACTTTTTTATTGATATAATATGGGTCCAGGTCCTCCAAGGGCTCGGACACCATTCCTGGAGGTATGTCACCATAAATAAATGGCAGAGTCTTTCCTGCTTCCAAGTCACTATTTGGCTTTGGGCCATCTTCATCATCGTTGTCTGTAGGATCTTGTTTGGGTTTTTTAGCTTTTTCTTCTGCAGCACGCTTTTCAATAGCTGCGAGAGATTCTCTAGTAAAATAGCAGAAGCTGTCAGGTCCTGGTGGTACCAGCAATGCCTGTGCCATCTTTTCATCATGCAAATTTAATTACGTTTAGCCTCTTGCATAAGAATGTCCTACAAAAGAAAATGCAAACAAGTTAGGAAAAATAGTGAAGGAAAAAAACCCACTACATCTGGTTATTTAATACCACACCTAGCAAATACAAATTTATGCTCACTATAACAATAAATGCTGATAATTTAAATGCCCAAGTAGTTACATCTCATATATTTTACCAAACTGATACCACTCTGTGAACCAAACCTCTGAGCCTTTTAGATGAGAGAAAATAGGAATTTTGATCAGGGCCAGCCAGGAGCAGAATGGTGCTCCTAACTTCTGGTCTGGGAGTTGCTGCAGCATTAACTAATTTTAAAAAGACTTTGAAGATCTTCTTATTTGCTAAAGATTGGGGGAAATTTTAATAGTTATTTTTAACAGAGGAAAAAGAGAATGATTATACATATTTAGTTTTTACTGTTTGGTATATTTTAATAGACATCATATAAATGTGAAATATTATTTTAAACATTGAGTGAATTTTAGTGCTAGAAAAGAGGACAAAAGACTCAATTATCTGTCCATCCACAAAAGGCGCACATCTAACAAGGTGGAAAAAGCTACTGCATTGCCAACACAAGTACTCCTCACATTTGGTGTGGTTACAATGCATAGCAAAACAAAGCAAGAGGTACCATCAATATTACATTGGTATAATGCAAAAAACAGAATGGGGACTCCTGGTGATAAGCTGCAGCAGATGGTAGAGTAATATAAAAATGGAGAGAACTTTTCTCAAGGAAAAGGCTGGACAACCATGAAAGGTAAAGTAACAACGGAGTCACAGAGATTCTGGAGAGGGCAGAAGACATTGATACCGGGGGGAAATGGTTAAGGCAGACTGTGAATTCAGCAAGCAACCGAGTAACATGCAGCTATGCTGAAACTTTTATTCTTTTAAGATTTTTTCATGCTGGGATACAAGGATGTGGCCTTTGCTGATATCTGCTAGAAACAGCCTGACCAAGACACCTGCTTCATATTAATATACCCAGCAATAATAAGGATCCTGTAGTCAAATCCACACCTTATTTCCATTGAAAAGGGGAAGCTGAAAATTACTTCAACAGGCTTTCTCTGGAGACTGAGAATTGAGCTGCCACATTTGCCAGATAGCTGTTTGAGACTCCCATGGGCCTTGCTGGCTGAGCAACACTTTTCTGCCACACCTTACAGGTTTGAGCACTTGTCACTTGAGTCTGTTGACCTAGGTGCCTTTTCCTTACAATTGGTCTTAAAAAAAACATGGTTCTTCTTAGGATCGTTATTGGAACAATAAACGATTGTTTATTTGATTAGGTTGTTTTCATTTTAAAACACTGTCATTGTTAATATTATGCTTATAGTGCCTTGTCTACATTGGGAAAAATGTGTACCCCATATTATAGCAACTACCACCCCGGGCAAAGCTAAACCAGTGGTAGGAACAGTGTGAGGTTATCATAGAGAGGGCTCAAGCATGTTCACCACCATAGCATAAAAACATGCTCTGAAAAAGTTTTTATGACAAAGTGGCAAAATTTCCTGAGCCCTCTCTCCACTAGAGACATAGAAGCAATGCAGCTGCATTGTTGATAACTAGTGCTGTAATATAGGTACCATAGGTGTTTTGTAATCAATATTACACTGTGTTCTTTAATTATTTTGTGAAGCACTCTAAGACCAAGGCATCATTTGCCCTACATCAGTCCAGCTGGTACAAAGAGGCTGTTGGACAAGTATAATCTCCTCCACCTCTGTAAATACTCCAGCTGCAGGAACCTCTAGTCCAGGGACAGAGCTAGCTCCACTAGCTCTGCATAGAGCTTGCAGGGGTCCTGGCACATGCAGCATTTCAGGGTAACTGGGGACAGGAAGAGGCATGATCAAGGCAGTCCTGCACTCCAGCAATTCTGTGGCCTTACCAGGAGCTAAACCAGTCCTCAGCTGCCCCCGAATAAGGGAGGTTCAAACCGCTTCCTCTCTATTCCTAGTGCCAGCACAAGTATGAATCTAGGCTTCCCTGTTTACTGGATGAATATGGACATTTTTAGCTGTAAATCTTACTGCACTTAAGCTTAGTTACTACCATTCAGCTAAGATGCAATTCAGTTACTGGAATGTGAACAGTACCCGTCAGAATTCAAAGAGAGATGCAGAATTTTAGACATTTAGAAAATTAAAATAAGTTCAAATGTCCTTGTGGTGGGGCGGCTGCCCCACGCCCGGAGAGGGTGGGCTGCGGCAGGCCCGGGCGCCTGCGTAGACATGCAGCCAATCCGAGAAGGGCTTACTGGGAGCCAATCAGAAGACAGATTGGGACCAGCCAATCAGGGCCCGGCTCAGCCATATAAAAGACTGCTCAGAGCAAGAGCAGTCAGTCTGTCCCAGGCCTTCAGAGGGGAAGGTCTGTCTCCAGAGCTGGGAGGCCAGCACCACGGACAGCACAGTGCGGCCAGCTTCAGAGAGTAGGAGAAGGCCCTACGCCGTAGCCTGCCAGGCGGCAGGTCAGGGAGGAGAAGGCCTAGCACAGAGAAGGGCCGTTGGGGAAGTGGTCCAGAGGAGTAGTCAGAGGAGGAAGGAGAAGGAAGACAGCAAGACTGTCGCCAGAGGGCCTCTGGACCGGGACTCAGAGTAGTGGGCGGGCCTGAGTCTCCCCTCCCCCTCTTTCCCCCCTTATTGTTCCATTGGGCCATACCCTCAGCCATAGGCCACAGGGAGCGGCCGGCTGGAACTACACCAGATCCTTGACCGAGGGGATCGGACTTGAGGGTGTAAGACTGTGGGTCATCCAACCCCCCCCCCCCGGAAGGGGGTGTGAGTGGACAAAGGGAGACTGTCGGAGGGCAGTGTTCCTGAAGAGGACGCCGTACGTTGGGGGCAACGCAAGTTCGCGCACCTAGCAAAGGCGACACGACAGGCGGGACGCCACCCGAAGAGGGCGCTCTACTGGTTCGAATTAATTCCCCGAGATGACCAGGAGGAGGCGCCGCAGCGGTGAGCCACAACCCTGTCACACGTGGTGGAGAATGCGGGCATAGCGGTCTGCCCCTGACACGAGGGGCTAGCGCCGAGACTGTGGACTATTGCCAGAGCAGTGACTTGTGCAGACAGACGGTCGACCCAGATTGCGGGTGCAGACCCGGACCTGCCAAACGGGTCCAGCGTGTGGGAGTTGAATCGGGAGTACCCCGCTGAACCCCAACATGGAGGCTGAGAAGCTGTTAAAATGGATGCTAGAAAAGCAATAGGAACAGTCGGCCCAGCAGCACCAGCAGCAGGTGCAAATGCTGCAGCACATGACTACCCAACAGCAGCTGCTGATGACCCAGCACCAGGAGAATCAGCAGCAGCTCCTCCGGGAGTTGGCCACCCAGCAGCAGGTGCGGCAGGAATAGTTGGTGCAACAGGTGGCCGCACTATTACGCCCGATGGGAGGCACCCCTGCCGCCCCCATGGGGACCGGACTGGGGGATACCCCGGGGGCACTACCAGTACGCCTCACCAAGATGGGGCCTGAGGACGACCCAGAGGCATTTCTCGTGATGTTTGAACGGGTGGCGACTGCTGCCCGGTGGCCCTCAGAACATTGGGCCACGTTATTAGCCCCTTATTTGACGGGGCAGGCTCAGGCCGCATATCGTAGCCTCGACCCCCGGGAAGCACTCGAGTATGCCCGAGTGAAGGAGGCCATCCTGGACCATACTAGCATTAGCCTAGAGACCTACCGACAGCGCCTCCGTAAGGAACAATACCCTCCGGGGGCCCGACCCCGCGCCGTGGCCCAACGCATCCGGGACCACTGCTGGAAGTGGTTGAACCCGGAAGGCCTGACGGGACCCCAGGTGGCGGAGATGGTAGCCTTAGAGCAGTTCACCCAGATCCTACCCCCGGGAGGGAGGGCCTGGGTGCGAGGGCATCGACCGGCCACCCTATCCGCAGTGGTGGCCTTAATGGAGGACTACTTATCAGCCGAGGGAGCGGAGGCGCCACCCCGAGCGGCCGGGAACCTTGGTCGCAAGGGCGGGGCAGAGAAAGGGAACTTTCGTGGGGCGGGACCCTCCGAGCCACTGGCAGCCAACAGCCATGGGTATCCGAGGCCCCCCAGCCCCAAGCCCCGACACAAGTTACCACCGATGACGACTCGGAGGGAGCAACAGCCCCCGGAGCGGGCAGGCCCCCTCGGAAGAGGCCCAGGCCCGGCCGAGGCCCGAGAGAGGTGCTGGGGTTGCGGTCAAGAAGGACATTTTCGGCGAGAGTGCCCGTTTATGGATTGCAGCTACGGGCAAGCCTGGCTGGCCGGACGAAGGTCTCGGAAGGGAGGGGTAGGAAAGTTAATAGTCCCTGTCCGGGTCGAAGGGAACCCCACAGACACCCTCGTAGACTCGGGGTGTAGCCAGACCCTCATACGAGAGGGGCTGGTCCTGAATCTTAATCTTTCGGGGGCCCCGATCTACCTACAGTGTGTGCATGGGGACATCCGCCAGTATCCCACGGCCTGGGTTAAGATGGGAGTAGGCTGCCGAGAGGAGGGTCTCCGGGTAGGGGTGGCCCCCAGGCTGGCCTACCCGGTGGTGTTGGGACGGGATTGGCCCGGCTTTGGAGAGGTCCTCCTGAGATATCAGCCGCCCAAGCCCCGACCAGACAGGACTATAGTACCTAGAACGGAGCTGCTCGGGCACAGGCCAAGGGATGACCCCGGCGAGGGGACCTCCTAGACTACGGAGACACCCGGGAATCATCTTGGAGACAGGCCCCGGTCGGTGGAAGACGCCCAAGGGGAATTAGAGCGTGACGGGGACTTCTTACGGGAGCAACGGGAAGACCCAACCCTAAGCAGAGCCTGGGAGCAAGCCACCAGCCCTGTTACTGAGGGGGACGGGACGCGGCGGACTCCGCAAGGCCCCCGCTTTGAGGTATGGCAGGATCGCCTGTACCGCGTAGCGCAGGAACCCCAGACCCAGGAGACGTTCCGCCAGCTGTTGGTCCCCCGACGACTCTGGTCCGGTCTCCTCCACCTAGCCCACGTGAACCCTTGGGCAGGACACCTGGGGCGCGAGAAGACCCTACAGAGAGTGGCTCGCCGGTTCTTCTGGCCCGGTATCCTCCGAGAAGTGGCAGACTTCTGTGCCTCGTGCCCAGAATGCCAGCAAGCCGGACCGAAAGGGGTAGCCCAGGCACCCCTGGTACCCATGCCGATCGTGGGGGTGCCCTTTGAGCGGATCTGAATGGACCTCGTCGGCCCCCTTGAACGAAGTAAGACAGGGAACCGCTTTATATTAGTAGTCGTGGATTATGCAATGCGCTACCCCGAAGCCGTTCCCCTAAAGACAGCGACGGCACCGGCCATCGCGAACGAATTAGTAAAGATTTTCGCCCGGGTTGAGATACCCGGGGAAATTTTGACGGATCAGGGCACCAACGTGTCCTCCAAGTTAATAGCCGAACTATGTCGCCTCCTCCATATACGGACCCTTCGGACTTCGGTGTACCATCCGCAGACCGACGGCCTAGTAGAACGTTTCAATGGTACGTTAAAGGCCATGCTACGGAGGTTTGTAGAGGAGGACCCCTCGCATTGGGATGCCCTGCTGCCGGCCCTGTTATTTGCGATAAGAGAGGTACCACAGGCCTCGATGGGGTTCTCGCCTTTCGAGCTCTTATACGGCAGACAGCCCAGGGGAATACTGGACCTCTTGAAGGAGGAGTGGGAAACTCAGGAAACGCGGGTCCTTGGAACCACACAATATGTGCTACACCTCCGGGAGCGACTCCAGACATTAGGGGCCTTCGCCCGGGAAAACCTGGAAAGGGCCCAGGCATGCCAGGAGCGCCTCTACAATCGCGGGGCTAGAGGGAGGAAATTCAGCCCAGGCGATCGGGTGTTGCTCTTACTGCCCTCTGCGGAGTCTAAGCTCCTAGCCAAATGGCAGGGTCCCTATGAAGTAATCCGACGAGTGGGGCCGGTCGATTATGAGGTCAGACTACCTGGACGACGTAAGGAGACTCGTGTTAATCTTCTAAAGGCATGGAAAACCCGAGAAGCCCTGTACATTGGCCCATCCACCCCAGATTCGGAACTAGCAGGAGACCTTCCCGACCCCGGACCGGCCATGTTGGGGTCAGGCCTCAACCCCAGACAGAGGGGGCAACTACAACAGATGGTGGAGGAGTTTCCAGATGTTTTATCGGCCCGTCCAGGCCGGACGACTCTAATGAGTCACCATATCGCAACCGACCCCGGGAAGAGGGTGACGGACAACCACCGGCCGTTACCCAAGAAAATGTGGGATACAGTTCGACGGGAGGTAGAGACGATGTTAGAGATGGGAGTGATAGAGGAATCGACGAGCGAGTGGCGAAGCCCTATCGTCCTAGTCCCGAAACCGGACGGGACGACCCGGTTTTGCATCGACTTCCGAAAGGTTAACGCTATCTCCCGTTTCGATGCATATCCAATGCCGAGAGTGGATGAACTGTTGGAGCGCCTCGGGGCAGCCCGGTATCTGTCAACCATAGACCTAACTAAGGGATATTGGCAGATCCCCCTTACACCAAACTCCCGTGCGAAGACGGCCTTCCCCACGCCTTTCGGCCTCTTCCAGTTCATAACCATGCCGTTCGGGTTACACGGAGCGGCGGCCACGTTCCAGCGCTTGATGAACAAGGTCCTCCAACCCCACGACCAATACGCGGCGGCGTATATAGACGATATTGTGGTTTACAGCCTCGACTGGGAGAGCCACCTACACCACCTGGCAGAGGTGTTACAGGCCCTTAGAGCGGCCTGCCTAACGGCTAACCCGGCGAAATGCCATTTAGGCCAAGAAGAAGTGACCTATCTGGGATACACGGTAGGAGGGGGGAAACTAACGCCCCTGATTAACAAGGTACAAGCCCTCAGAGGCGTACCCGTCCCCACAACGAAGAAGCAGGTATGTCAGTTTTTAGGACTAGCGGGATACTATCGCCGTTTCGTGCCGGATTTCGCAACCATAGCCGCCCCCTTGTCAGACCTGACGAAGAACTCCCAACCTCGACAGGTACAGTGGTCTGAACAATGTGAACGAGCCTTCAACACACTAAAGGAAGGGCTCACTCAAGAACCGGTCCTACGACACCCCGACTTCACAAAGGAGTTTATACTTCAAACAGACGCTTCCGAAGTCGGTCTAGGCGCGGTGCTCTCCCAAGAAGTAGACGGGGAGGAACATCCAGTACTATACCTAAGCCGTAAGGTGTTCCCCCGGGAAAAGTGTTTTTCAACGATAGAGAAAGAGGCCCTGGCGGTACGGTGGGCTGTTGACGCCCTACGTTACTACCTGCTGGGGAATAGTTTTAAATTAATCACAGACCACACCCCTTTGCAATGGATCCACAGCATGAAGGACACGAACGCTAGAATTATGCGGTGGTACCTCGCGCTCCAGCCTTACGACTTTCAGGTGTTCCACCGCCCGGGTAAGGCTCATACTAACGCCGATTTCTTCTCCAGGCTAGGGGAGGAGGGCGGAGAAGCGGACCAAGATGGGGGATCCTTAGTGCAGGGGGAGGTTTGTGAGGGGGCAGCCAAGCCCCATTCTAACTGCCAAGTCACCAGACAGGTAGCCCTGACGGCGGAGGATTCTTCACGCTCGTACGGGGTATGTCCCAAATGCACAGAGAGTGCGAAAAGAGGGAGCATACCCCAGCCTAGGCAGGCGGCCGTGGGAGAAGAACCCATGCGGGAAGCCCCGGTGGAGGACCAGCCCACACTTCTGGAGCCGCCGAGAACTGCGACTTCTCCAGATCGAGAGGGGGCCTCACTGCGGGGCGGACCAACAGAGGCGGTGGACCCCGAAACCCGGGGAGAATCAGGAGACCCGTGGGACACTCCCGCAGCCGAGCTGATAGGAAGCAGTCTACGGGAATTGACGGACTGGTACGTCGGACCCGGTAAGCCTCAGCGTGTTTCGGTGGGATCCCCGCTGAGACAGTGACTAGGCCAGGTGGCCCTGGGACAAGGGCTAATCTCCAGGACTTTGAGCCAGTAGGCCTTATTGCCCTGTGGCGAGGGCTAATTTCCTAGACTGTGAGCCGGTAAGCCGGGCCATTGTGAGACGAAGGCTAATTTCCGTGCCCTAGGCCATTAGGCCGGTTCGGACATCCCCCCCCCCCGGGAGGGTTCTTCAGGGGGAGGGTGTGTGGTGGGGCGGCTGCCCCACGCCCAGAGAGGGTGGGCTGCGGCAGGCCCGGGCGCCTGCGTAGACGCGCAGCCAATCCGAGAAGGGCTTACTGGGAGCCAATCAGAAGACAGATTGGGACCAGCCAATCAGGGCCCGGCTCAGCCATATAAAAGACTGCTCAGAGCGAGAGCAGTCAGTCTGTCCCAGGCCTTCAGAGGGGAAGGTCTGTCTCCAGAGCTGGGAGGCCAGCACCACGGACAGCGCAGTGCAGGCCAGCTTCAGAGAGTAGGAGAAGGCCCTAAGCCGTAGCCTGCCAGGCGGCAGGTCAGGGAGGAGAAGGCCTAGCACAGAGAAGGGCCGTTGGGGAAGTGGTCCAGAGGAGTAGTCAGAGGAGGAAGGAGAAGGAAGACAGCAAGACTGTCGCCAGAGGGCCTCTGGACCGGGACTCAGAGTAGTGGGCGGGCCTGAGTCTCCCCCCCCCCCCTCTTTCCCCCCTTATTGTTCCATTGGGCCATACCCTCAGCCATAGGCCACGGGGAGCGGCCGGCTGGAACTACACCAGATCCTTGACCGAGGGGATCGGACTTGAGGGTGTAAGACTGTGGGTCATCCAACCCCCCCCCCCGGAAGGGGGTGTGAGTGGACAAAGGGAGACTGTCGGAGGGCAGTGTTCCTGAAGAGGACGCCGTACGTTGGGGGCAACGCAAGTTCGCGCACCTAGCAAAGGCGAGATGACAGGCGGGATGCCACCCGAAGAGGGCGCTCTACTGGTTCGAATTAATTCCCCGAGACGACCAGGAGGAGGCGCCGCAGCGGTGAGCCACAACCCTGTCAGAGTCCTTCATGCAAAAAGTGCATTTAAAGAGGGATATTTTAAAAAAAAACAACCTGTAGGATTTGAACCAAGTAATAAAAAGGTGGCACCACACTTCTCTGCAAATCTGTTCTTTCACAGATAACAGGCACCATGTTGCAGCAGCTTCGGGGTAAGAGGGGTGTTAAATGTTTATAACATACTGTAAGGAGTAGGGCATGGGCAGTCATGGTTAGAGTCAAGTGCCAGGAACCAAAGCCAGGTGTCAGAGCTGGAGGCAGAGTCAGGAGTCAAGTTAAGGGTTAAAGCCAGATCGGAGTCAGAGTCAGGGGATGAGCCGGTAGGGTGTAGGAGCAGGGACCTGGAGCAAAGCAGGAAAGAAGGAACCAGGAGCAGATGGGGATCTGGGATAAGGAGGCAGGAACAGGTTGGGAGGGAAAAAACAGGAGTCGGGTCAGTAGGCAGGGTCCATAGGGACAGCCAGTCAGGGATTCACCTAGTTGTTCAGACACCTTCCTGCGCCTCGTTCTGGCTTTAGTACATCTGGGCCAGCCAGCGGGGCCGGATGTCTCCCCCAATCAGGAACTTTGTCAGAGGAGCTCTTAGTGAGCTAACGCTCTGCTAGCCCCTTTCTCCCAAGGTTCCAGTGAGCTGCCAGGTGTCCGCCATGGGCTGAGCACTGCCTGGAGGCCCAGGTTCAAGATATGTGATTCCTCATGTATACATCCCAGTCCATGGAGTTAATTAGAAAACCTAATTTCTGGGTGACTACTATATCATAAGATCCCATATTACAAAAAAAAATGCCATAGAATACGTTGGAGTATATTTTAGCATGACATTTCGTGATATACCCTATTGCACTTTTCTCTCAGTCACTTTCCTCCATTAACTGGTAGCTGGAGGAGTTGAGCAGAACATATAGCCACACATTTGTGTCCAGGTATATTCTGTTTAAATATGTTTAAATTAATTTTTTCACTAATTTATAACAGTGGTTTTATATTAAATTATTTCTGCTGCTGAGTGGATGCATTATATTTCTTTTATATGTGATTCCTTTTTCCAGTATTTATATTTGAAACCTCTCAGAAGTGAAGTAAAATATCTTTGAGCTGAAGACCTGCCATCAATGTTTTTTTATATCTGAATAAGCTAAACTAAATTGCCTGAAGGCATCTACAAAGACTTTTATGACATCTGAAGACAAGTTACTGGTGAAAGTGAAAGTTTCAGTGCAGAACCTTGTAGAATCTATACTTAATTATTTAAAATAATGTCATCTACCTAGAATGTAGATAATAAAACAGTGCTATCTAATTATTGCTATATTCTGTCTACACCATTCATATCTTACTCAAAGAAATGCACAAGTAACAAAAATACTCAACTTTGTGATAGTTGTCATGGCTCTGTTTTTGCCCTTAGAGCACTGGGACTTGAGTTATGTCTTCATCTGAAACCTAAGAAAAAAGCTGACTACTGAGTTTTTTCAGTCCACTAAAACATTGGCACACAGATATGTCTTTGATTATTGTTGACATAAGTGCAAGACTAGCAAAGGGATTTTGTAAAATGACCTTATGTCCTCATTGTTTCTATTCTATTCCTTTATTTTCAAGGGCTTATAATTAGGCAACTTGCTCTGGGCTAAACAGTACACTAGGCTCGCAGATGCAGAGACTCTGGGTTTAAATTTCTCTTCTAAATGACAAGTGATAATGAGTTTAGCTATCTCATCATAGTCCATAATAGACATCTGTTCACCTTACAAAACCAGAGTTGCTACTATGAGGTGTTGGGGGGTGGGGGGGGAGGGAGGGTTGAGGAACAGGACTGACTGCAGCAGTCACCCTCACTAATAGCAGCAGCACGCCTAGCAAGGGTTGTCTTTTTCTGCTGCGTTGGAGAACGAGTACATAGAAAGTTCTGGTAAAGGTGACAGAGTCATCACACAGCACCTTCAACACAAACTAACAGCGTGAAGAACCCTGAACTAATGGCCATCCTCACCTATGTGGATCAGCTGTGGGGTGGGACTAGGAAAACAAGAAGCAAAGCACCCAGAGAGAAGGAGGAAGCAGAAGAAAAAAGTGTCCAGAGCAGTGAGCAGGAGAGGAGGTCTACAAGGGGGGATAAGCCTAGAAAGAAGAGGGAAAGATTAAAAATGAAGGTGAAGAAAAACACCGAGGTGGCAGACACAACACCTTGTGAGTGTGAGGGGGTTGAGTGCACAGGGGTGCAGGAATGGGAGCAAATGAATTGGTGTAAGGCTGCTGTTTTAGAGGACAGAAGGTATTCTTGCTTCTATTTTTTGTCCTGGGCTCTTTGGCCTCCAGCTGTAGCCCCACACAAAGCAAAAAAACCACCTTTGGCAGAATTCAGAATAACTGTCAGTCTCTGGTAATAGCAAGAGTGTTGCAAGTCAGGAATGAGATACATTTATTTGCAGAGATGTGTGGAAATACAGGAATAGCACTTACTAGTCTATTCCCCCAGGCCTTGAGCTAGCCAGTGCTATTAACGGGTTAGATTCACTGGCATCACCATTAAACAAAAATAATTACAAAAATATAATTTGGATTTAAATTTGTTTATAGATTTTTTCATCAGGGATACAATTTTTACTTGAATAGTTAAAACTAAAATAAAATATCCACAAAACTGTGTGGTTTGCAGAAACATAAAAATAGAAATTTGTCATCATAGGATTCTTTATAACTCAACATCCAAGTGATTAAAACAATTAACATTTTGCAGGTTATATTGCGCAACACAGGCTTTAGATTTTGGAAGCAAGATAAGTTCTCTCTAAACCAGGGATCTCAAATTCAAATCACCACGAGAGCCACATGAGGACTAGTACATTGGCCCGAGGGCAGCATCACTGACACCTTTTCATATAAAGATACAAAAGCCCCCACCTTCTGCTCCCAGCCCTGCCCCCACTCCACCCCTTCCATGAGGCCCCACTCCTGCCCTGCCTCTTCCCACCCCTTCCCCGCCCCCATTCCACCCCCTTCCCCAAAGTCCCCACCCCAACTCCGATCCCTCCCTGCCCCTATTACAACCCCTTCCCCAAATCCCCACCCCGTCCCGTCTCTTCTCCGCTTCCTCCCCTGAACACGCGGCTCCCCGCTCCTCCTCCCTCCCTTCTAGAAAGTGCTAAGCACCGCCGAACAGCTGTTTGGCAGCGGGAAGAGCCTGGAGGTAGGCAGAGGAGAGGGGACGCGGTGCGCTGGAGGGGCGGTGGGTGCAGGGAGCTTGGCGGCTGCAGGAAATAACTCTGGGGGCAGGGAGCTTGGTAGGCCATAGCAAATAACTGCAGTCCACCTGCAGCCCGCGGGCCTTGTGTTTGAGACCCGTGCTCTAAACCACGGTGTTCTGGGCAAATTCCCAACTGGGTAATTAATATATTAAATTCACCATATAGCCTCCTTTAGCGAAGACACTTCTTCATATACTTCTTATCCCAAATGACTGTATAGGGTTTCCATGAACTATTTATTAAACGGTTGCTCTAAGAGCTGGCCACATTTCAATGGTGGATGAAGTTTTTATGAGTTTGTTGTAGACTCTTATTTTATTAAACATGTATTAACTGTTTTTCACAAGAATTTTTAACTGAATATGTGTGTGTGTGTGTATATATGGGAACATATATATACACCTATATATAGATAGCCTATATATGTGAACAATTTTGCATAGAGCAAAACTATATAGTTACTTGCTCCAGCAAAAGCCTTGGCACATCTTTGTTACAATAATCAACACTTAGCCTTTTTATGGTTGCCATTCTTGTCTTTACACTTACTTTTAAATTTATTTTTTACCTTTTTTTAAAAATAGGCAAAATAAAAAATAAAACTCCAAAAAGAAAAAGATTCATGAAATGTGACTACTGTAATCCAAACTGGCGCAAGCATGGTCATTCAGAGTTAAGGCAGATACTTGAAGACAGATCCAGCTGAAAATATCCATGGGCTTTTGAGCCATGTGAGCTCCAGAAGGCCATGGATGTTGGCTCCAAAGCAGCAGGTGTATTCAAAGGAAAGGTTGACCTGTCACGGAAGCTAAAAACACCCTGCACTTTGCAACCAAGATTTGCTGCAAAGCAGCACAGAGAGGGATGCTTCTGTATTCCAGTAGTCAAGATTAATGGCACAGTCATTGGCTCACTTGCGGTAGTGCAACTCATTGGAGTTAAGTCTTAGGACTGGGAACACTGACTGGTTATGAAGTAGAGATGAACTGAAATGTAGTGTTGAGTATAGGTCAGATGTGGCCAAACTGTGGCTCGTGAGCTGCATGCAGCTCTTTTACAGTTAAAGTGCAGCTCCTGGAACCCCTCCCCCCCCAAGACTGGGAAGTGGGGAGCTCGGGGCTTCTGCCCTGTAGCGGGGTTGTGGGACCAGGGACTTCTGCCCTGCATGGTGGGGGTTCTAAGGGCTTTGGCCCAGTGGGGGGCATCAGGGCAGAAGTCCTGCACCCCAGCAGGCGCTGCCCCATGAGGCAGGTTGTGCATGTCTTGTGGCTCTCGAACTTCTGAAAATTATTGTATGAAGCTCAAGTCAGTGAGTTTGGCCACTCCTGGTATAGGTATTTAGCTGCATACAAGGTAAATGCTGATATTTGGCCTTGGACAAATATTTTTTCAAAATCCTATCAGAAGCCAAATAGAAGGATGTTCAGCTTCCTTCCTACTGTATCTGCAGCATGCTCAGCTGGACTATTGCTTCTCCACTTTTCCCTTCAGCCATTTCTGATGGGGCTGCAGCCCAGGCTGATGAAAGGTTTTGAGGAAGTTCCACTTCCTTCGTCTTTCCCTAGAATCTCCATCCATCTCTTTTGCCCTGTTCAGGTTATCCTCTGACTGTCATTCCTATCCCACCTACCACCCCAATATTAGACACCTTCACCCATTCACTCTCACTCCACCCCCCTCCACTGTATCAGACAGTCCTAATCAGGAGTGAATTCAGAAACCCTGAAAGAATACAGGTTTAAGTGGCTTCAGTAGCTTTTTGTACTATTGTACTATTTGTATCATTCTCCACTCCTGCAATTTGTATTAAAACAGTAAAATGAGAAAAATATGGTTTTAAATATAGGGGTCCAGTAAAGAAAGTTTGTGTAATTAACAATGATGGCCCGATTCTGATCTCACTTCAGTTTTACACTGTTATAATGCCATTTACTTCACAAAAGGTTTCCAGGTTTGAAATGGGAGTAGACTAAAGAGCACTTGGGAACTTTTAGTGCATGGTAGCAGGATCCACACAGATGCTTAGTGTGCGGAATGCTAGTGTGATTGAGATTTACACCCCACTTTGCCACAAACTAAGTGTGCATGTAGACAGGCCCTTAGTGCATAGAGTTACTTGTACAATGGGGTCCCCTGAGCTACTGAAACATAAACAGTAAATACTAGTAAAAATTCACACAGAGCCTCTGACTTGAGATGTTAATTCCTGATCTCTAGTTAGCACTGTATCGTCACTGGCTGTTCCATTGCAATGGTTGCTGAGGATGCCTAAAGAGGGACCAGTTTATGTTCTGACAATCTTGCTGTGACAAGCAGAGCACTTGGGCTATGTGAGCAATCGTATGAGTTCCCCATTCCTGTAGACATGCATCTGCAATTACTTTGATTCAGTCAAGCTCTGTAAGAGTCTGTCTGCTCATAATCCTTGCTTGGACAAAACCCCTTGGAAGAGTAGCTGATTAGATCGGGATAGGTCTCTAAGGAAACCTTCTCTTCGTGGTCCCAGACTGACAGAAGAAAGCTTGCAGGTATCTTGATTCTGTAAAAGACTTTGTTGACCCTTGCTTTGTTCCTGTTGGTCCCCAGAAGGAAGCAAGAATATAACCATGAAATTGATAAGATAGTAGTAAAGGTGGATTTCTTTGTTGAGGGAGGCCAATTAGATGAACATAAGTTTTCCGGGGGTCTAAAAAGAGGTCAAAGCTTAGGTACTAGATGTGTCTGAAGCAGATTTCAAAGTGGAGGAATCTGAAAAAGGCTGAGCGTATGGAGACAGACCTCAATGAGTTCTACTGATCATAGGACACCCCATGCATAAGGGAAAGTTTGCCATCCTGAACCTGGCCAATATATAACTAAGTGGTTCAGGGGGACAACTCCAACACAGAATGAAAGCTCTCCCAGCATCTTCAAGTACTAAATGTCTGGAACAACTACCTAAGTTCCCCTGATAGTAAATAACTTCAGTAAATAGCCTAATAACCAGAGGCTTCTGGATACCTTAGCAAGGGTGATCATTTGCCCTAGACAAGAGGAAACATGGAAAGTAGTTGGGCAGGTCAGGAGAAATATTGTTCCTTGCTGAGAGCTGATAAGGTAGACTTGGCCTTACCTTTGTGTTTCTGGGCAATGGCAGATCTTGAAATATAGCCACTGAACCTGTTGTTCTAGTAAGGATAGAAGGGCCACTTCTCTGGGTGAATGTGGAACTCAAAAGATTACAGACCTGGAGTAGAAATGCTCCTCCTCTGAAGCTGAAGCTTCTTCAAGACTGTCCCACTTTGTTTGTATCCAATGTTTATCTGAATAGATCAAAATAGACAAACGTATGGTAAAAAAGAGGAGAGTAGTTATATGTTATGAAACACAAGTTATCTTATGAAAAAGCAGCATGAAACACTGATTATTTCATATACCACATCACAGATGACTTAGACTTGTGAAGGGTCTCAAAACTTTATGTTTTGGATTCCTAGGTATTTGTTAGGTTTTTGTTTATGGTTTTAACCGAAGCCATTGGGGTACTAAAGCATCTAGGGAATGCATCAAGAGAGCACATAGAATAACTCTATTCTTTCTATAAGGAATGTTCCAGTTTTTTATCTAGAGAATTTTAGGGTGCCACAACACCCTCCATAAGACTTTCTGTTTTTAAACAGGAGAAGATATAAGGATCCACTCTTGATGTGGTGGAAAATTTTGTATCCCTTTCCACCTTTTACATCTTAAGACATACCTTTATAATGGACTCTTTTTTTTTGTGTGCAGCTCCTATTTTTTAATCTATCCCAAGGAACTCAAGAATGAGAAAGTCAGTTTCCTCTCAAGTTCCCTCATTTCAAGGGGATTTCTCTTCACAGAAGCTGATCAGAGGGTTCTAAGGCCTTGGAAACCTTAACAATGTGTCCATCTAGGATGGGTCATTAGGCTTAAACTGCCTACTAACACCATCCAAATCAGTCCTCACCCACTGAGGTTGTGGTGCAGTAGTTTTTCTCCTTGGAGTAAGATTTTTTTTCTGGCTCTTTTCTTACTTCTTTTGACTTTGTCATTATTTTCTTTCTTGTTCTTATTAAAGGGAAGAAACAGAGGAAGAAGATGGGGAATCCCTACCTAGCTCAAAGGGATATGCTCCTGCCAAAATAGTCCATACCAGAATCCACCCCCTGAATGGGGCCCACTACTACAGCGAGAATGAGAATAAGCTGCTGGTGCATACAACTTGTAGATATAATAAAGGGAACCTGTGCTGACCAAAGGTCAAAAAGAGAAAAAAAAGAAGGTGTGTTTGGGGAGGGGAAAGTTCCTGACATGTTAAAAGCTTTTCATTTAATCTTTGTATTTTACTTGGTCTTTATTTGTTATTTTTAATTATATGCAGGGCCGGCTCTGGCTTTTTGGCCAGAATGGCAAAGCAAAAAAAAAAAAAAAACCTGCGGCGTGGCCAGAGCGTGGGTGCAGGGGGACCAGCTGGGGCGGGGGGGGAAGGGGGCGGGCATGAGAGAGAGAGAAGGGGGCGGCCAGGGCTACAGCAGGGGCGCTGCCACGCGACCCCTCCCGCTGCGCCGCCTTCTGCTGCCTGCCACGAGGGCTCCACTCCGGTCGGCGGGGAGGGAAGGAAGAGGACTGCCCTGCAGGGCGCTCTGGTTCTCCGCACTGCCACCCCCTACAGGGCAGCCGGAGCGGAACAAAACAAAACAAAAAACAAAACAAAATAGCGGCCGTGCCACCCTAGGATTGGGCAGAACGCCGCCTCGAACAATCTGCCGCCCCAAGCACCAGCTTGCTCAGCTGGTGCCTGGAGCCGGCCCTCATTATATGGGATCACCAAACACACTAAAGCAGACATTTTAAATTCAGTATTAATCCAGAATTACATTTCCCCAGAGATACAGTAGTTGATACTGTTATTAAGCTTGTTCTGTTTTGTTTGGCACTGAATTACAAAATCCATTCAGGTTCAACAGAAACTCAGCAAAACATTTTCAAGGCCAGGTCAGATGAGTCAATGCACATTTTCTGAGGAGTCAGAAAGCAAAGCTCTATAGGACAAAATTTAGAGCTGCCTTCACCCAGCACAATCTTCCCTAAGGGGAGAGTGGCTCTCCTACCACCACCTGCCATCCACCAACACAAATCTGCATTGAAGTGCAGCTGCCCCGGGGTACAGTTTTCCTATCCCTTTACCCCTGGGGTGAATCCAGCTGATATCCTCGAAGTGGCATACTGGATGAAATCAGACATAGTCAAATTCAGTACTGGAGTAGGCAAAAATTGTGATACTTGACTCTTGCAGGGTTAAAAATTCTGTGAAAGAGACATTATGCTCTGCTAATAAAATAGTAATAATTAATAATACTTAGCACTTATACAACACTTTCAATTTTCAAAGCATGCTATACACATTAGCCAATTATTCAAACATTAAATAAGCTGCTAAAAATAGAGGAGTTCCACCTGCAACTAGTGGAAGGTGAACAATTGTAACAAATTTCAGAGTAGCAGCCGTTAGTCTGTATCCGCAAAAAGAACAGGAGTATTTGTGGCACCTTAGAGACTAACAAATTTATTAGAGCATAAGCTTTCGTGGGCTACAGCCCACTTCTTCGGATGCATATAGAATGGAACTTATATTGAGGAGATATATATACACACATACAGAGAGCATGAACAGGTGGGAGTTGTCTTACCAACTCTGAGAGGCCAATTAAGTAAGAGGGGAAAAAAACTTTTGACGTGATAATCAAGATAGCCCAGTACAGACAAAGATTGTAACAAAGATTACAGTATAGCTGAGTAAAGTTCAGCATATCTTTATTTTGAGAGAGAGTGAAAACTCCTTCCTCCACACTTAACCCCCTGGCACATCCACTGCGCTCCCTATTTATAATTACCTGCTACCCAATTAACAAGTTATTAAGCCTAACATCTGCACTGGCTTTAACTTCAGCCTACTGCACTGTATCCATTAACACTTAACATTGCAATAATGGGTAGTCACTGCAAAAAAATAAAGCTTGTTGACAGTACGGTGAGCCCTTTGTCCTACAGAGAACAGATGAACTTTAATGGGGGCTGGATCACTTCAAGGTAATTTTCATCGCAGAATTGCAATTAATAGTTAATCTCATTTAGCTGCTGAATTAAGCATCTCGTTTCTCTGTAATGCAGCTAATTAGAAGTACATTTAAAATAATGTTCTGCTCTGGTTTTCCTTTATTTCTTGTTTTTATATTTTGAAAGATTTTAATCTATTTTCCTTAGTTCTCACAACAAACTGTTAAAACTCCCACAGGACATGTCTACACTACACACTTTTACTGTGTTTGAATATGGTTGGGCACAACTGAGTTAGCTGAAGTGATGCTGACCAGGACTTCGCTGTCAGTGTGGACCAAAACAAACCAGCAACATAACAGCTAATTGTGATTAAGTACCCAGCAGTGATTGCTATAGGCAATGGAACAATGGCCTGGATAAGCCCCCCCTTTGAGGAGTCATACCCCAGCTATGCCCCTTGTAGATTCTGCCCTTTCAGGCTTCAGCCTTTCTCCTGCAAAGGAGAGACTGCTGGGGGTCTCTTACAATTCTAGGGGTATCAATATTATGTCACAAAAAGCTTAGGGTCAGATCCTCAACTGTGCTAGAACTCCGCTCAATGCAGACAAGGAGTAGGGGGTGGGCAGAGATGGCTGTGTTCACCTTTGCATTATCCCAGTCTTCAAGGCTCCCTAGGGCGACTTCAGCCACTATGTAATTGAGGGTATATCTACACTGGAGGTGGAGGGTGTAATTTCCAACTCAAGCAGACATCCTCATGCTAGCTCTGATTGAGAAAGCACACTAAAAATAGAAGTGTAGGGACCGTGGCACATGTGACTGGGGCGAACTGCCCCAAGCACAAACCCGTCTAAGACTTTCTGCTGCTTGTGCCACTGAACCTACATTGCTGTTTTTAGTGTGCTAACTCAATCCGAGTATGTCTACGTGAGTCTGGAGATGACACCTTCCAGCCCCAGTGTAGACATACCCTTAGAGTATAAGACTGTTCTAAATTAAGCCAGTTTGTAAAGGCTGCCAGTAGGCTACTATGCAAGTTGTGGATCACCAGAGTGCACCCCAGCCAGTTCTCCCCAGTCATGCTCAGGCACCTTTGTGTTGACAGAGCATTGCAAAAGAGACCACAGCATGGGCCAGGATCTGACCCTCTGAGTTCAACTTTTAGACACGGAAAAAGTTGAAGATGGTCATATTCTCTTTGTGAAAGTTAATTCCACACTGGTGTTGAGCAATGTCTCTGGCTCAAACAAGTAGCATTCTGACTTCAATTACAAACTAACTGTACAACTAATGGAGATGGCGAGTGGTCCCAAAGTGTTAGCTGGGGACTGCTACATAATACTCAACCCTATTTTTAGATAAAACAGGTACAGTTACTCTGCAGGACTCACCCTCCAAATTAAACTCTCTCTTTACAATTGAGGATTACATAACATTTGGAGATTAGTAAATTCTTTAAGGAAAGACTGCTCAGTCTTCTCAACCACACACTCCACATACTCTACATTTGATTAGAAAATAATCTCTTTATATTCTGATACATGTAGCATTAGATGTGAGGACAAGAGTAATATCTGATCATGCTCCGGTATCCATTGCCTTGTTGCAATATGAGCCACCACAGAACACTAAGAGATGATAATTGAATGAACGAGTCACAATTTTTACTCTTCTTTAAAAAAAATAAGAAATAACTCTCTATTTGAAAATCAATATTCCATCCGCACCTTTACAGGTTGGTCTAAGGGAAGCACTAAAAAACGATCTGACAGGAAAAAATTATTGCTTATGTTTCTTACAGAAATAATAATCTAAACTCAAAATTATCTGAAACATTAAGAACCATAGATTTGGAATACTTCTGTTTTCCTATCCCAACTAAACTCCAGCAACTACTCAGTATAAGACATGCAGAGAGCAAACTCCACATAGCACAAGATGTATGGACTTTATTTAGACTTCAACAGTCCTATTGGGAGTCAAGAAAAATTAAAAAAAAAACAGGAAAACTTCTAGCAGATATTCTCCCAGCTGAATACCATAACTAACATTTGAGGGGAAAAACCCAAAGCTTTGTTTACCTCACAAATAGATATAAATATTCAATTTCAAAACTTCTATATGTACCTACAAACCGTCCATTCCAAGGTCTGAATTCACTAACTTTTCCAACTCTATCAGAAGATCAAGTTGATTTCTTGGAGGCATTCAGGCAGAGTAAATTAGAGAGTCTATTAAAAGTATATAAAATAAAAAAGCCAGAGGGTTGGACAGATTTCTAATTGAAAGGTATCAATCCAATTTTGACCTGGTCACTCCTTTACTACTGTATGTTTGACCAGGCAAAATCTAAGGGAGAGCTGCAACTCCTCTCCAAAACGTCCTTGTCAGTACTATACTGAAACTGAAGCAGCCCGGACCTGACCGCGCCGGTCAACCAGGAACCTGGATTCCACTACGCAGGCTAGCCTTTAGCACACAGCTGAGCTGTGTGCTAATTGGGCCGCAGGTTGAGAACCGCTGATCTAGATAATGCTTAGTCCTGCCTTGAGTGCAGGGGACTGGACTAGAAGATCTCTTGAGGTCCCTTCCAGTCCTACGATTCTCTGTTTCACCGTAAGAGAAAGGGTAAGTCACACAGTGCCATCCGATGGGCCAGAAGAAATAGAAATATAGAGCAGAATGTCATTAGCATACTGATGAAAATGCAGCCCACGCTTCGTCACTAATCCCCCAAATTAATGTTAAACAGTAATAGTGACTGAATGGGACTCTTTGAAAAGCCAGAAGAGAGAACCCTGAGGACAGATGACTTATTGCTCAATATTTCCCACAACAACAACAACAACAACAACAACAAGGAACGAAATGAACTAAGTTATTTTGGTGACTCTATTTTCTCCTGCTAGTGACCACTAGAATGTCAACAGTAGTTCATGGACAGCAATATTGAATCCAGTTGTTAGATCTAAGAGAATCAATATGGACATATAATTTTGACCATCAAAAGGAAGAAATCATGAACTAACAATATAAGCACATTTTCTATAACATACCCAAACCTGAAAACCAAAGTGCCTGGGAACAGAGAGAGCAGAGAACTCCAAATATTGTCACTGCTGCTCTACAGCCTTCTTGACAATCTTCCCTCAAAAATGGAGATTTTGAGACAGGGCAACAGTTAGCTAAATTGTCAGTGTCAAAAAGTGATTTCTTAAATCATCTCCTTGCCAAACCCAAATGAGAAACCACAAACATGTTAAATTCTTAAAATCATGTATTTATTTATTTAAATTGTGTTAACACATAGATGCTTCAGCCACACTGAGCTAGGCACTGTGGAAACAAACACTTAGTTCTTCCATACCCTCACTTGCTTTGAGCACAGGCCTCAGAAACTGCTCTATCCAATATCCGGGATCCAGTCGTACTTTACATACCAACCTAAAAGTGCTATTGAATATAAGGTGAGACCCTGCTTTGTAAGCTGTGTTCCTTATAATTCTGTATTTTATTGATTTCTACAGCTTGTCTTTGAAAATAATTTCCAAATGAAAGAACATCATATTATACACAGATATTTGTAGAACTGCTATTTAAAAATAATCCCATTTATCAAAGTGATAGCTAAGAGATATTTTTCTCCATTTACCCTTAGTGGCTCACTCCTAGAATTATTAATAATAATATTGAATTTAAGTGGCTTAATGGGGAGTAGTAACACATAAGGGACATGAAAACTCTTGTAATTGCTTTCTTAATAGTCCTTTTAAGAAGTATATACTAAGAAAAGGAATTAATGTTATACACTGTACAACGTCTGCTATATCATGAATAATGTGGCCTCTGCTTTATTAACTGTTGGTAAACTCCTCCTCCCATATAAAGACTCACACAACCTGTATTCCAAGAAACAAATAATTGTACAGAACAACAACATTTCCTTAAATATCTTTTTAAAACCTAGGCAATTACATTAGGCTGCTTCAAACATCACCTGTCTGAGCTAAGTATAAATTAGTTGCATACTGTCTATATCCCTGGATCTCTAGAATTTGACAACCTTATTAAACCTGCTATTTTTAATTGCTGGGCACTAATATATTTATTCCTCTTCCTAAAGATCAATATCACTTCCACTGGGGACATAGAACACTCCAGATGAGTCAATGAAATATATACCTTGATTATAAGAAAATATACATTTAACAAAAATCAGTTTTTGTAAAGAAGAAATTGCAACACAATGTCATATTTATAGTAAGAGGCCAGATACCAGGCTTCACTCTGTTTAAAAAAAAAATCACACCACAGATAGTCAATTCAAAATGGCTTTGAATTCCCCATTCTTTCTTTTGCTTTACATTAGCAACAAACAGAGGCTGCAATATGATTTTGAAATGTGAAAATGGTTACACAGCTCAGATTTCTAAGGTATATAATGAAATGTTTTGTCAGCTTACCTGATGAAAAGAGGAGAACAAATCACAGCAAAGCCCAGCATCCAAAAATAATATGATAATATAATATGCCTCCTCCTGAAATTATCCAGATTTCTGCTCACAAAGGTTTGCAAATTAATTACAATTTCTGCATTCTCTTTGGAAAAGAAAACACAGAGACCTTTCCAGAATCCTCTTTGCTTCTGCCTCCACTTCCTGTTCTCAGTCTCACTCTATGGTACCCAACATATATTAGAAAACAGCTTATTAGGAGGGGCGGTAGGGGGAGAGAAAAGAAAAAGGTGGTGGGGGGGAGGGGAGACAAGCACCTAACATGGCAGCTCCACCTACTGGCAAAGAGAGTGAATAAATGTAAAGCATCAATTTGTGAAGCTCTTTCTTCCAACCTACACTTGACTCCTACATAACTATGTTCCTCCATGAAAAAAATAAACAAAGGAACAAGATAGATGATTGAATACAAGCACAATACTGCCTAATCATGTTTTAAAAATTTTAATTAAAGTTTTATTTTATTTGAAATAAATGCAATTGTCTAATTTCTTTTCTTAAAGTACTTCATTATAAAAAAGTTATTGCTTCCATAAATGATAAAAATACAGAAATGAGAAAAATGTAAATAAGACAGTGCAGACACTTGGATATTCAAACAGACGTGTGTCACCCTTCTTGTTTTCATATTGTCCTTCTATTTCAGTTGCCTATCCTTTATTTTATGTATCATTTTTATTCTATTTATATATGTATTGTTATTACTAATATTATATACAAGCACAGACACAGAATGATGTGTGAGAGAGTCAGGGCCGGCTCTGGCTTTTTGGCCGCCCCAAGCAAAAACAAAAAACAAAAAACCCGCAGTGGCCAGAACGGCAAAGCAAACAAAAAACAAAAAAAACTGCAGCGCAGCCGGAGCCAGGGTGCAGGGGGACTCCCTGTGCTGCAGATGTGCCCCGGCTAGCGGGGGGAGGGGGAGGGAGCGGGGGGGAGAGAGAGAAGGGGGGCGGCCAGGGCTTCAGCGGGGCGCTGACACGTGGCCCTGACCGGTGCACCGCCTGCCGGGAGGCTCTGCGCCGCTCCGGTTGGCTGGGAGGGAAGGACGCGGGCTGCCCTGCCAGGCTTACTGCAGGGCGCTCCTGTCCTCCACGCCGCTGCCCCCTACAGGGCGGCCGGAGCGTAACAACACACACACACACACACACAAAAAGCGGCCGTGCCGCCCTAGGATTGGGCGGAATGCCGCCTCCTACAAGCTGCCGCCCCAAGCACCAGTTTGCTCGGCTGGTGCCTGGAGCCGGCCCTGGAGAGAGTGATCAGTCTCTGTCCTAAGTTAGAGGAGCCTCAAGGAAGCTCTAACTTACACCCAACTATCTATTCTTCCCATGGACCATACAGGCAGCTTGAGAATTATCAGGGCACAGAGATGCCTGAGCCACATCCCCTTTCTGCTGGTCACATTCCTTAAGCTGGAAGCTAGTAATGATGAGGTAGGAGCTGCTATGACATCTATAATTCACGCAGAAATTCCCTCATCCTGGAGGTATCCTCTAACAGGTCAAGCCAGCATTACAACTGCATCACACCACCAGAACAGTACAAAGCAGCAGTTGCAGAGGCAAGGAACTGGTCCATAATGTTGTATCCATTATCTATAATCTACCTATACCATCCATATAGACCCCAGTTTAGCATAAATGTCTGTAACTTTAAGTATATGAGTAATCCTATTGATTTCTATTAGACTATTAACATATTCAAAGGGTGTAAGTGCTTACAGGCTTTCTTGAATCAGGGTCATAAAGGCAGACAAATAAATATTTATTTCTGACAGTGATCCCAAAATAAAAACATTAAGAGTTTCGATCTCCTTCTTTCTAGAGAAGAGGATGCCCACATAACTTTTATATCTAAAGCCTACAGTTGTGTAGTTCCACAATTAATACTGATTACCATCTTTCTTGGTATTTGCTTTGCTGTATCGAAAGGCCTGATGCAACAAAGAAATACATGCAGGCAGATCGACTCACCCATGTGGATATCTGTTGACTTCACAGGGCACTGGCACAAGGGTTTGTCTGCATGCATCTTGCTGCATAGGTACTAAGGAAGCAATTCCTGATGTCCTTATCCAGGCAAGTCTCTCATTAATTCCAATGTGACTCCTAGGGTCTGAGTATGCACTGCACAACTGAGTCCAAAGAAAAATTGAATTGCTTCTAAATTATATTTTTAACATACAACGTTTCCAATTTATGTACAAATTAACAAAGGATATATTTTAAAAAAAATAAAAACATTCCTGGTCCCTGTGGGTTCTTGTAATTTGTTTTGTAGGATTCTGTTTGCTCAGCAAACCACATAACTATGTAAAAAGTAACAGAGAGTCCTGTGGCACCTTATAGACTAACAGATGTATTGGAGCATAAGCTTATCTGTTAGTCTGTAAGGTGCCACAGGATTCTTTGTTGCTTTTTACAGATCCAGACTAACACGGCTACCCCTCTGATACTTGACACATGACTATGGTTTTTAAAACTTGCAGTTTTATTTCAAAATAGTTAGGAACCATTGTTTTGTGGTGGTACTGTGGTTCAGAGGCAAGCTGGTCAGTCCCCAGATAGGACTTGCATTCATTTACATGCTGTATTCCTTTTATTGATTTATTTTAAAAGAAATAAAAGCTATCTGGGTGTGGTCTTTAAAAGACTTTTTTTAGAAAGGCTCTGAGTCCCGGTATGAAGTACGATCCTCAAGTAACATCATAGCTATAAAATATAGCTCTTTTATTTCACTAGATGATAGTGGCGATTTTTGCAATATTTGTTAAATATATATCACCTGAAAAACATTTTCAAGGTCCAGCAAAGCCAAATCAGAAAATAAATCACTTCAGCCATATAAAGATAAGGGACCCTATCCTTGGTTAGGGTGAGGAACTCACAGTGCAGTTCAAGACGGAGGGTGTATATGCAAAGGTAACTGTAAGCCATTTTTGTACACCCTCAATTCTGGGTTGACTCGGTGCCAGATCAGTCCTAGATTATACATGCTGCTCTAACTTAGGCTGCATGCCACTGGCCCCCAGGGACTGTTACTGTTACAGCACTTGAGTATTGTGAAGGCACAGGGAAGCCCTGCTCCTCCTTCCTTCTGGTTATGTCCCTTATACTGACCGTAAGATGCAAGGTGATATAAGAGTTGTTCAATTGTCTGTATATCATGGATCCCTCTGTGCTGAGGTGATCCTCCCATGAATGGATATGCCGACTTTAGAGTGGCACAAAGCTGCTCCAAAGAATATAAGGAAGAATCTGGTATATTATCTCTATAAAACCCATCCTCGCCATGTTAGAAAAGGTTTAGCTAAGTAAATAGTCATGTTAAGCCACAGAATAGATATTGCCTGCCCTTGTTATATGGGATCTCTCATTTAAGTCCTCAAAATGCTGAGTTATTACTACTTAAGAATTGCCAAAGAATCAAGGCTGTTTCGAAAGGATAGGACAGAAGGTTGAGAGAAAATAATTCAAGGTCTAATGGCAAGATTTCTTCAGACTGTCTGAGGAAACCGTGTCTGCAGCCTTTCGTAAGAATGTGCTGTGGGCGTTGCTGAAGAAGCTTCCCTTTTTTCCCTGTCTGTGAATTAATTAATTAATTTAAAAATGGATATCAAACATTAAAATATTATATTATGTGCCAGATACAGTAGTGAACAATAGGGAACATGATGCAATCTAATATTATGATCGAATGAAGTTATATATAAAGTCAACTTTAAGTAATGCAGCTTTTGGCAAAATATTGTAAACTTTAATGGGTTTACCTCAGGGGCAATCCTGTTATGGAAAGAAAGGGGTTGCATTCATATTAATTTCTTTTAGTTTAGTGACATAGTGAAAAAGTAAGGCTAACATTTGCAATTAAGCATGCTTATGCTATCAAATTAGTGAAATGCACCTGTGCTGAAAGAGGAAGTAAATAAAAGGAACTGAAACCAAATAATGTGTTTATAAAAACACTTGATCACAGAGTGGAATACTCAGAAAGTATTGCATGCACACAGCTCAGTCAGACATACCAATTGACCTGCCATTGTTTTTAAAACAGGGACAACAGAAATAGAAGATTTATACAGCTGTTCTGACCTGCTGGAGAACGAGAGTTCCTGATGTGACTTTGTATTTTTAACAGTCCATTATACGAGTTTAAAGAGCATCAGAATATATGGGAGGACTTCATAACTATAAACTGGACATTTTAGCAGCTAGCAGAGTGTTGATGGAGAAACTGCAACTTGAGCAAGCATAACTGTGAAGTTGGCCAAGGAATGCACCATATTAGCCCATGCAGCAGTAAGATGCTGACTGGAGCAAACCAGCTGGTTTTCAAGGTATGTCCCAATGGAAGTATGAGTCACCATCTGAGTGGTCCATGCCAACACCTCCAAGAAGTGGAACCAAGCTGGACCAACCAGCAGAAATGGAATAAAACAGCCTGTCTCCTTCAGCATAAGCCAAAAACATCTGGAAGGAAGAAGACAGGTCCTGGGCTGCCACCTACAGCAGTTCCTATTTCAGGTAGACATCTTTAACTGTCTCTTTTTATTTTCCAGCAACTTGGGTTGATCACTAGCGCACCTTGAAAAGACTATAGTTGCGTCCATCCTTTGCTCCATTTGTGTTTTCAGTGTCAGCTCCTGCTGTGAACAATATCCGAACTGAAAGCTGATGGCTAAGCAAAGATCTGGTGATAAGTAACACATTTGGGTGACAATCCACATCTGTCAGTTGACCACTTTCTGAAACTGGGTATCTACATTTGTAAGGCAGCGTACATGCTTGTGTATTGCTGTAAAGATTGTCACAAAGTTACAGTGTGTGCCCTTGTTTTGTAACTGCACTCAGTCTATACAGTCTGTCAAAAATGTACAAGTTTATGTTAGATAGTTAGGAGTGCTAGTTAGATCCTGGGGCTAATATAATTTGTGGGATTTTTGTTTTCTTCCTCTATTACATTAGCAACACTGGAATTGATAAATCTAAACATAGTCACCTTCCCAAGATAGAGACTAAGTATTATTTTCTCTTGTGATTGTGACTTGATTCTGAAAACCTGAATGGTTATATCGACCAGTTTTCTAGTTCGTTAGCCAAATCATAGTCTAATACTATTTTTGTCTTCGTATAGTCGATACTAATAGACTTTAAGGCCAGAAGGGACCATGATCATTTAGGCTGATCTCCTGCACGTTGTAGGCCACAGAACCTCACTTACTCATTCCTGTAGTAGGCCCATAACCTCTCTCTCTCTGTGTATTATTGAAATCCTCAAATCATGGTTTAAAGACTTCAAGTTATGGAAATCACTGTTCACTCTAGTTCAAACCAGCAAGTGACCTGGTCCCCAAGCTGCAGAAGAAGGTGAAAATCCCCAGGGTCTCTACCAATCTGACCATGGGGAAAAATTCCTTCCCAATCCCAAATATGGCAATCAGTTAAACCCTGATCATGTGGGCAAGACTCACCAGCCAGAACCCCTGAGTTTACAGATTCATTAAAAATAGTTCTGGGCTTGCAATTTCATGTCCCAGTTCCTTTAATATTCTTGGATGGACATTATCTGGCCCCCAAATTTGGTTCCATTAAGCTAGTTGAGTTTGGCTTCCACCCTGAATGTGGTAATTTCTACTTCCATATCCTTGTTCCCATTAGCCATCCTACCACTACCCCCCAAGCTCCTCATTACGCTTATTAGAAACTGAGGCAAAATATTTGTTTGGGTGTTGGGCCATTCCTAGATTATCTTTAATCTCCACCCCATCTTCAGTGCTTAGTGGTCCAACTTCTTCTTTCCTTGTTTTCTTTTTATTTATATGGCTATAGAACCTTTTACAATTCATTTTAATTTCCCTTGCAAGGTCCAACTCTGCTTGGCGTTTGGCAGTTCTCACTTTTTTCCTGACACTTTCTGACCTCCAAGAGATAGCTTACATTACTGGTCCATCCTTCTTCCATTTTTTGTGAGCTTTTTGCTTTCTCTTAATAACCCATTTAAGATGCGTGTACATCCAGTTTGCTCTGCAACCCTTCCCTATGATTTTTTCCCCTTGCTTGGGATGCAGACTTCAGATACTTTAAGTCAAAGTTGCAGAAACTAATTCCAAACCTCCTCCACATTCAGAGCCTTGAGTTCTTCAGTCCAGTCCACTTCCCTAACTAATTCCCTTAATTTTTTGAGAATCTTGGTTTTTTATTCTTAGCCCAGTCATTAAGGTTGGTAAAACCACAGTGTTGTGAAGGCAACACACTCAGTGAAGTAACCCCTTTGACATATTAAGAAAGGTCAATGACTGGCTTGAAAAAGAAATTCAACCACTCTTCCTCAGTCAGAAAATTGGAGGCTGTGCATACAGAACCTTCAAGTTCTGGGGAGAAGGTAAATCAGAAATTTAGCAGACTGCTAAATGCTATAACATGATTGCAACGGATCTGTTGGGGTAAAAAAAAGGCAAAAAAATTTATCTCCTTCTCATACCCTTCTGTAATAGTAATCCAAACATCAGTAAATATTACAATAATTTAAAAGTGTAAGGATTTAATAGGAACCTCAAACCCCAGCCTGCTAATATAACTTAAATGGTCACTGAACATGGTGTCTGAAAAGTTACATCCTTCAAGGCATATACAGTATAAATATCACAATATTGTTGTGTATTTAGGCTAGCAGTACTCTTTACTTTTACTAATTGTCAACTTTTAAAATAATCCCAAATTATTTCAGCAATTGTGTTATTAAATACCAGCTATAGCCTTACTGTCCTTATATAGAAATGCTATCGAGAGATGAGTGGCCTAATTCTGATATCAGTCACAGTATAATTCTATTGACTAAAGTGGGGTTACCCTGGGTTTTCACTAGGAAAGAGTAAGAATCAGGCTCAGACTTTAATTAAACTAAAAACAACATGCTTAAGTGCTGAACTCCAGATTCAGACTGTACACTTATTCAGGTAGCCTAGAATCACAGCAATAAAACTATAGAAATGTGAACTGTATGTTCTAATTGCCTCATTCTCCCTCAGAATACTGTGGATGCCTAGTGATATTTCCCTATGTTCATTTAGTTATCAAAAAGACGGCAACAGTAGAAAACTTAAATAGGAGCCACCCATAAGCCCTAGGTCATGTCAGCCTAGTCTTCAGCTTTTACTTTAATTGGCCTATTCTGTGCACCCAGTAATACTGATACTTTTTACGATCCGATCGTGCCCATGTTAACCACATTTCATGAGAATTTAATGAGACTTTGTAGTAGGAGAAATCTGTGTCTTCTTTGTCCTATTTCACAAAATAAAATGTAAATGTATCAGATTCCTTTGAACCCCTTCTGGAACCATAAGCTAAAGTAATCATTATCCATCATGACATCTGAGAATGCTGAGTTATTCAAAACAATCAGTGCTTATAGTGGAGATACAAAATTCACTATATATATAAATAGTTTGAATAAATAAAATAACTTAGAAATTGTTATACCAGGTCAGACCAATGGTCCATCTAGTCCAGTATTCTGTTTCTAGCAGATGGGGCAGCTGCCACTCACTGGCAGAAAAGAGGTTAAAAGCTACTCTGGAGGCAGCCAATCAGAAAAGGGCTGAAGGGAGCAGCCAATCAGGGCCAAGCAGGCCCATATAAAAAGGGAGATGCAGGGCAGAGGAAGGCAGCTCTCTGCTGGGAGCCCAGGGAGGAAGGACTGTGTCTCTGGAGGGCTGAGAGAACTGCCAGCACCCTGAACAGACTTGTGCTATGAGCAGGAACCAGGGGAGTGAGAGACAGCTCCTGGCTGGCTGCTGGGATTTGCAGGCTGAGGCCCTGAGGCAAGGGCAAAGAGGATGCTGGGGCCATGAGGAAATGGCCAGACAATTTGCTGCAGTAGCCACTAAGGGAAGTGGCTGAACAGCGGACTGCAGGGGAGCACAGTGTCTGGCACGGCCGGAGGGCTGTGTCACTGAAGAGGATGCAGTGGTCCTTGGAGAGATGTGGGTCCTAGAGCATGAGTGATGGTGGTGAGGCACCACCTGAAGAGGGTGCATTAACATGCAGAGCTAATTCCCAGAACAGCCAGCGGGAGATGCCAGAGTGGTGAGTGCACCCCATTATAAGTGACCAGTATCAGATGCTTCAGTACTGGAAGAAATGCAGTGATAGAATTCCAATTATGGAATAACCTGTCCACAGAAGAAGGTTCTTTCTAATCTCTTTCAGTTAATGGTTAGCGTATGGCCTGAAGCATAAGATTTATATCCCTTATAATTTTTTTATCCTGCTTAATCCAACTAGATATTCTCATTATCCAACATGAAGTCTATTTAGGAATGCCATAATAGCGTTTCAAAAGGCAACAAATTTAAAATTGATCAAAGGAAACACTTTTTTGTGCAACCTATAATTTACCTGTAGAACTCATTGCTAGATCTCACTAAGGCCAAGAGTTTATAGTAGGAGTCCAAAAAATGGATTAGACATTTTATCTGGTTAATAAGGAAAACTGGGAGGAGGGATGGTCTTGTGGTTCAGGCACTGGACCATGACTCAGAAAAGCTGGGTTCAATTCATTGCTCTGCTACAGACTTCTTGTGTGACTTAGGGCAAATCATGTGCTTCCATTCTTCATCTGTGAAATGGGAATGATAATACTTTCAGGGTATACTGTGAGGGTACATTCGTTAGTGTTAGTCACTCTACTGTGGAGATGGAAGTCATAGATGTATCATTTTTCTTTATATTTTCATAGCATGCACCCTATTGTGCTAGGCACTGTACAAATGTTGAATAGAAGACAGTCCATGTCCCAAAGATTTTACCATCTAAAAGACAAGGCAGACAAATAGACACAAACAACAAGCAAACCATTTGCAAAATACTTATCATTTAAGACAGATAAAGATTTTAAGAAATGAACAAATGAGGCAAACAATGCAATAGCAACAATTGCAGTAGTGCTCTCAGAGCTAGTCACAGAATCTAATAATCCTCTCCCAGGACACTTATAAACAAATAGGTTCCATTCATATGCTTCCATTCCATTTATTACCGCTGAATCATGCAGTTTAATTGATCAGATTAATCATCACTTGGATGGAGATGTTTTGTTAAGCAGACCTCAAGTTACAATTTATTTGTAAAGTATCTTAAAGCTGGGTTCTATTAGCCATGCTGTGAGATGCAGAGAAATTTCTAACAGTTATCTTCATAGAAAATAGTATCTTTACCATTAAATCTTGCATAAGTGCTTGTCCAAAAGAGATGGAATGAATAATCAGACACTACTAATCACCTCTTGTCTCATAAAAGAAAAATGACCTTTCCCTGGCCTGCCTTTACCCATGAATAATATGGATATAGAAAATGTTAATTGTCTTGAGTAGCTTTTTCATGAGCAACATTAATGCATACTTAATGGTCCTGCATTGTAAAAAGGAAAGGTATAGAAGCAGATGAGTAGCTAAAAGTGTTAAAACCCCAGAACACAAAGATGCATTTTAAAATAGCATCTTAAAAATAAAGTGCATTTTTAGCTCTGGCACTGAAATACATGTGTGATATATGGGCTTGATTGTCTAGCCCTCCTTGATCTGTAAGGACAGAATCAAACTATTTGTACAGTGCATATGAGACAAGACTGGCACTAGTATGTACTGTTGATTCATCACGGAAGTCTAAGTAGAAGCAAATACAATCTGCTGTTGCTGGGCAAGGTAGGAGTTTCCATTCTGAAGAGGGAAGCAACAAGGGGATTTTTCAGCAAATCGACACCATCTTTTTTTGCTTCTATATTCACTGCATCAGCATGACAAGGAAACGAAAAGTGACATCAACAATTCAAGCACTGGGTAGCCGAGAATGGAGTGACTGGCTTTTATATTTTGAAAATACCATAAATCTGATTAGAAAATATTCCATGCAGTAGCTTTTCTTTACTCAACACAGAAGTTTTCTTTTTTCCTCCCATTTTGTCTTAAGGTTGAAGTGAAATACTGGCCACTGTGTTGTAAACTTGGACATAGGCTAATACACACCGGAAACAATTATTTTTGTTGTACCAGGGAAGACTAATTTTTTTTTAAAAAGTTCTGATAGCTGACATGTAGCAGAGACGGCCAGCATAATTTCCACTGCTGATGTGGGATATAGGGACTTTGCCATGATCATCCATCTGGCATGCTACTCTTCTGGCTTTGCTCCCTGCATGGAGATGAGGGAGGGTGGATTGCCAGATCTTCCCCAATCCTGCTAACCTCTTTCCTGCCAGAGGGAGTGGGATGGGGGTGAACCCCATCTGGCATAGGCTGCATATTGCTTGAGACTGGTTCTCTAATCCTTTCCTGGCTCCTTTCCTGCCCAGGGAAGACAGCTGAGGTGACCCCCACCCAAACAGGACTGTCAGGGCACTGTGTAGCCTGCAGAGCCAGATAAGCTCCCCAGTAAGAGGAGGGAGCAGAAAACAGAGCTTTCCTTTTGCCTCTGGCTTTTCTCAGCCTCTCCCCCTCTCTTTAGACCAGAGGGCAGCAGCCACCACAGATGCCTCAGAAGGGGAAGAGGAGCTTGGGATAATCTCCCCAAAAATCAAACACCGCTCTGGGATGCAGCTGGAATCAGACACATTGTTGAACTGAATTGTTAGTCAAAATATTTGAAATAAAACCTGGCATTTCCCTCAGAAAAGCTCTGCAACAGGTAGATCCACTTGAGCCACCAGCCACTGTGGAGGGGAAAAAACTGGTGGGAACTAGGAGAGCATTCCCCTGCTGCCAGCGACTGACCAGTCTGGTTCTGCCTCCACACTGCAGACAGGCTGGAGTACCACTGGAGCAGATCTGTGAACCTCATTGCATAAAGAAAGGAGATTTTCAGGTAAGTATAGATACATTTTCCTTTTCCTTTGGTAAATTGTACCAATGGTTAACTACCTCGCTGTTAATTTTCACTATTTCCAGTTTGAATTTGTCTAGCTTCAACTATTTAAGATTAATTTGTCTGTTTGGAAAACAGAGCAGGGAGAATGCCTTTGGGAAGATAGAGCTGCACATGCAGAATCATAGGACTAGGGCAGATCCCAAACTAGGGAATTTTTGGTTTACTCTTGTGTTAATATGTTAGCTGTGTTAGTTTGTTATAAACACCATGCCTTCAGGAGAAGACCTTGCTAAGTGGAACCGTGGTTTTGTTTTGGGGTTTTTTTCGTATGAGTTATTCCATTAAGTTACACTCCTCTTTCATCAGCTGATGTTTTGTCTTTGCTCAATTCATATGGACACCCTCCCATAAATCCCAGTATATTGTGTTCAGTAACATTTACATTCTTTTCTCTTTCTTAAAAATACCACATTTTACATTTGTAAAAAGCACATTCACTGGCTTGCTGCTAATAGCTCCATCCTGTCCATGAGCTGGGCACATTGATTTTTTTGTTGTTGTTGCCCACAACAGCTGTCAGCTTAGGATTGAAGAGCTCTAGCTCTTGAAACACTCACATGACAGTCCCTTGCACACCAACTAGTCCACTTTAACCAATATAAGTGAAATGTTTCAACCCCAAAATGAAAGCGGCACTATGGCTAGATTCCCCACACACACTGATCTGTTCATCACATATGGGGAGATGGGGGCAGGTGGCTAAAAGTGACTTTAAACTGCTGAGCAACAGTTCATTCCAACATGTAAGTGAGAGCAGTCTGACAGGTGCTGGATGCCAACAGCCAACAAGGGACCAGATCAACCCCCCCCCCCCACACACACACACACGTGCCCTGATCACATCCCTACACCAGAGGGCAGAAGGGGGATGGTGTAGGACAGTGGGTTCTCAAACTTTTGTACTGGTGACCCCTTTCACATAGCAAGCCTCTCAGTGCGACCCCGCCTTATAAATTAAAAACACTTTTTATATATTTAACACCATTATAAATGCTGGAGGCAAAGTGGGGTTTGGGGTGGAGGCTGACAGCTCGCAACCCCCCCTGTAATAACCTCGCGACTCCCTGAGGGGTCCTGACCCCCAGTTTGAGAACCCCTGATGTAGGACCTACTATGGCAGCTATATAACCCAAGGATTCCCCTAGGCAGGAGGAATTTCCCAAGTGGCTGAATACTCTAGCTTTGGGATTTCTTTGTACCAGTGGAGAGGCACAAAGCAGCCCTAGCACTCCAGAGAATCAGGTCTAGGGTTTCAGTATTTGTTATGGGCTTGTACCAGTGCACAGTTAAAAAAAAATAAGATAAAGGTTCTGAATGCTGCAAGTTATTTCTTTGAGGCATGTAAAAGGCAAGTGCAGACAAATCTACTTACTATAGAAGCTAGAGGCATACTGCTCCTTACACTTGATGTTCTGTGTATAGGCTTGACAAAATATATTTGGTGGATAATATTAATATTGGTTTTTAAATTTTTGATTTATCAATTTGAATTTTCAGAGTTGTAAGAAACAGAGGGTCTCAGGCAATTATTTAACAGTTGACACTGAGATTCAAAATTTAAATCTGTTAAAAATTGTCAACATTACATGTCAAAATATACAAAGTAAATATTCTTAAATCAACAAACCATACCTCTTTTTCCATGGAAGCTGGAGTCTGACCTTTTGCTCCATCTCTTTTGGGTAAATGTTTTTGCATGATTTAATAGGTTATTTTCTATGTAGATGACTGTTAGCCATGCTCTGAGATGCAAAGAGATATTTCTAGTGTAAACTAGTTCTACCAGCATGCTCGAATGAGCAGAAAGATTCTTCTAGCTATCCCAAATTCAAGACACTTAACCAATAAGAATCAGAAAATGATTTGTTCAAATGACATTTATTTTCATCCAAACAGTGATTACTATTAATCTGGTAAATTAAATCATGAATGAAATCCAGTTGCTTGCAGGTGTTCTAGGGAGAGCATTATTAGATTTGTATTCGCTAACAAATTTTAGTAAATTTCTCAAAGCTATCACAATGCCTTTTGCCTCTATCCTTCTAGCAGAACTGTTTTGTTTTTATTTTCTCACATTATCTGGTTGTTGTAACTTGGAAAGTGTGTAGCCATTATGAAATTAAGTTTGTTGCACAGATGTAAAGTTTAAAAGAGACTGCATATTTGTGGAAGTTACCTGTGTTTTTATTATGTCGTTTTGTAGTTTCCAAAATTGTATCATGCTCTTCACAGAACACAAACAGGATTCTCTCCTGAAAGAGATTCCACTATAAATTTCATCTGTGACACGAATGCAAGTGACAAAAAGCAGGAAAGTGCGCAGAAGGATGAGGCTTACAGAATTTCAATAATGCAGTTACTCAGCTTAGGCTTGTGTGTGATGGTCCAGTTTTGTTTTTAAATATGTGAAACAATTATTGACTCACTTATTGTGGGCTTTGGGGAAGAGTTGAGTTTTCAGGATGGGTTTAAATGAGGTATGATGGACCAAGTAAGGAGTGCATACCACATGTAGACAAATACTTCAACATGACTTCAGCACTTAAGGGCTTTGCTGAATAGGGATAGAGTAAAGCAAATACTGGCATATTTTTTGCATTCTTTTTTAGAAGAAAGTGGTATATATTTTACTTACTCCCATCACACTCACAAAACAGCTAAAATAGTTTTGTTCAAACTTTGCAAAAATATTTGTGCCAAAGTCACTGATACATTCTGTCAGCCTTGGATCACTCCATTGACAAAAAGGAGCCATAAACCCAACTTAAAGATTTGCATCATTTGAGTGGTACAAAGCAGTCAGAACATGCCACCAGATCTGTGGTTTGCATTTAGGCAGAGACCAATGCTGGAAAACTTCAACTAAAGTGAAAATTTCAGAAATGGGCAAGAGAAAAAGACTATAATAGAAATTATACTACTGTTCCCACTTCAATAAATGCATTAATTTATAAATATGTATCTTCAGTGAGTCTCTTCCATCTCTAACTTCTGTTAAGTTTTTAAGAATTGATTAAAATTATCATCTTATCGTTGGGTTCAAAGAAAGCTAGTAGATTTTCACCCACTTTGTGCAATAGGCCAGATTGGTATTGAATCACTATTATAGATTTCAATGAAATATAGCTTGTGTGAAAGTGATTATTTTGTGAAAAGCGCAATCAATAACTGACTTAATTAGAATATAGACATCCAAGACTGATGCTTTAGGCCCATGTTATTAGCAGCTAGAGGATTTATTCATTCTGGTTTAGCTATCTAGACCTGTAGAAAAATTGTACTTAATGTGACAAACACAATGTACTTGGAAGCATTTTTTGCATGAAAAGTCCTCTGTGTAGGCAGAGCTGTAGTTCAGCACCAAGGACAGCAGTTATTACAAATAAGGAAGTAAACTAGTAAAGATAAAATGAACTCTTCTTTTGTTTAGGTGCAGCCATAAAAATTAATTCCAGAAGACTGCAAGGATATCATTTTTAGACTTCTTTAATGGTGATACATTGTACAGTTAGATATCTCAAGAATGCTGGACAAAATTATATCTTCATAGTTTCCTGTCTTAGGTGTCATACACATACTCATTATAACCTTTCCCTCTTTTATAAATTTGACAATAGCAACAAAACACTTCCTGAACTGCATTTCAGGGTGATGACAGTACTTCTTATTTATGTAACAAGGAAGGAAAGTGAAATCTGTAGTCTGCCAACTTAAATAATTCTTACCCTTTACAGTTTGTTGTTCATGTAAGTGATGGGGATGAAGAAATAGCATTATTCTGCTATCTTCACCCACAGGCATGGTCTCCTGGGTGTTCATGGAATACCTCATGTATATATGTGTTGCAGAATTCAATGGCAACTGTCCATCTCCAAAGACGACAGTGCAACCACCAAAGCAGTTCAGTTACTATGTCGTGCTGCAGCATCGCAAGTAACAAAGTCCAATTCTCAAGTGACATCCTTTCTCACAGATAATGCATGCATAAAGCGCAGGGTCAGAAGATGAAGCTGGTGTACTACTAGCATTTGAGGCCTGCTACACTTTCCTCTTTTCTCTCCATGATCTCAACCATCTCTCTTTAGCTTCTTTGACACCCTGGTGCAATGGACCCATCCAATTTTAGATGCATCTTCCCAGCTTGCATTGTCAATATTGAAAGTTTTCAAGTCTCTTGCAAATGTCCTTAAACCTGAGCCTAGTTTGACCAGAGGCCTTGGAGATTCTGCAAGTTCTCCATGTAGGACATCCTTTTAAATGCATCCATTGTCCATCTGGTGCAAGCCAATGGAGGTATCTGAGTCTGAGAATAGTGATTAGACTTGATGATTTTGCTTTCTCAAGTATTTCATTGTCAGGAACTTTGGTTTCCCACTTGATATTTAGAATACGGTGAAGACAGCAGATGTGGAAGGGTTTAGCCTTCTCTCATGCCTGCTGTAGGTGGTCCAGGTCTTGCCACCAAACAGCAGTGTGCTCAAAATATATGTTTGATAGGCTCATATCTTGGTCTTAAATGTCAGTTTTCTGTTATCCCATACACTCTTGGTCAGCTGGCCAAATGTGGTGGCTGCCTTTACGATGCTAGAATTAACTTCTCGGTAGATGACTAGCTTATCTGATGCAATTGATCCTAGATAGCAGAACTTGTGCACAACTTCTAGCATGGTGCTAGCTATTAAAATTTCTGTTCAGTCAACACACCTTGTGCCTTAGTCATTGTCTTCTTTTAGAGTGATGGGGCACTCTACTCACCACAGGTGGTTTCCCCTCCTGGCCATGCTGGAGATTAGCTCGGGGGGTGGGTGGGCTGATGACCCTTCCTGCAGTTGCACTCCTTGCACACTCTCTCTTTTGCCATCTCTGCCCCCTCTCTTGCTCCAGCAGCTGCTGCCTCCTCTTCATGACTCAGCCCTCTGGCCCAGTCACTCAGCTTATTTCCACCTTCTGGGGTACAGTCACGAGGTCCACTCACTGCGAGCAGCACCTCCTGCTGTCCATCCTCCGCTCTCCCTCTGGTATTGTATTCACCCATCTTGTCTCGCTCTGCTGTCCCACTCACTCCTGGGTCTACAGCTTCCTCGCTGTGACTAAAGTCCTCCCCCTTCCAAAATATTCAGTCTTTCCAGACCTGCTGTCTGGCTGGCATCTCCAATGCCCTTGCCACTTCCCAGTGGCTGCTAGGGGAACCCAGGCCCATCCTCTACACTGGGGTCCAGTCCAGGGGCCCTATAATAAGCAGCCAAGGTCTCTGTATCATCCCGCCTCTTGCTTCTGTTTCCCTGCTCTTCTTCCTACCTATCTGGCTTCCTCCCTCTCTGGGTCTGCCAGCCTCCCAATTCCCTCCATTCAGGAAGTGACTGCAGCCTTCTTCCCTACAACCTTTCCCAGTAGCAGCTGCTGTCTGTAGCCAACTAACTGGCTTTATGCAGGCCCCACCTTTTCCTGCACAGGTGAGCCTGTTCTTCTAATCAGGGCTTTCCTCTCAGTGTTTAATCTACTAGGTTAATTGGCTCATCTGGCCTCCATTAACCCCTCCCATTCCTGTATGGGGTAGACACCCCATCACAGGTACCAAAGTCCTTCTGCACAGTTGGGCTCAGACACTCTTCTCCAGCACTGCCCTGATACTTCCCCAGTGGTCAGTAGAAGAACCTGGGCCTGCCCACTACTCTGGTTTCCAATCCAGGAACTCCATACCTGGCAACCATCCTGTTGCTCCTTCCTTGGACTCATTCCTACACCTCTGGGTGTACCTGCTCAAACTCCCTCCTCACAGTAACTGTAGACTACTGAACCCCTAGCCTCAAACCTACTTCCAGGGAGCGACTCAGCCTACTTACCTGCAGCCCCATCTCTGTTGCCAGCTTCCTGGATTTATAAGCCTAGCCCAGCTCCTCCCCCAGCTGGACTTCATCAGCAAATTAGGCCTTAGCACATCCTGGTTTTCCTCCAGGTGCAGCCTATAGGTTAATAGGTGTAATTTACCCCTTCAGGCCTTGTGTGGGTAGACACTCCATCAGAGGTGGTTAGTCCAAATTCATCATAAGCTGATACAAAGCTATTGCAAAGTTGCTGTAGCTTCTCTTCACTATGTGCAATGAGCACTGCATCATCAGCGAAAAGAAGCAGGTGTTTGACTTTGCCTTTTGCTGTTAGACATGCACTGTTGAAGAGTTTTTTACATCAGATCTTATATAGAGATGTACACGCACAGTGTTAGATGACAAAGCAGCAGAGAAAAGAATATACTGAAGAGTGTAGGTGCCAAAACACATCGCTGTTTGACACCACTGTGAATTTCAAAACTGTCAGATAATCATAACACTGGACTGTACCCTTCATGGCATCATGGAAGCATTGAATCAGACTGAGGAGGACTGACATACCAGAGTACAATCCAGACTAACATGTAGTTGTGTCACCCTTGCCCTGTAACCTGGGATGCCCTTCACAATGCCTTGCTGCTGTAGGCTCCAGCTTGGATTGCTCACAAACAGCCTCCCACATGCAAGTCACTCCCCACTGTGTCTCTGTGGGTGCTGCAGCCAACTAGCCACATCTTGGCTCTTACAGCCTTAAAAATTACCAGCCCAAAACACTCCCAGTCACAGATTTTCCCTTAGTAACATATGTCCTGTATGCCCAGTCCTCTCCTGGACAGTACACTTATATTAAGTCCCTTATTCCTTTAAGGGAATAATATGCACACAACAACTTGTTACCCCAAATGGTGTTAAGCAGACACTTCAGTGAATGCACTGGATTAGATTAAAAAATTGACAAATGTATTAAGTACAAAGAGATTTTAAGTGAGTAAAAATAATGATGCATAAAAATCAGAAATGGTTGCAAGAAAAATAAAGATTAAATGCTTACCTGTGTCTAACTATATAAACTATATTAGATTCAAAGCAAAGTTTTCTCACCACATGCTTTCAGCAGTCTTACTGACTGAACTCTTTGGGTCAGGAACCCTCCCCCAGAGTCCAACAGCTGTGTCCTTTGTCTCTTCAGGTGCAGTGAATGTGATAGGCAGGGAGAGAGAGGGGAGGTGCATTGAGCTGTTTGTCCCTCCTTTTTATTTCAGTCCTCCTTTTGAAAAACATTTCCAGATGAAACCCAGAAGACAACACGCCTAAATGGAAGGATATTCCCTACTGTGTTTTTTTTCACCTGCTTGATTACTCTATTTACTTCCTAAATGGAAATTAAGGCAAGCACACATCTGAACTTCTGCCTGGGCAGGGCTGTAAGGTTTGGAACTTGTGTTAATAACATCTACAGGGGAATCTTAACATCACATACAATGTTGCCACATGTATTTTACCAGGACAATACTGACCAGCAAATTATGAGTTTTCAAATGATACCTTACAAGGCATACTTTGTACAAAGTTTATTACAATAGTGTACTGGATGTATTCCCTCACCAGAGGCAACCAATTCTTTCTAGCAATTGGAAAAGGTCCTTTTGCTTGAGCTGCCACCGCTGCTGGCAGCAGCTGGTGCAGCTGGCCCCCGGGCTTCCCCAGCTGCTGGGGTGGTCCTGGGGTCAGCCGCACCAGCACTGCAAAATTCACGGACGTCATGGAAGCTGTGACTTTTGTGACCTCCGTGAATGATTATCAGTGATGATTTTATATTTTTTTCCTGGTCATTGATGAAAATGTTAAACAGTGTAGTGCCAAGAATTGATCCTTGCAAGACTCCTTTAGGAACATACTCTCTTCATGATGATTCCCCATTTACAATTATATTTTGAGACCTATCAGTTAGCCAGCTTTTAATCCATTTAATGTGTGCCATGTTAATTTTATATCATTCTAGTTTTTAAATCAAAATGTCATTTGGTACCAAGTCAAATGACTTACAGAAGTCTAAATAAACTATGCACAACTAGTCCCTTTATCAACCAAACGTGTAATCTCATCAAAAGATATCAAGTTAGCATGACAGGATCTATTTTCCATAAACCAATGTTGCTTAGCATTAATTATATTGCTGTCCTTTAATTCTTTATTAATCGAGTCCTGTATCAACAAATTCATTATCTTGCCCAGACTGACAATCCTGTAATTAACTGGGTCATCCCATTTACTTTTTTTAAATATTTGCACATTAGCTTTCTTCTAGTCTGCTGGAACTTCCTAAGTGTTCCAAGACTTGTTGAACATCAACATTAATGGTCCAGTAAGCTCCTCAGCTAGGCAACACATCAAGGAGGCATGCAGGGCCTAGTCCCCCCTCTCCCCCCCGCAGCAGCCCCAGAGGGGAGCAGAAGGGACAGGGCCAGATCCTCTTCCGGCCAATGGGAGACTGCCCGGTGCAGCACAGCAGCTCCCTGGGAGAGCCCAGGCTCAGCTTGCAAGGACAGCAGCCGAATGAGCCAGAGTGAGCCGGAGCCTCCCCTTCCCCGCCCCCACATCATGCTTGGCCCCTGTCCCCGGAAGCCAAGCCTGGACAGGAAGCGGGTTACCACTGTCCCCCTCCCTAGCCAGGCTCTCTCCCAGGACACTGGCTATGCTGCACAGAGCAGCGACCAGGAGAGGCTCCGTCCCACTCCCCGCCCAGGCCTGGCTGCTAGGGAGAGCAGCCAAACATGATGCGGGGGCGGGGAAGGGCAGGGAGCCAGCACAGCAGGAAGACAGAGCTCCTCCCCCCGAGGTAACATGGGGTGGGGAGAGCACGGGGGCCCCAGTCTGGGGGTGGGTTGGGGAGGAGACACGTGGGGAGTCACGTGTTCCCCTTTAGTGTGTGTCCCCCACTATGGGGAGGCACCAGTCGTCTATTCCACCCAGCTTTGCATCTGTTTGCTTATTACTCCTGGGGAAATTATGCACCACTGGCATGTACAGAATTTATGTCCCCCGCAGATTTCTTTGCTTCCCTGCAAAAAAAATGACTTTCTGATGGGGAAGCAAAGGGAAGCCACAGGAGTGGTCAGGCGACCCTCCACAGTAGTATTTTTTGGGTGACCAGGGCAGCCAGCAGAGAGGTCAATCCCTTCTCTCCAGAGATGGAGGAAAATGTTTAGGCATATGTACTTATGCTGACAAAGCCACTTGTACTAGATATTCTTAGTGACATGTTGCATTCTGATGCTACACTTGGATATGTGACCACAGCCAGTAAGAAGTTTTTGACTGCAAAACCTACCTCATGTTTGCAGCAGTCTTGTTGCTTGTTCTGTGCCAGAAAATAGGTATAATGCATCTCCTGTAGAGTGCCTGTTGTTACCCGAAATTGGGCCAGCTAGTAAGCTTAGGGAGGACTAATGACCCACCAGAGTTTAGCAGAAAGCAGCATGTTTATTATATTGATAGCTAAGCTCAAAAGAAGGGGGGGAGGAGGTCACACTCACATACTCACACTCCCAGGACAGGCACGGCACTGGAGATGTCAGGATCCTTCAAGGTAAGTGTTCCACAGTGCAGCGATGGATGGTGCAATGAAGGTAAGTCTTCCCGAGGCACAATGGAATGCAACGCGGCAAACCACTGGCCAGGCGGTCCGGGCAAAGGGCCTTCATGGGAGGTACAATCTTGTGAGTGCACTCCTGAGCACATGGCCCCTTCCCCTTTTAAGGACCTGCTCCTCATGGCCTGCGACTAGAGATGACTTGGCCGCATCTGGTTGGTCATACTCCACCTCGGACAGTGTCCATGCAGTGTCCATGCATTGGACGTGTGATCGCTGCCTAATCAGAGTGCCAGACACCTTGTCTGATCTTCCAGCTGCTCAAGCAGCCCATTCATCCCACAAGCATTCCAGGAGGAAGTGGGAGGGGGAAAGCCACTTCACAGGTATTCAAAGAGGGAGAGGAGACACAAAGGGGGGGGAAGGTGTAACAGACCTTTTGAGCATACAGGTTATACATAGCATACAGATCGCTACTGCTCCTACAACACCTGTGTCAGATAGTCTGGTTTCAAAAAGAGTGGCTATGTCAATGATTTCAGGCTTTCTAGGGTCACTGACCTCTAGATCATTTGACATACTAGTGCACATTGTTCTCACATTCCAAAAGGACGTCTGAAGAGGGCAACCATGTTCCTGAACCTTCAGTGTGTACGCCTAGGCAGAAAAAAATAAGGAGGCAGAGGTTCGCCTTAGAATCATAGTCCCCTCTTGGCCATGCTGATTAGGCCCAAAGACTTGGAGATATTTGTAAGCCAGCACAGCTGCAGGAGATGCCGAATGGCAGAACTGAATTGCAATGCCAACCACTTGTCATTTTCTTTGCAGTGGATTTGGCTCAGGGTTTTCTCCCATAGTTTTTGTTCAGCCAAAAACTAGTTGCAAGCATTGTGAACTAGACCCTTAATGTTCATTTTCAGATGGAATATTTACAAGAATCAAGGCTTGTATAATAAAGCAGAATCTGCTCTCTTGTAGATCCATCTTCAACACCCAACTGAATTCACATGATCTACAGATTAATAATGAACATTAGTTAATGGAAATGAATGGTGTGATTTTTCTGGAAAAAATTGCATTATTGCCTCTTTCTGACACTCATAGAAGCTAAAACAAACTTTTTCATCTAAAAATCACAGACAAAACATAAAGGCATGATAAAGTTGGTTAGGAAATACCCATATATTACATGTATAGCCTACTTTTGTAATTTTGCTTTTCTCTCAAACTACAAATAATATTTATTTATTATAGCAAGGGATGTCTTACAACCAAATTACCCTAAAATATATAAGCATGTAGGCAGTTACAAAAATTAGTACGTGAGGAATCTCCTACAATAATTGGAGTAACAATGTACATTGGCCTGATGTGGGGGAAGGCTTGGTCTTTGTGACAGATCATGTCCTTGATTCTTCCAAGCACACAACAGTGGCCAATACTGGACTAACATGAAGACATATTGGCATATGGAGGAACACAATGGGCCTGGTTCTCCCCTTCCTTCACCTCCTATTGTCATTTAGTCTTATAGAGGGTGAGTGCAACTAGTATATAAAACTGCAGTGTGTCTCCTCAGCAACATGGACTACCACAAGCACATCAGCCTGACCTCCTCATGTTACACTGCCTTCCCAGAGACTACTTCAGTGTGCTCAATGACCTGAGACCATCATATCTAATGGATCACCTAAATCTTTGGGATGAGGTTTGTGGTCAACAATTCCACTTCACAAGCAGAAAAGAAATTTCTACCAGGAGTGCAGGAGACAGAGCTTTCTCAGGGGTCAGGCTGAGACTGTGGAGTGAGCCATCACAAACCTCACCATCTTCTGCTCCTAGTGCAAGGTGAATGTCTTCAACCTTGATGTCTCTAACATAAACACATTTCAACTTAAAATAAAGTCAAAACCTACCAAAATAAAACACTACACTACACACATACTTTTCCCTTTGGGGAAAGACTGAGACAAAGAATGATCCACATGTGACAGAGGTTAGTCACACTGATGTAGTATTGGAAAGCACACAGATACTACGGCCCTGAAGACAATATTGGAACCTATATAGAAAAGAAAAGTGCAAATCACTAACAATTCTGAATGGTAGTATTTTATATTTTGCACAGGTATAAATGACTATATAACCAAAGCTGTGGAGAAATAGGTCCTACATCAAATGAAAAGAGATCATTGACAATTGACATTTGATCCCGCCATACTGAGAAAGGAAACATAAAACAATAATTAAATTAAATAAAACATCAAGACAAAGCCAATGCAGCATAAATGCTAGATTGGAGTGGCTAAAGGTTAATCTTTCATGGTAGAGTCCATATAGAGAGTTAAAATTATTTCTCCTCCCTACTTCATGACTGGCAGCCCAGAAGTTAGCTGCTTTTCCTGTGCTCACAAAGAATCTCTCTCTCTCTTTCTGTTTCTGGAAGAAACGGTCTTATGTCCATCTTTTTGCAAGCATTAAAACTAGTTTCCATAATCTCAATTTTTCCATGGAGCAATACATTGTTTTCTGTGACACCAGGAAATATTTTAAACTTTCATCCTGCACTTGTAGTCCAGATATTTTATCTTAGAGTCTATGCTGGAATGTGGCCACTTTATACCATGCAGCCAGAGCAATCCATACAATACATGTAACCAGCCGTGGGTGAATCACCCCGCTATAGGGGATCCTCCAGTAGCACAGTGACTCCTATTACACACCATCTGTTGCTGACATAAAGATCATGACTAGAGCAAAACACAGTGTGGCTGGGGCAGCCATATCAGTCTTGGGACCACCGGCAGTCAGCATAATTTAAGGTCAGACGGGACCATCATGATCATCTAGTCCTACCTCCTGCACGCTGCAGGCCAAAGAACCTCACCCACTCTCTCCTGTAATAGACCAATAGCCTCTGGCTGAGTTACTGAAGCTCTCAAATCATGATTTAAATCAGTGGTGGGCAACCTGCAGCCTGTCAGGGTAATCCGCTGGTGGGCTGCGAGACAGTTTGTTTACATTGACCATCTGCAGGCACGCGGCTGTGCCTGCGGTCGGTCAATATAAACAAACTGTCTTGCAGCCCACCAGCGGATTACCCTGACAGGCTGCAGGTTGCCCACCACTGATTTAAAGACTTCAAATTGCAGAGAATCCACCATTTACACTAGTTTAAATCTGCAACTGATGCGTGCTTTATGCTGCAAAGGAAGGTGAACCCCCCGCCCCCCTCGGGTCTCTGCCAATCTGACCACGGGGAAAATTCCTTCCCGACCCCAAATAGGGTGATCAATTAGACCCTGGACATGTGGGCAAGATCCACCAGCCAGACACCTGGGAAAGACTATTTTGTGGTAGCTCAGATTCCTCCCCGTCTAGTGTCCCATCACCTGCCATTGGAGATATTTGCTGCTACGTGTCATTATAGGCAGTCTCATCATACCATCCCTTCCATAAACTTATCAAGCTCAGTCTTGAAGCCAGTTAGGTTTTTTGCCCCCAGTGCTCCCCTTGGAAGGCTTTTCCAGAACTTCACTCCTCTGATAGTTAGAAACCTTCGTCTAATTTCAAGAGTAAACTTGTTGATGGCCAGTTTATATCCATATGTTCTTCTATCCACACTGGTGCCTAACTTAAATAACTCCTCTCCCTCCCTGGTATTTATCCTTCTAATGGATTAATTTACAATGGAGACCAAAATTATATAGAGGCTGGCCAAAATTAGGGAAACACAAAAGTGTGTTTTACACTTCTTTAATTCCTTCCTCCTGTGTGATGTTATGCTCATTGCCCCAAACCCAAGCATCTAGCCCTTTACATAAGAAACCATGTTCTCCAAATCATTAATTTTTGAATTATAGAAATGTATTTTAGGTCATATAGAACCAAACCAAGGCTGAAGGCATTGTATGGCCAAAAAGCAATCTTTAACTTTGTCATTTTTACGAGGAGGTTGACATGGGGATGATAATTTTATATGTAAAGAGGCCACATGTTGGTATATAACAAAGGGAAGATGTTATAGTGCCCTGAGTTTTCTTGCGATTCATAATATATGGATCCAACAAAAGCAAAAATTGTGTCAAACAAGTTTATTAATATAAAATCAGAAAACTATAAGTCTCTTATGCCCCACCTCACTCTTTACTAAATGTTTAGTGGTCAGATTCAATAGTTCATATTTTCTTCTTTTAGATCAATGTGGTTGTAGGCTAAATAGTGATTATACCAGTTTTTGTAAGATAACTTGCAGTTCTGACCATAAGGGTGTTAAAAAAACTAGATGATCTAATTCTATCTGCCAGTAGGTGGCGCTGTCATGTAATATGCTGTCTTTTTTTTTTAACATTATCTTTTTTTCTCCCCACCCCTCCACCTCCATCAGTACACCCCTTCCCCCCCCCCATCAGTTTGCTGATAGATGTTGGGGACCATAGAGTGAATCTCATAACAGGAAGCTAGGGCAGAGGAGACAGAATACTGCAGAGGTTTCTTTGTTGGTGGTTTTTTTCCCCTTTCTTTCCATGAGGCTAATATAAATATAAGAGTTACAAGCTTCTTTGCTGAGGAACCTGAACAACGGCAGCAGAAGGAGCCTGATCATCTATAAGTATATGGATGTATATTATGCTATGATTTGTACTTCTCTTTTTATCAGGTAAGAAAACAGAATATTTCATTAAAGGTATCATACAATATATCTCAGCCCATTTATGCCAATGTTCTTCTCTCATGCTGCCACACCTAGTCTGCAATAAATATTAGATGCAACAAGAGGAACAGAGAATACAAAGCCATCCTTTCAGCTGGATAACATTTTCATACTGTTTTTGTGCTAAAATTACATCTGGGTCTAGTAATAAATTATTTTGGTATCCTTTGGGTTTCACTGGCCTTATATTCTTTAGAATTCAGGTATATTTTGTAATTTTGTTTAGAATCAATTCTTTTTTTTTTATTTTCATCACAGTGGTAGTATTTTGTTGTTGTTGCTGCTATTGTCATCTATAAGTGTTATATTTCTTCACTGAAGGTTATATTGATGCTTTATGCAAAATGCAAATTGGAGTGAAATGTTAAAGCATATTAACAAGACAGTGAGATTACCAAGCTTTATATTGCAGGGGTATGCTGCTTCTCTATACCATCTTCAGACAGAGGCTTTGCTTTATATTCTAAATTCCTTCTCTTGGAAGGTATTGGAGATTTGTTGGGTTTTTATCCCCCTAAAATAAATAATTAAATAAAATAAAACTAGCCTCTCCCTTATTGAAGACAGAATGGAGGATACTTATAATGAAATACAATTTTACACCCCTGCGGACTTCACATAAGACACGTAATGTGAATTGCTTTATATTAGAAGGCTAAATTTTTATTTTAAAAATTCCATTCTGTATTGTTTGAGGCACAAATATGATTTTTTTCTTTATTATTTTTAATCACATATCACAGACTGTGAGAGACAGCAGAATGACTCAGGGGGTGGAGCTCCATGACTTGTCTCTTCAATTCTTGTTTTTTATTTTTCCTTACCTTTTCCTGACTACAAAAAGATTTCTTTAGCCAGGGAAAGCACTAGAGAAAAGCACTGGCGTACACAGCCAGACATCAGAAGAAGGGCTTGAAGCCTAAGCGTGAGAAATGAGAGGGTCTGATTAATTTAAAAATACCTTGCTTCCTTTCATAGGGAGGGAAGTAGAAAAGCCATTATTCATGCTTTCCTGTGCCTGTATAGAGGTAGATTTTGTCCGCATTATCAAAGCAGGAAGAATTTACCAATAAGGATTTGTGGGCTAGAAGCAACCTTGGCCTAACAAGATTCTCTGACATATATGAAATGTAAAGTGGTTTCACATATGCTTTTGCTCTCAGTGCATGTTGATTTACTCCTTGTGTTTTCCTGAGCACTGCTGATTTGTGTGTGTGTGTGTGTATTGATGGGCTACTGTAGTGGATATAGGGAAATTACTGCTGTCTTCATGAGGTGGTAAGGGTTCCTCCCTTCTTGGCCAGGAATTGGGAGCAGGTGAAAGCATTGTACCTAGCTGAGCTGCTGTTTCCTTCAGTGATGAATGTATTATGATAAAATAGGTTTGGTTTCTATTAAGGATGATGGCCCCTTGTGCCTATAGACCCTAATTAAGCAAGGTACTTAAGCATGTGCCTAACTGTAAGCATATGAATAATTCTGAATCAATGGGATTACTCACATGCTTAAAATTAGGCACATGCTTAAGTATCTTGCTAAATTGGAGCCACAGTATTTTTGCTTTAAAATTACACCTGTTCTCACAAAGACAATATCTTTTTTTAAACATGAACTCAGTGTTATTAAATAGAAGTTACCTAGCAGGACAGATGGAACTGTGGCTACCTGCGGTTTGATCTTCCAATGAAAATTCCAGTTGTGAACCTTCAGGGCAAATCCTGGCTCCAAAGCCGTTCACATTCTGAGTAAGCTGGCTGTGCACATTAGACATCCATGACAGTTGTGGGAAATGAAGGATCAAAGCAGTGGTCTAGCATCCTCTCAGCCAGTGGCCAGTACCAAGTGTTTCTGAAGAAGGTTCAAGGTGTAGTGCACAGTTATGAAATAAGCTGATTATAGGGGAAGTTTCCTCCCAACCCCCACCAGATAGTGGTTGACGTCTGCCTAGAAGGGTGAGGACTTATATCCCTTCCCATGTATGTTCATCCTATCAAATGTAGTTTAGGATGTTCTCATTATCCATATAAATGTCTAGTTCTTCCCATCACAGAAAAGCTGCTCTGCAGCTGCAGCCTCAGAACTGCAGTACTGTCTGTGGCTCCTGCCCTTTCGCTAGAGGTTTTGACCAGTGGACCTGCATTAGTGACAGATCCACAGGTCACAAGTCTTCCCTGCCCCTGCCCAACCCCTAAACCCTCTGCCTAGTGATATTGAGAGCACTCCCTTATTAAAAAAGAAAACTACAGTATCTGCATGAATGATCCAAAACACTACAGTATGGAAGGGTATGGACTGCTACCGTGGAATACCATACTCGCTTCATATAAAGGTTGCTGTGTGTAAGCAGGGAAAACACAGTCCCTCCCATGATTTCTGCATTGCTGAGACTCTTTGTGCAGTGGAACTGAGATTTTTGTTTTTCCATTGCCTTTCTGCAGGCTAAGTAAATATTTACTAATTAAGAATGCATTACATACAAAAAACTAAGGTAAAAGAACATTAATGTTGCAAAGCCAAGCACTCAAAAGTTAAGAAATATCATAATTAAGGCTGTCCATGTATAATTACATGCTCACATACTTTTCCCGCACAAGATTCCTCTCTCATTCAGTACACAGGATGGATGGTGCTCTAAGAATGAAATCAGGGTTGTGTAGTGTATGGGTCTGTTTTCTATAGGAGCCCTGTTGTCTTATTTTTGCATAAATTGGAAAGTGTGCAATGTCTAGAGAAAGGATGGTCTCTGTTTAAGGTGACTGAATGCCACCTAGATAATTGGATTCCATCCCCGCCTCTGTCCTGGAGTTCTTTTGTGATATGGGGCAAGTCGTTTAAACCAAACTTTTCACAGGTAGTCACTAATTGTGTTTTTGTTGTATCACCCAGGCAAGGTACTAACAAGCTTCAACAGGACTTTATTTTTACAGTGGAAACCTCTTTACCAAGCTGCAGCTGCACCCTCTGTAACTCTCACTCAGCCTCAACTCCTCCCCCCTCCTTCCTGTTTCCTGTCTTTTCAGACTCCCAACAGCCAGTGCTCCCAGTTCTAATAATACAAGCAGCATCTAAACACCACATTCCCTCCTCTCTTAAGAAACTTTCCCAAATAAAATAAACATTGTTGTTCTAACCACAGGAACAAATATGAAACAAGACACTAAACTATTGGCAAAAATATTACACTGAAAACACTGTAGATACTACATAACATAGTCTCTAGTCCAGGCAGGTGGTTGTCTGGATCTGACAGGCCGTCTCTCAAGCCCCGGTTCCCGTGCAATGTCCTGTTGTGTTGGTTCTACGGTGAAGTCATCCAGTGCAGACTGGGTGTTGGCATACCTTGCCTGGTTGATACAACAGTTTTTTTTCATTTCCTGGTGCTTATCTTGAGACTCTTGAAACCTGGTTTGCAGAAGTGCTGAGCACTTCCAACTACAACTGAGGTCAATGGGACCTCTATGTGTGAACATATAAAGCACTATATAATGCTAAGTACTCTGAAAAAATCAAGCATTTCAAGTTGGGCACTCAAGTTTAGTAGACATTTTTGACAATTTTGGCTTTAATCTCTCTGTGCCTCTGTTCTACATCTGTAAAATGGGAACAATCTACCTTACTTCACAATGGTGTTGTGAAGATAAATTCATTAGTTTTTGAATCACTAGATACTACAGCAATAAGAGCCATAGGAAAGTCCATGCTGAAACATAATTCTGTATTAAGTGCAGGTTTTGGAGTGTATGCAGTAAATAAAGCCTGAGGCCGCACATTAAATAGGGAAGATAAAAAGAAATACTGAATAACAACCTTCCCCTCTAGCTTATTCCTGTCTACCTCTGCTTCCGTTGTCTCCCAGCCTGCATCTGTTCCCTTTTTCCTATTTCCTTCACAGTCCCCTGATTCTTTTGAATCAGGCTGCTTCCTCCTTGTCCTCTGTGCTGTCTAGGTGTCAGCAGTAGGAGCATTCACAACGCATGAGAGACAATCTTTCTGCTTTCAGTTCTAGTGCTAAGTGTCACAGCAGTCCCTGGCAGCCAGGAAGAGCAATTGGGATGAAAGTGCTGCTAAGCCCTGATGGAATAGGCTGGAACATATTCACTGCAGATGAAATCTTTGGAAATGTTTACTGAAAGTCTCTATCAAGCCTCTATTGAGCATGTGTAAAAAATGTTGTAGAGGCTTATAACCTGGCCAAACTTTTAGATTTCCTGTACATTCTAATCAGAAGGCTGATTCTGCTACTCCTATTGTGGATCATCACACTGTCATGGTGACATCTTCAAAGCCGATTAATTTTTAAACTTTGTTATATTTAAGACAATGTTTTAGTAATTTTATCTTGGTTGTGATTGGAAGGATAAAGTGAAATTCAAATTATATTGCAGTTGTTAGTTACTTGGTTAATGATAGCTAAGGGTAAGATTCTGCCCTGCATCCTGGAGGTGGATTGCAGGGCAGTATGGAGGAGCCATACTGTGGCTGGAGACCTCAGGAAGAATTCTCCAGTGAGCTCCTGGGATATGCACATTGGAGAGGTAGCTCTGTAATCCTTGGAGTGGGTGCAGTATAGTCCATGTTACACTGACATGTGCTGCTGATCTCCATGTTTAAGATAGCAGACTGGAGATGTAACTGTGCCTCCAGCCAGATAACAGTATCCCCTCAAGCCAACGAGCACTGGCCAGTACTGAAGCTGCACTCCACTTGTAGGACTTACTCAGCATTTCACAAGATTATCTTGCAGGACCGAGCCTTCAGTGTGAGGCAGAGATATCTGTGTGTGGGGGGTGTGTGTACTGTATATAAGAGGATTTCTACACCATTTCTTTTGGCCCCCTCAGTGCAATTTCACAATGCTGAGCATATTTGACTCTTAATGTAGTTTTTGCTTAGTGACAAATACAAATGCCTCATTCTGAAACTAAGGGTCTGACACAAACTGTCAAAAGTAAATAAAATCTGCCCTAAACTCACCTCTTTGTACTTGGTAAGATCACAGACCAAAAGGTATTCTGATTGCAAGTACCTACACACAATGAGGTAAGGTAAGGACAGAGTGACTATAGTTTTGCTTTTGCAACTCCAGAGAGGCAACGACCAGTGTTCTCTGCTCTTATCAGTTTTTTAGAGTTTAATTGTTTGTGATACTCTTTTCAAAGTCTGAAATTAAAATGTTATTTCCTAGCCATTCTGTGTGTTTTAATTAGCCACACTCTGATTTTTGTTTACTTACATCACTTCAGTTACTGAGCTTCAGTAACTCTGGGCCTGATCCTGAAGTATCTGATCAGGCAAAACATTAATTGACTTCGGTCCCGATATTGCTCCCATCACATTTTATTTTATTAGTAGTAGTAATATTTTCAAACTCCCAAAATGTTTTAGGCGTATTATGCTATTGAAGTAGCACCCACATTGTTCTAGGAACTGTCCAAACATTCAGGAAGGTCACTACCCTAAGGGGTTCAACAGAGTAAGGAATTTTTCAGTGTAACATTCAAAGCGCTCCAAGGGCATACACCACATTTGTGACTGTAATAAGATCTTACTTGTACTTTTTCCAACTGTATATTTTATGAATTAGATGATTTCTGATTATCTGAAGCAAAGCCTTGGTTCTCTAAGCCAAAGTGAAGGCAGGTCAGCAATGATACAGTGACAATCTGTTACTCTACTTCAACAGTAGGCATCAGAAAAAATAATTAAATATGAGAGCTTGCTTGAAGGCATAAAGGTGATGATCTCTAATTCTGTGTGGAAGAGTTGGATGCAAATTGAGGCTGATGTCGTGATCCCTGGGTTGGCAGAGGCTGGGAACACACCCAGACTTGGAGGAGGGGCTATTGTGCCTTTCTCAGCCAAGTTCTCTCTTGCAAATTAAAGATTAGGAGTTCACACATTCTCCAGAGAATCACATCCTGTCATTTGTGAGAAAGATGGTGGATGTGATGCAGAAACTTGAGGATGCTGGTATGAAAAACATGGGAGAGATGGGGAGGTATTTAGGGCTCTGACAGATACTGAATACTTCACTCAGAAAGCATGATAAAAGAGAAAGAAAAAATGAAGAATAAATGGGGCGGGAATCAAAGGAAAAGAGAAAACAGAGACAAAAAAGGATCAGAACATGGAAAAGGAAATATAAAAAGGGGAGAGTAATCCAGTGCAGGGAGAGGGAGGAAGAAGTGTAATGATATGTAAAATCTGTAAAAGATTAGGAAGAACAGAAATTCAGTTGATAAGACAGGAAAGGGGGATAAGAGGGCTGTGTTAACAAAATATTAAAAGTTCTATTTGGTTTTTAGCTCCAGTTGAACATTGTTGGTAGTGCAGCAGTGCATTGCTCCTGGCAGTGGTGCACTGCAGGACAGCACAGTGCCCCCAGGAGATATTGTGAAAGAGGGGTGATAGAGGAATGTGTTTTCCCTCTTAAAAGGGTCAGTTTTGCTGGCTAGTGCGGAGGGGAGTGAGCCATCCCTCTGGGGAGGCTTCTTGCCTCCACTCTCTTGATTTGCACAGGGTTAGGCACAATTGAGCAAAATGGAATGCCAAAAGAAAGGAAACTTACAGTTAAGATGCAAAGGCCAGATTCTCGGCAGGTATAAATTGACATTACTACATTGAAATCAACAGATCTAGCCCCAAATCGCCAAGTCACAGTGGGTGCAATTGCACTTTGTTAGGACTAGATTTTGGCAGATGATTCTGAACAGTCAATTTCCTTTAACTTGTGGGTTTAAAGTGATACTTTAATGGTTGACAGACTACAAATTTAATTCCCTTAAATTTTTTTTTTTTTTTTAGTCCCTATGAAACTGAACAAAGTACCAGCCTGTCCAAACTTAGGGCTGCAATGGTGGAAAAATTCCAGCTCCCATGTTTTGTTTGGTGGCCCCCCAAGGGTGCTACTGTAGGTGTGTTCATATCATGCCACTCTTCCACAGTCCATTCCTGTTCCATTCTTGAGCTTGAGATGACAAGAATCCTGATCTATTAGCACTTGGAAAAAGAGTTCTTGTTAAATTCAATAACCTGCAAATTTGTATATTAATATGTTCAAAAGTATTTAAAATGTATCAATGTATTAAATCTTAGTTTTAAAATGTAAAAGCAGCTAAGCACACAATCTAAAGCTGACTGGGAATTTATTCACATAGTAGGACTCTCAGACCCCAATCAGTCAGCACAGCTATAACTCCTGTTTACAGCAGACTCATTCTCCTTTGGATAACATTTTGCTACCCCCAAGTTCTAGCTAGTTTTCTCAGTGGAATAGTGATAATCACCTTTCTGCCCTCCCTCAGCCGCCTATGTCTGCCGTATGCACTTTGTCCCCTAGGATAACTTGAGCTATAAACATGTTTTATGCTGCTCACAATGCTCCCAATTAATTGCTCTCTATTATAAAGTTTTAAGTCATCACAGCAATGTATAATGCAAGTGGAAGCTGGCCTGGCCAGCTGTTGCAATTTTTTTTAAATGGCATTTCTATTTAATTGTGGGCCAATTAACTACTCAATTTTCTTTCAGATAAAAAACCCAAACACAATAGAGATCTGCTTAATGCTTCTTAATGCTGTGCATCTTACTGATCTTTTCATTACCCAGTGAAACAAACATGCTGGTCAAGTCACAAGGGAGCACTGGTGAAACCTGCTTTTCCAAGGGAGCAAAATAGTCTGTTGTGATGCCACAGCTCCAGATTTTCTCAGTATAGCAGCCTGCCCAAAGTAGGAAAACGTGAAATGATCAAACAGCTCTGGCCTACACAGATCACCTAGCTGGTCATTCAGGGACTGTTTTCACACTGTTTGGCCTAATCTATTATTTTAGGTTAAAAAGTAGAGAATTTTGAGCCTGTATTCTGTCTCACAAAATGACATTTTGATATGTTCACTTGACAGGCCTGACCACACTAATGTAGAGGTGCTCAGGGTTTAGTAGTTTTGCCATTGTAAAAAATTAATGCCATAAGCAGCAGTACATCAGGAATTCCTGAGTTCTGATCCTAGCTCTACCATTGTGTGGATCTTTGGGCCAATCATACATCTTCTGTGTGGTTCCATTTCCCACTTGGGTATTGATACCAAGCAATGTGTTTTGAAAATTAACTGGCTAGTGTTTAATAAAGAGCTTTGGAGATATAAAGTGTTAGATAAATATTACACACAAAGAAACTACATTAAAAGAAAAAGTAAGGTTGCAAACACTCGAAAGTTAGGAAATACCAGAACTAAAGTTGCCTATGTAACCTCAATCAGGCAACCAGAAAATGAGGAGCACACAATTAATGACCATCTCTGAAAAGTTTGGTTTAAGTTACTAACCCACAGCACATAGGAATTCTGTGGCAGAAGCAGGAAGAGAATCCAGTTCTCCAGGACAACATGCACCTGCTTTAATCCTGAGAACCTCCTTTCTCTTCCTGCAATCCCCCGCATCATTCCCAGCAAACTTTCTAACTTCTGCAACAAATGAGGTAAGGGTCCTACAGATAATACCCTGATTCATTTCCAGAGCAATTCCATCCTATGTGTACATGTGTCTAGTTTCTTAGGTTTTTTAAAAAGCAAACTGAAAGAACAGAAATTCCATTATGTGGCATCATAATGACACCCACATGGGTCATCAGCAGAGTTGGAAGCTTTGGATTCACTGCACAGACCTCTGACATTTGAGTTATCTGAGTAACTGATAACAGTAGTAGGTTATCATCCTTTATGTAGACCAGCACTGAAAGGGGATGAGACACATTACCAATGGGTTTCAGATATTTGCTGACAGCAGAGGAATGGTGCGAGTCAGAAATCATGGGTTCTGGAGGAGAGTGTGCTCTAATAGTACAGACTCTTCTGCCTGCTCCAACTAACCTGGCCCCTTCAACCCCATTCCCTCCAATCTGTGCCCTTTCTCCCAGTCCCAGTCTTCCTCACTGCAGCCCACTGTCAATCCCAGTCTCCTTGCCCAGCCAGTCCCAGTCCCCCCTCCCTCTCTGGCTCCTCATCTGATCTGCTTCTTTTTCTGCAGCAGCTATGTTCCCCATCTCTTGTGTCTCCCAGTCCCAATCTCCTCATGGCCTTGGCTCTTTATCCCAATCTCTTTGCCCTGTCAGTCTCAGTCTTCACTTCTGGCTCCTCATCTGATGTCCATCTCCCCCCACCCCTGCACTGCCTCCCATTCCCCCTCCACCCCTTGTTTCCCTTGCTTGCTCACCATCTCCTTGCCTGGCCAGTCCAGGTCTTCTCTGAGGGCAGACTAGGTGATCTAATGGTAAAACCTATGAATCCTCCACTCCCTGCAGCTCCCAGTCTCCTCCCACCCCAACCCCTGTCCCCATTTCCCTCCCCCCCAGGTCTAGCCCTAGTCTCCTCTGCTTTTGGATCACATGGCTTCCTCTTCCATGCTCTGGGTGCCAGCCAGGGGGTGGGGGAGGGTCATTGAGAACAAAAGAGAGGAAGCCTTCTGCTCTTAGTTCAGGTGCCAAGACCCAGAATGATGACCCGCAGCAGTCCAGAGCTGCAATTACAAGAAAAATCCTGCTCAGCTCTGAGCTGGAGCATACCGGGTGCAGACAGTATCTTCAGAGTTTTTAGCTGCAAAGTTCTAGCATGTGCAAATGACAATTTGTTAAAGGCTTATACCTAAGCTTTTGTCTTAGATGAAGATTTTGTCGTGGCTATTTTTAGGGTGCTCCAGGGTCCCCTCTGCCGCTTGTGCTGGCCGGGAGCTGCGGGGGACACCCTGCCACCCGCAGCACCCAGGAGCTATGCCGCCCCCCTTCCGCCCACAATGGCCAGGAGCTGCGTGTACCCCCACTGTGGCAGCCGGCCACTGTGGGGTGCCCACAGCAACCAGAAGCTGCGGGGTATCCCTGCCGCCCATCATGTCTGGGAACTGGGGGGCCCCCCCACCGCCTCAGGTGACTGGGGTACTCCACAGGTCCCAGACCCGAGCCGCCTGTGGGCTGAAGTCACAGAGGTTTTTGGAAGTCACGGATTCCATAACTTCTGCAACCACTGTGACAAAATCATAGCCTTACTTATAACTTGGTCGCATTTGGGCAAATTTTCATGGGTCTAGCAAAAGCTACTTCCTGACACAAAGGCTACACCCGTGCTAAATTTCAAATCTCAGCTCCAGAGCCTAGGGCTACTAGAGCTTTTCAAAGGATAAGTCACCAGAATTTTTTAGCATGAGCAAAACAAACCTTTCCCTAGCCTCGTTCTCAGAAACAGCTGAACCATTTTGGCTGAAATTTTCAAAAAATATTCAGCCTGAATCAGTTATCCAGCCAGGGCTGGCTCTGGCTTTTTTGCCGCCCCAGGCAAAAAAGCCTCCGCCGCCCCCCCCCGCCCCCCCGCGGGGGGGGGGGGGCGGCGAGCCCCGGCGGGGGCTCCGCTCTCCCACCGCGGGGAGGGCGGCCGGAGCCCCGGGGCGAGGGTGGCGAGCCCCGGCGGGGGCTCGGCTCTCCCCCCGGCGGCCAGAGCGCAGGGCGGCGAGCCCCGGCGGGGGCAGGGCGGCGAGAGGGCGGCGAGCCCCGGCTGGGGCTCGGCTCTCCCCCCTCGGCGGCCAGAGCGCAGGGCGGGCTCGCCGCTCTCCCCCCGGCACCAGGGGGGAGGGCGCGGGGGGAGGGCGGCCAGAGCGCCGGGGGGAGGGCGGCGAGCCCGGCTGTGGCCCCGCTCTCCCCGGCGGCCCGAGCGCCGCGCCGCGCCGCCCCCCTCCAGGTGCCGCCCCAAGCACCAGCTTGGTTGCCTGGTGCCTGGAGCCGGCCCTGTATCCAGCATGGAAAATTTCAATCCAAATAGTTAAGTTTGGCTACTCTTACAAGGGGAAGCATCTGGCAACTAATCATATGCAGAGCTACCAGACCTGCTTATAATCAATAATATCACATAACATGAGTACAAAGAACTAGCAGCTGGGCTGTGGACCCATCTGCACACTGAACTATGTGCTGCATCTTGCCGAGAGGCACTGTAGGAACTGCTACCCCATAAAACTTTGTAAGACTAAATACAAAGAAAGAAACCTCAAATGTTTACAAATAAATACTGGCCTAATTTACCTTGGCTAGAACTTAACTACCTGGATGACTATAGCCAGGTTGCTTCCACATGCTAGAATCTGGAAATAGATATGATAACCAGCAAGTCCCTGATAAAAGACCAAATTTTTCCCTTCAGTAACATGAGCACAAGGGACCGGGTTGAGCATAGCTGGGCAGGGGGTGTATAGGGGAACACATGCTCCTCCACCTCTGCTTGCTCTTGAGCCCATGGAAGCCCCTTCTGCTGCAGCTCCATAGGGGCAGAGGCTCCACAGACTATGCAGGGCTGATAGGGAAAGAACTGGGAAACAGGACTTATGATATTCTGCCCTCTGAGCCTGACATATATCCCAGTGGGAGTTAATATTACTCCAAGCAGAATTAACTCCTGCAGCATCCTCTCAGCAGCTGGTACTGTGCAGCTGCAAGGAACCTGTCAGTGGCAGCTTGGCTCCTGAGGGAGAATTTTCATATAGTGTCTATGAAAAAGTCAGTTTCCTCCATGTTGGATGCTTGTGCTTTCCATGTGTTCATGGAGTTCCCAACTCAACAATAAGTGCTTCATGAGATCAATAAACAGTTAGAATTCTGTGCCTACTAGAAGCATTTTTCAAAGTGTAGCACTGTATTTACATACTGATTCCTTTTTTACTTTGTAAATGTTTTAAAATGAGTTAAAATTAGCTACCTCTCTCTCACACCTGCATACATGCCTCTCCCCCCCCCCCTTTGCAACATGTACTTGGCACTAGGGTGACCAGACAGCAAATGTGAAAAATCAGGACAGGGGGTGGTGGGTAATAGGAGCCTATATAAGAAAAAGACCCAAAAATTGGGACTGTCCCTATAAAATCAGGACATCTGGTCACTCTACTTGGCACTCACTAAAGTCTAATTCCCTTGTCTCTTAAAGGGGCACTTGAAATCAGGACAGTCCTTAAAAATGAATTACAAATATTTTTAGTATTGCACCTCCCTCAAGTCCCCTTTCCCAGTTTCTCTGGTTTTACAGTTACATTTTCCTATTTCTAAAAATGCCTTTCTATCTCACGTTGTGGTTTAAAGCTCACACAAGCAACAAGGGATACTAACTGTTTAGAGGGGAAACAGCATAACTGAGGATATGCTTAGTGTTATCAAATGCACAAAGTGAACAAACTGAAAAACATGAAACATTTTATTCTCTAAGCCCTTTCAATTATAGTTAAGGCTATGTTTTAGTCATGGGCATTTTTAGTAAAAGTCCTAAACAGATCATGGGCAGTAAACAAAAATTCACGGCCTGTGACCTGTCCATGACTTTTACTATATACCCCTAACTAAAATGTGGGTGGAAGGCTCAGGTGTTCAGGGTGGTGGTGGTCCAGGGGTGCCATGGGTGCTGTGCTGGGGGAGGTGGCCTGGAAGCCCTCTGGTGCTGGGGGGAGGGGCGGGCCACGGCGTACGGCGTATGGCCCTGGACCCCTGCTGGTGCTGGGGGGGGGGGGGGGGAGGAGAGGGTTGGAGTAGCTGGTAGGCCCCCTACCCAGCTCAGCATGTCCCTGCAGCTCCTAAACGGCAGAGGGGCCAGAGGGCTCTACGCGCTGCTCCTGCCACAAGCATTGGCTGCGCAGCTCCCATTAGCCAGGAACCACAGCCAGTGGAAGCTGCAGGGGCGGGGCCTGCCAGCAGTGTGTGGAGAACCCCACCCTCCCCGTTCCCTCTGCCTAGGAGCTGCAAGGCCATGCCAGTGGTAGCCAGGGAGTCCCCCAACCTGAGGTAAGCGCCCCCCCCCCGCATCCTCCAACCCCCTCCAACACACCTCAACTGCTGCAGGCAGCCCCTGAGCCAGCACCGGCCACTGCACAAGTCACGGAAAGTCATAGAATCCATGACTTCTGTGACAGACTCGCAGCCTTAATTATAGTTATTTAAAGTGTTACTTGTTAAAATGGGGTAAAACCTTTGACAAAACTGTAATTTTTAAATTGGTGTCCCTTCAACTCTCTTCACAATGGGACAAATCCAACTTGAATAGCCAGTCCATTCATTGGAAGAATGAGTGATGGGTAGAAATCCTGCCCACACTCCGCAGCTACAGAGACAGTATGTTGCTGCTACTGCAGCTGAATAGTCCCCACAATGGGAGGACTGGATATCAATGATACAGCATCTGCTGTGGTTCAACTCCTGTGGGCTCCTGCAGGGTTTGTGCATCCTTGTACCATTTTCCTAATCATGACCCACCCCTTTGCACAGCAGAACTGCCTTATTTTCACAGCCTCCATGGCCAGACTCAGGGGCTGACTCTACCCCTCTCTGATTTACTCCTTTATTTTGAATACTTAGTAGCTGCTGTTTTCATTTAGTTCTGTTTCTCCCCCTTAATTTTGGTTAGTTTCTGTTGAAGCAGGTGGAGGAGGTTTTTCTTCTGAAAAACCTTCTGCCTGGAGAATGGTTTTAATTCTAAAGTTTCCTCAATTTTATGGCAGCTGTGGAAAATCGCCCCTGTATTCCTCCTCCCTCTCATGCTGCTCATCTAGCTGCCAGGTCACAACTCTCCTGCTGCAGCTTCCAGGACCAGTTGCTAGGCAACCTTTTTCCACTCCCTTTTCTATGCAGCCTGGCTGTCACAGGGCCCCTTTCTCAGAGCAGGCGTAAAGAGACAGAACCGCCATTGCAAAGCCACTTGTTTTAATATGGGAGTAGTTCTCCTTACATTTTCTTCTAGCCAACTTCTCATCCATCATCCTCAGTTCAATTGCCACCAAACTGCCCATCTCCTTCTGTCGGTCCCATACTCCGATATCATGAATGGAAATGATATACAGTACAGATGGGGTTGGTGCTGTACCTGAGACCATTCAGAAATGGCAGCAAATGCAGAATGCAGCAATCCACTTGTATAGTGATGCTTTGCAACAATGCTTTTACACTTGTGTTCTATGAGCTGCACTAGCTTCTAGCTGATTTGGGTGTATTTTAAGGTATTAGGTTTGACATTTAGTGCCTTAAATGTTTTGTGTCCTGGTAATCTGCCTCTCTTGCCATCTGATATAACAGTTACTATCAGCTATAACACTCATGTCTAAAATCCTCTGGTTTAAAAGGAAGGTTACTTGAAGCAGGTCATTTTAAGTGAGGGGTTCCTGACTCTCAAACTCACCTCCCACACATGTTTAAAAAGACCAAAATTTGGCCTGCAGGATCTTTAATACTGGTGATGCATGAGCGAGGGAGAATATAGATTCACTTTCAGATCCCACTTATTAAAAATAATCATAGAGGAGTTTTTAAACTAAGGGCTGGGGGGAAGAGGTGCAGAAGAGCACATGGTTTGGACAGATTTAGTGGAGGATTTATTAAGAGGATACTCTATATCCTAGTAAAGAGGAGAGGATACAAGTTGATAAAGTACAGGTAGGAACTGAAGGGAACCAGTCAAATGAAAGAGAATCCCATTCAATTACATCACTAGTTGTCTGCCTTCATAATATTGACAAATTTTATAAGTGCTTGTATACAAATGCAAGAAGTCTAAATTCTAAGATGGGAGAACTTGAATGCCTGGTATTAAATGATGATATTGATATAATAGGTATCAGAGAAACTTGGTGGAATGATGAATATCACTGGGACATGGTATTACCAGGGTACCAAATATATAAGAATGACAGAGTAGATCGTGCTGGTGGGGGAGTGGCAGTAATGTGAAAAAAGGACAGAGGTAGTAAAAATCTTCAATGAATCAAAAGTATCCTCGAATCACTATGGATAGAAATTCCATACTTGAATAATAAGATTATAGCAATAGGAATATATTACTGACCACCTGACCAGGATGGTGATGATGATTGTGAAATGCTCAGGGAGATTAGAGAAGCTACAAAAACAGAAAGCCCAATAAAAACGGGGAATTTCAGCTATCCCCATACTGACTGTCAACATGTCATCTCAGGATGGGATGCAGAGTTAAAATTTCTAGATGCCATTAATGACTGGTTCTTGGAGCCGCTAGTGCTGGAATCCACAAGGAAAGAGGCAATTCTTGATTTAGTACTATGTGGTGCACAGGATCTGGTCCAAGAGGTGACTACAGTTGAACTACTCAGGAATGATGACCATAATGTAATTAAATAGAACGCCCTTGTAGGGGGGGGGGAAATACCAATGAACCCCACCACAGTTGCATTTAACTTCAAAAAGGGGAACTACACAAAAACAAGGAGACTGGTTAAAGACAAATTAAAAGGAACAGTCACGGGAGTGAAATACCTGCAAGCTGTGTGGAAACCTTTTAAAACAGAGGTTCAAACTACATGTATACCCAAAATAATTTAAAAAAAAAAACACAGTAAGAGGACCAAAACAATGCCACTAGGACAAAACAGAGTAAAAAAAGAGGCATCTTTGAAAAACTGGAAGTCTGATCCTACGGAGGAAAATAGACAGGTAAATCATTAGGGTAGAAATAAATTATAAGTTTAAAAACAAACTCTGTCAAGTTAAGTGTAAAAGTATAATTGGGCAGGTCAAAAAATAATTTGAAGAGCAACTAGCAAAAGACACAAAAACTAACAGCAAAAAAAAATTTTAAGGACACCAGAAGCAGGAAGCCTTCCAAACAATCAGTGGGGCCACTGAACGATAGAGGTGCTAAAGGAGCACTCAAGGAAAACAAGGCTGTTGCGGAGAAGCTAAATGAATTCTTTGCATCGGCTTTCACTGCAGAGGATGTGAGGGAGATTCCCCCACCTGAACCATTCTTTTTGTGGTGACAAATCTGAGGAACTGACCTACATTGAGGTTTCAGTAGATTTGGTTTTGGAACAAATGGATAAATTAAACAGTAATAAGTCACCAGGACCATATGGTATTCACCCAAGTGTTCTGAAGAAACTCAAATATGAAATTGCAGAACTGCTAACTGTGGTATTTAACCTATTGCTTAAATCACTCTCTCTACTAGATGACTGGTGTATAGCTAATGTGATGCTGATTTTTAAAAAAGGCTGAAGAGGCGATCTTTCCTCACAGACCTGTGAGCCTAACTTCAATACCAGGCAAACTGGTGGAAACTATAGTAAAGAACAGAATTATCAGATACATAGATGGACATGATATGTCAAGGAAGAGTCAACACGGCTTTTGTAAAGGTAAATCATTAGGGAGTCAACAAAGGAGGACAAGGGTGATCCAATGGATATAGTGTACTTGGACTTTCAGAAAGCCTTTGACAAGGTCCCTTCCCAAAGGCTCTTAAGCAAAGTAGGCAGTCATGGGATAAGAGGCAATGTCTTCTCATGGATCAGTAACTGGTTAAAAAGATAGGAAACAAAGGGTAGAAATAAATTATAAGTTTTCACAGTAGAGAGTGGTAAATAGCAGGGTTCCCCAAGGATCTGTGCTGGGACCTATGCTGTTCAACATATTCATAAATGATTTAGAAGAATGGGTAAACAGTGAGGTGCAAAGTTTGCAGATTATAAAAAAAATTACTCAAGACAGTTAAGTCAAAAGCTGACTGAAGAGTTATAAAGGGATCTCATAAAACTGGGTGACTTGGCAAGAAAATGACAGATGAAATTTAATGTAGAGAAATGCCAAGTAATGTACATTGGAAAACACAATCCCAACTATACATACAAAATGATGGAGCACTCAAGAAAGAGATCTTGGAGTCATTATGGATAGTTCTTTGAAAACACCTGCTCAATGTGCAGTGGCAGTCAAAAAAGCTAACAATGTTAGGAACCATTAGGAAAGGGGTAGGTAATAATACAGTAAATATCATAATGCCTAAATCCATGGTACAGCCACAACTTGAATACTGTGTGTAGTTTTGGTTGCCCCATCTCAAAGAAGATATTAGAATTGAAAAAAAGTATGGAGAAAAAAGTAATTAGGAGTGTGGAACAGCTTCCATATGAAGAGAGATTTAAAAGACTGGGACTGTCCAGCTTAGAAAAGAGATGACTAAGTGAGTGATATGATAGAGGTTATTTACTCCTTCACATAATACAAGAATCAGGGGTCACCCAACAAAATTAATGCGCAGTAGGAATTAAAACAAACATAAGTGCGTACCTCTTCACACAATGCAGAGTCAAGCTGTGGAACTGGTTGCCTAAGGATGTTGTGAAGGCCAAAAGTATAACTGGGTTCAAAAAAAGAATTAGATAAGTTAATGGAGGACAGAGATATCAATGGCTATTAGCCAAGATGATGAGATGCAACCCCATGCTCCAGGTGTCCCTAAACCTCTGACTGCCAGAAGCTAGGACTGGATGACGGGATGAATCACTTGATAAATTGCCCTGTTCTGTTCATTCGCTCTGAAGCATCTGGCACTGGCCACTGTCAGAAGACAGGATATTGGGCTAGATGGACCATTGTTTTGACCCAGTATGGCCATTCTTATGTTCTTATTTAATTTTACTTGTAAACTGAGCAGTAGTGGTCTAAAAATCAATGTGACATAATAAATGTGGAACTACACAACATCACAGTCACTTCTCGGAACAGAACTATGATTAATGTTAGTTGCCCAGAACCACTGGTTGGGTGTTACAATGATATTAAAATCTTATATCGGCATAATACCCTTGTTCCCAAAAGATAAAAATAATTCACAGTGGCATTCCTTGTAACTGTGCTATAGTTAAGACTGAGATAGGGCTTCAATCTTAAATACCTTCATATGTTTATAACAGTAATGTTTAAATAAGCACTCGGGAATCAGGTTTGTCAGGAGAGAAGTCACATCACATTTTATTAACTGCACAAGGACTCAGCACAGTCTCACTGTGCTCAGGCTATGTAGAAACCAAAGGGCCTTTGTACCCATGCCAACTCACCTCCTACTGGTCATGCTGGGAATTAGCTGTCTTGGACCACCAGGGCACCTTTTATTAGCAGCGTCTCACTTGCCATTACTTCCATTTCCTCCACCATCTGGACCCACGTCACTCCCAGCCCTCAGTCCTTCCACTTGCCTCAGCAGCCAACTGCAGTCTAGCCTAGCCCTTGGTTTCAGGGCCAAACTGCAGTCTGGATTTAGGCCACTCTCCTCAGTGGCAAGTAGGGGGAAAGTGTGTGTGGGGGGGGGGAACCCAGGCCCACCTGCTACTCTGGGTCCCGGCCCAAGGATCCTATAGCTGGCAGCCACTTACTGCCCCTCCTCCTATTCACACTGCCTACTTGCCCTGGGCCACTTCCCCGCAGCCCTAGCACCTTCCCTGCCCTTGCTTCAGGGCCTCAGTCTGGCCATGGTCATCCAAGAGTTCCCCTATTGCTCCACTACCCTGCCCAGCACTGAAGTATCTCTGGTGCTCCTTAGCAGACAGTCCTTCCCCCTTGCCCTCCAGGGTGAGACTGCCTTTTGCTCCCCTGAGCAGCCCTTTATATATGGGCTGCTCCAATAAACCTTCTCCTGATTGGCTCTCCCAGTGAGCCCTTTCCTGATTGGTGGGGTTCTGCACAGCTTCTCCAAGGCTGCCTTAACCCTTTCGCAGCAGCTGCCCCACCACAGGCTTGTTTGTTTACTGACTTTGAACTAAAGATAAATAGAATTGTTGACAGAAAAAGACGGTTTCTTATGTAAATGGTAAAAGTGAGGTAGCCAGATATACAAGATAAAGGATAACCAGAGATGAGGCAGTACTTGTTATAATACCCCTGTTATAGTAATAAATTTTTATCAATTTATTCCACTTGGTCTGCCTTTCCTCAAATAGTTCAGTGTTTAATCTCGTACAGATTTTATCTTTCTTTTTTCTGGTTCTTTTCTTCTTTTCACCACATTGTTTTAGATACTTGTTTCTGAAACCACAATAGTGAAATACACTTATCTGATGCAAAAATTCATAACAAGCATCTAGCCTTGTTTAATTTCAGTAAATCAGGTTATTTTCTTAATGCTATAGTAACAGGAACCTGGCATACATAGTCCTGAAATAACTCTTGCAATTGAGGCCATTAAACTTTCCTAACAGGGTAATTTGGTATTTTCCTTACATAGTAAAATCCTCCACCTAGCCTAGAGTTGGCCATATGCCACCTGCTCCTGCTGGAGGCCACCTCCCTGGCATAAAGGGCACATAGAGGCCCAATGGTGATCCTGGTCCCGTTAGGGACCATTGCACACAATGTAACAGCAATCCTGAGGTTGTTGTAACTCATGCCATGGGCTGACCTGATCCCTGGCTTTCCTCAAAAGATTCCCAGCTTCCAACCTCTCTCCCTTAGGCAGGGCTGCCAAGTGTTATGCATTCTCTCACACAGTCCACTGCTGAGATCTCATGCAAGCAGTGAGGCTACAGGGACTGAACAGAATTTTTCCAGCAATTATTCTTCCTGGCCACAGTGGGGCTGGCCATGAGGGCAGAGCAACTCTGTCCTTTACTGTCTGCTTCACCTGCTCCTCAGTTGGCAGCATGGAAGAGAAGAAGACAACATGTTTCATGGGCAACACCCGGGATGGGGGGATGAGAGAGGACAAAGGGAATAATGTGAAGCTGGGGCAGAATGTGCTGGGAGCCTGTTTCAGGCCTGACCTCACCCTCCATAACCCACCAAGGATCCAGGCTCTCCCACCCCATGCCAGCACACCCTGAGGTGAGAACAGAACATGGATGTTTGTGCGTAGAATTAAACCCCCATAATAAGGTCATAATCCCATTTGCAGATGGCCTGTGACAAGTCTCCAACCCTTTGTTCTGATCGTTCGTGTTACAGACCCATGACCCCCCTCTGATCTCTCCCTCCAACCATGTTTGACAAGCTTGCAATCTATCTCCCATCTTCCTCAAAACTCTGTCACAAGCATAAACCGCCCACGGGTTCACCACCTTCCTTCAATTCCTCCTCTTTTCTGGGCTATCCTGTGAGCCATCTGTAATGTGACAAACACGTAATACCAGTAGCACCCAGTTTCTGAATGCAACACATGCTCGTCACAGTATGGAAAGGAAGAGATGGTAGCGCTCCCTTAAGGTGTCAGTGTATTTGACTGAATATCTAACATAGGAAGGGAACATAATTAAAAACTCTTTCATTCCTTCTTCCTCTTTTTTGATTTTTTTCTCTTTTAAGATTGAGGAATGAGAAAATTAAGTAAAAAACAAACTGTCAATGCAATATTAAGGTTGAGAATTTAAATACACAAAACTCAGGCATTTTGAAAATTAAGGTTTTTAGAGTAACATTAACATGCCGCATTGTAAATTGTAGTAGGAACTGCAATCACCCCACACTTAGATTAAAGTTGCATAATTATTTTCATACCATACCCTGTTTCAGTTGCACATAATTTTGTGGAGCTTTTACCTCTGGAATTGAAATTGTCCACACTTTCACTCTTCTTAAAGGTGAATGTTTGGAAAGTTTAAGTAAAAATTGTTCAGCCATTTTAAATATTAGAGAGGGGTAGAAAAATATGTACTTTTCCCAATTTTAAAAAAGTGACTATTTTTTAAAGAAACAGCTGAAGGTAAAAAACTGAAATTTGACATGGAAATACCCTTCATTGGGGGAGAAGTTTCTTAGTATGTTCTGATGATATATGGTTTTGATTTGACCAAGTTTTGACCCTTTCAAAATATGACACTATATATGTACAGTATATTTTGCTCAGAAAATGTTTCTAAGCTTTAAAAATGCCTAGCTAATGAAGGCTGTACTGCATATGAGCGTGTGGGGTTAACTTAGCTGTTTAATCAAAAGTGTACTGAAGGTATAAAGGGGCTATGAAGGGCAGCTGTGCACATTGGACCAGATTGTAATGCCCTCGCTTTGTTGAGCCATCAATCAAATATGTGAGTAAGAGGGGTTGCCATCTGGCTGTTTATAAAGTGTGCAGGGCAAAGCGAGTGGAAACACAGGAACTGTTGGCTGAGACCCTGCAGGTAGATCTACTGCATATTTTGTAAAGTCAGGGGGAGCCCCAGTGTGATGTTCCTTGTTAGCTACATGGTCTTTAAGGTTTGAAGAAGAGAGGAACTCTCATGTGGACCTCCTAAGATATGGGAAATGGCTGTGCCATTCTACCCAAAAAGTTAGATTAATGAATTACATTTGCCAATTTTCTGAAGCCATCTAAGTTTCAACGTCCAGAAGAGTAAAATATTTTTTCTTAAAAAAAAATAAAGACAGAAGAAATTCCATTTTAAACATATGGTTTATTTTATACTTTACGTATAAATGACTTTAATTGACTCTGTATAGCATGCACAGAATAGCACATACTCTAGGATCCTTGAACATGCTTCATATTTGTATCTAATAATATAGAAAAAAATTGTGTATGAGAAATAGTACAGCACAGTAGGTGGTAAGAATTACAATTTATGTGCAACATGGCTGCTGTGCTCAGAGGAACATTGATTTTTGAATTTGCTGAATTGTGCATTTAAATTCTCCACTTTTACATTTAATGGACATAGTTATTTTTTAGCTGTCCCTGAGGGAAAAGTTGGTCATTTGTTTTTCTTGGGGGTTTATTAACCAGGATTAATTTAGCTGGAGTGCAGAATGCTCCTAGAATGTCAGAAAAAGAATGACATGGTTCTCTCAGATCTACCTTGTCAGACGGTTAAATTCACCCCAGTGCAGAGCTCCTACACAAGGCTCTAAGCATCACTTATGCTCCACTTAAATTCTGCCCCTTGTGTGGGCCCTCAGCACAGGGATGATTTTTTCTCTGAATGAGTAAAAGACAAAACAGAAGTGATGTTTGTGGTCAAGAAGAAGCATTTTAAGCACATTTTCAGACGTTTGCATGTGAAATGCCCACTTTTTAGGGAGTATGTGCAGATATCACTCGTGAGACAGATGTTCATGGAGTTCATCATTGGCTGCTCCTTTGACCTGGAGGCCTATGTTGAGACAGTGATCAAGATTGGCTGTTATCTTATCATAGCTACTTTTCATTCTCCATTAACATTTTGTGTAGTTTTACGTATACTTAAAAAATGTGTACATGTAGGTTATATTGTATTTTTTATTTGATTGAGGTCTACATTTGTTTGTTGCTGAAGTTATCTATCTTAGGTATTGTTAATTATAAACTCAATCAAGATTTTTTTAAGTGGCAATTACCATCTCCAGCTTCTCTGGAGAGTCAGTCCATTATTTTCAGATACAGCTCTTCCAATGGTCATCCCTATCTTTGTCACACCCAGGCTGTACTAATGTACTCTACGCCCTATAGGTATATAGTTCTCTGTAGTGCAGCATACATTGAGCTGTACATGCTGCCCTCATGTCCACTCCACAGTGCCCTTTCACTTCACTTCACATTTTGCCACTGCTTCTTCCCTTTCTATTGCTCTCTCTCTCCAATGCCCCTTTTTTAGCCTATGCATGCAGATGTTACAGATTGGGTTGAGGTGCCATAGAATCTCAGGTCCGTACATTAGTACAATAAAAATCACACATCTCAACTTTTTATGCAACTTTTGCAAATTAACTACTAATATAATGTCCACACTTTTTAAAGTCTATTATCCAATCATCAGAGACCAGTATTTACTGCTGTGAGTATTCCCCACTGATTTTCTTGTCATCTGCAGGATCAAGGCTTTAGGTCATCCTCTTTCTTGTCTTGCAAATTTATTTTTTCATCTTTTTTGTTATTTCTGTGTCCTTTTACTTGCTCTCACTATTTTCTTTTTCTGTGTGTCCCTTGGTCCTTTTTTCTTATGTCTTCATTGTATATATATCACTTCTTTCTGTGCATGTGTGTTGTTTTGTTCTTCAGGATACAGGATGGCCTTGCAGGGGGAGAATAGCATTCCTGCTTAGTTTTGTGGTGCTTATTATCTTACATTACAATAATGATGGAATCAGACTTCTTACCCAAACTGTGTGGATTAGGCAAGCTTTTGAGGTATTTGGTTTATTTGAGCTTTTATGTATACATATACATATCTATGTATTATATATATATAATCCACATGACATTAGACGCTAAAGTAGAAATCTCATGACTTAAAGTATTTAATGTGTGATGTCTTTGAATTGAGCATATTAACTGTATTTATGGATAGTTACTATTTGAATTGTACATTTGCATGGTTTAAATTATGTATTTAAAGAAAAATTAAAGGAGTATTGGTGGGAAATTGTTAGTCTAAAGCAAAGTGAAATAATCAAGACAGCTACATTGTTATTTGTTGAGACCTAGCATACACAGGGCTGCTGCTGGGGGACACCTAAAGCATTTTTCTTAAGCTTGGGGTGGTATGCCTCTACCACTCCCAGGGCCGCCCAGAGGGGGGGGGCAAGTGGGGCAATTTGCCCCAGGCCCCCAGCCCCGCAGGGGCCCCCATGAGAGTTTTTCGGGGCCCCTGGAGCGGGGTCCTTCACTTGCTCCGGGGGCCCCGGAAAACTCTCGTGGGGCCCGGGTCCCCGGAGCTTCTTCCTCTCCGGGTCTTCGGCTGCAATTCGGCGGCGGGGGGTCCTTCCGCTCCGGCCCCCCGCTGCCGAAGACCCTTGGCCCCCTGAATCCACTGGGCGGCCCTGACCACTCCTGCACATCAAGCCTTGCCTAGCTAGACAGCTTCCCTTGTTCTGGGCACTGCTGTGCTGAACAATGACACAGCCTTGACCCCTCTGAGATTTTATTTTGTCACCTACTACTCTGATGATGAGATTGCACACAGTGCATGAGTTACTGCAGTGGCTCCTTTTGGGCTCTGGACCACAGTGAAAAATCACACAGCTATTTTTCTTCCACTCCTCCTCCTGAAACTCTGGACACTTTCTCTCCTTTCCTCCCTACTACCTGAGGAAATGGCTCTTGCTGGAGCCTCTGTACCCTCTCCCCCAGAGTGGCATCTCTTCTGAATCTGGGGCTCTGTCTCATAATCCTTCTCCCCTAAAGCTGCAGCGTGACTTCATGCTTCCCTCCCTCCTGACTCCGTCCTGTCAAGGCCACAGGAGTGGGCTTTTCCTGCGCCTCATAGTTTCCTTACTCCTCCCTTCTCCATTCCAGCCTCAAATTGCAGTGGCCCACTGTTCTTTGGGCTCCTCTTCACAACCCAAGAGAAAGGCAGCAGCTGCTGGATAATGAAATGGATATGGAGTGAAAAAATGAATGAATGAGTGCTTGAGAGCAGGGCCGGCTCCAGGCACCAGCAGAGCAAGCATGTGCCTGGGGCGGCACATGCTAAGGGGCGGCATTCCGTCCATTCTTGGGGCGGCAGAGTCCAGGCAGCTTTTTTTTTTTTTTTTTTTTTGCGCTTCGGCAGTTCGGACGGCGGCAGTCCGAGCTTGGGGCAGCAAAAATGGTAGAGCCGGCCCTGCTTGAGAGGGAATGGATAAGGGTAAGTATGGGTGTAAAAAGTGAGTGATAGAACATAGTGGTGAAAATAACAGGAGTACTTGTGGCACCTTAGAGACTAACAAATTTATTAGAGCATAAGCTTTCGTGGGCTACAACCCACTTCTTCGGATGCATATAGAGTGAACCATATATTGAGGAGATATATATACACACACATACAGAGAGCATGAACAGGTGGGAGTTGTCTTACCAACTCCGAGAGGCCAATTAAGTAAGAGAAAAAAAACTTTTGAAGTGATAATCAAGATGGTTCAGTACAGACAGTTTGATAAGAAGCAAGTGTGAAAATACTTACAAGGGGAGATAGATTCAATGTTTGTAATGGCTCAGCCATTCCCAATCCCTATTTAGCCCTGAGTTGATTGTGTCTAGTTTGCATATCAATTCCAGCTCAGCAGTCTCTCATTGGAGTCTGTTTTTGAAGTTTTTCTGTTTTAAGATAGCCACCCGCAGGTCTGTCAAAGAATGGCCAGACAGGTTAAAGTGTTCTCCCACTGGTTTTTGAGTATTATGATTCCTGATGTCAGATTTGTGTCCATTAATTCTTTTGCGTAGAGACTGTCCGGTTTGGCCAATGTACATGGCAGAGGGGCATTGCTGGCACATGATGGCATATATCACATTGGTAGATGTGCAGGTGAACGAGCCACTGATGGTATAGCTGATGTGATTAGGCCCTATGATGGTGTCACTTGAATAGATATGTGGACAGAGTTGGCATCGGGCTTTGTTACAAGGATAGGTTCCTGGGTCAGTGTTTTTGTTCAGTGATGTGTGGTTGCTGGTGAGTATTTGCTTTAGGTTGGGGGGTTGTCTGTAAGCGAGGACAGGTCTGTCTCCCAAGATCTGTGAGAGTAAAGGATCATCTTTCAGGATAGGTTGTAGATCTCTGATGATGCGCTGGAGAGGTTTTAGTTGGGGGCTGAAGGTGACAGCTAGTGGTGTTCTGTTATTTTCTTTGTTGGCCCTGTCTTGTAGGAGTTGACTTCTGGGTACTCGTCTGGCTCTGTCAATCTGTTTTTTCACTTCAGCAGGTGGGTATTGTAGTTTTAAGAATGCTTGATAGAGATCTTGTAGGTGCTTGTCTCTATCTGAGGGATTGGAGCAAATGCGGTTATATCTTAGAGCTTGGCTGTAGACAATGGATCGTGTGGTGTGTCCTGGATGGAAGCTGGAGGCATGTAGGTAAGTGTAGCGGTCAGTAGGTTTCCGGTACAGGGTGGTATTTATGTGACCATCGCTTATTAGCACAGTAGTGTCCAGGAAATATATACCTTCAAGTCAGCGGCACTGCTATGGGTACCCGCATGGCCCCGCAGTATGCCAACATTTTTATGGCTGACTTAGAACAACGCTTCCTTAGCTCTCGTCCCCTAACGCCCCTACTCTACTTGCGCTACATTGATGACATCTTCATCATCTGGACCCATGGAAAAGAAGCCCTTGAGGAATTCCACCATGATTTCAATAATTTCCATCCCACCATCAACCTCAGCCTAGATCAATCCACACAAGCGGTCCATTTCCTGGACACTACTGTGCTAATAAGCGATGGTCACATAAATACCACCCTGTACCGGAAACCTACTGACCGCTACACTTACCTACATGCCTCCAGCTTCCATCCAGGACACACCACACGATCCATTGTCTACAGCCAAGCTCTAAGATATAACCGCATTTGCTCCAATCCCTCAGATAGAGACAAGCACCTACAAGATCTCTATCAAGCATTCTTAAAACTACAATACCCACCTGCTGAAGTGAAAAAACAGATTGACAGAGCCAGACGAGTACCCAGAAGTCAACTCCTACAAGACAGGGCCAACAAAGAAAATAACAGAACACCACTAGCTGTCACCTTCAGCCCCCAACTAAAACCTCTCCAGCGCATCATCAGAGATCTACAACCTATCCTGAAAGATGATCCTTTACTCTCACAGATCTTGGGAGACAGACCTGTCCTCGCTTACAGACAACCCCCCAACCTAAAGCAAATACTCACCAGCAACCACACATCACTGAACAAAAACACTGACCCAGGAACCTATCCTTGTAACAAAGCCCGATGCCAACTCTGTCCACATATCTATTCAAGTGACACCATCATAGGGCCTAATCACATCAGCTATACCATCAGTGGCTCGTTCACCTGCACATCTACCAATGTGATATATGCCATCATGTGCCAGCAATGCCCCTCTGCCATGTACATTGGCCAAACCGGACAGTCTCTACGCAAAAGAATTAATGGACACAAATCTGACATCAGGAATCATAATACTCAAAAACCAGTGGGAGAACACTTTAACCTGTCTGGCCATTCTTTGACAGACCTGCGGGTGGCTATCTTAAAACAGAAAAACTTCAAAAACAGACTCCAACGAGAGACTGCTGAGCTGGAATTGATATGCAAACTAGACACAATCAACTCAGGGCTAAATAGGGATTGGGAATGGCTGAGCCATTACAAACATTGAATCTATCTCCCCTTGTAAGTATTTTCACACTTGCTTCTTATCAAACTGTCTGTACTGAACCATCTTGATTATCACTTCAAAAGTTTTTTTTCTCTTACTTAATTGGCCTCTCAGAGTTGGTAAGACAACTCCCACCTGTTCATGCTCTCTGTATGTGTGTGTATATATATCTCCTCAATATATGGTTCACTCTATATGCATCCGAAGAAGTGGGTTGTAGCCCACGAAAGCTTATGCTCTAATAAATTTGTTAGTCTCTAAGGTGCCACAAGTACTCCTGTTATTTTTGCGGATACAGACTAACACGGCTGCTACTCTGAAACATAGTGGTGGAGAGATAAGGAAAGGGTAGCTAGCCAAGTGAGCAAATGAAAAAAATAAATACAAATAAAAAATAAGAATAGAAAATCCAGAGAAAGCAGGAGAGAGAAAAGGAAAAGGAAATAAGGCAGCATTTGGAGTGGGGCCCAAAGGGGATTACTCAGTGGGCTGCCTCGGGGTCGAGTTTCTAAGGTTCCTGCTTCTGCATCTTGTTTTGGGCACTGTAAATCCTGGCTGCATTCCTGAGCACAGATTCAGTGCAGCATTGAGCTCCCTTACCTGCCACCCACTACCTGCAACTTGCACCCGAGGGCTGCATTTCTCTGCTGCTTGTGTTGAAAAGACACCAAATAAATCTAATTCATTTATATTGGTAAAAAAATGTATCCCTTACTTTAAATTAATCTAGACTACCATAGGTCTCAAGAACTGCCTTAGTTGCAGCCAGCCTGGGCAACACCCATTTCTCTATGCCTCCTCTCTTTTGGTCAGTGTAATTTTCACACTTTTAATATCTGTGATCTCAGCATCAACAAATGTTGCATGAGTTTATAGAGTCGTGAAAATTGGAGAGATTCTGTAAAAGCCAGATTTTCAATGCAAAAGCCTCAGGTTAGGCAAGTGTTTGAGAATCCAAAGTTTCTAGTTGAATTCTGCAGTTGGTTTCTTACAGAAATGTCTTCTGATCGTATATGAATGCCATCTAATGGTTGTTACATTTACAGCAGCTAGTAGTCTCTTGCACAGGAAATGCCAGTTTTTACTTCAATAACCAGGATCCTTTAGCAGGAAGTTAGGTGTGGTCTGTTGAAGGAAAATAAAAAAAATAAAATAAAGGCATGATGGAATTTTAGCTGCATTCTTCATGATGTCGTTCCAAATCCACACAGGTGCAAGATTCTATACTGGTAATGCATTTTTTTAATTGTCACCTATAGTGTTTAGAGAGGATTCTGTCTTTTTCTATCATTAACAATAAAATCTGTAAGGATTTTGCAGTAGTACCACTTTCATTTTCATAATTAACCCTTCTGCTGCCACCAAACTGTACATGTGTTCCAACAGCAATTTTCTACAAAACATCCATAATAGGATGCACCAGGTGAATTTGACTGCAATAGGAGAGCGCGTTTCACAGATGTACCTGCATAAGTTGCAGCATGCCTGTGTGTGTGTGTTGGAGGAGATGGTTATGTGTATGGTGAGGACGGAAGAATGGAGAATTAGACATGGTGTTAGCGTCAATTCAGATAGCTCTGAAAACATGAAGTTGCTGCAGCTGTGGTGGAATCGGACAAGCCTATGTGTACTTAGTAGGGAAATAAAAAAACAGAGCGTGCAGGAAAATTCAGTTTGTCGCATCATTTTAAGTTGATAATTGCTTTTTTGGTATATCATCTGGCACTGAAGCTGTTAATCTTGTATTACATTTGCTGTTTTATTACATGGATAATATAATTTGCCCATTCAGATAAAAAAATCTTGGGGAAATTATCAAATGCACAGATTACATTCATGATTTCGGATCATAGTATCTCTGCATTGGAAATATTTTCCATTTGTCATTTTTGGCAGAAGTATAAGGTGGCTTTAAAAGAAGATGGTTCTGCTCTCAGTTCTGAAGATTATGCAAAATATACACAATTTAAAGATTGCAACAGATAATAAAAAGTCTAAGAATGTTTAGTAGCGAAGACCAATTTGGATTTAACACAGAAATTCTTTCAGCACCTGATATGTTACCAGGGAGGGGATTTACGTTCAGGTACCTAAACCTGGTTTCTTGCTCCCTAATCTGTGAAGCCAACATGCTTGTCCCTGAAAAGAAGGAGCATTCCTCTGGCTGATGCTTTCAGTGTCAATGATGGGATCCTGAGGAAGCCATGTCCACACCTCTTCACAGAGGGAGGATTGGTCTGACATAAGACCTTTCATGGTGGTAGTGTTAAAAGGGCAATTGTGCTGGATGCTCCCACCCGACACCACATAATAAACACTTTTTTAACTGTTAATTTATTTCAGTGAGTGTGGGAAAAATCCTTTTATACTATCCACTAACTATCTCATTCATTAGAATGGTCACAACATTTTCCGGGGGGGTGTGGTGGAGGAAGAAAAGAAACAATTTTTCTACTTACTTTTAAAATTAATGTATACACTCTCTATAGCTGCCAATTCATCACTTTTCATAAGCAATAAATTAATTTTAAACTAAATTTTTAAAGATTTGCTTCTTTTCCAGACATCTAAAGAGACCAAATGAAAAGTTAAATGCCCTATCTTGAAAGAAAAACGAATGAGTGGATCAATTTCACAACACACTGTTCTCATATAAGTACCCTATTTAATACATTGCCCTACGGACAGTGATATGAAGGTGTATCCATTTAAATTGCTTGTGTGGTGGTGGTCTAATATTTTTCTGTGTTTTTATATTTTTAGCACTTTTTTATGTGTGAGGCTAAACGGTAATTAAGAAGTGCAGGATGAAAAGATGGCACAATCAGTGCTGGTACCACCAGGACCTGACAGCTTCCACTATTTCACGAGAGAGTCACTTGCAGCTATCGAACAACGTATTGCTGAAGAAAAAGCTAAGAAGTCTAAAAAAGAACGTAAAGATGATGATGATGAAAATGGACCAAAACCAAACAGTGATCTGGAGGCAGGAAAGTCATTGCCATTTATTTACGGCGACATACCTCCAGGAATGGTGTCCGAGCCCTTGGAGGATCTGGACCCATATTATATCAATAAAAAAGTGAGTGTTTCTTAAGACTGCAGTTAACATGTTTCTGTTAGAAATTAAGAGTATTAAAATACTATAGACCCTCTGCAGGACTCCCTTTTTTCCACTACTTTGGGCCCAACCCAGATGTAGTGCTCCAATGGTTGACTTCATTGGCACTGCATGCAGTAAAATGTGTTTGCAGGATCAGGCCCCTGGTTTGGGTGTTGTGATACACTGTTAGCTTTATTGTAATATACTTGGCATTTCACTCTAATTGTAACTGTATGTAAAATCGTCATTTAAGGATGTCAGTGTTTTCATTATGAAACCCACTGAAAAGCTGCCTTGAATGGCCCTCTTGCTCATTTTCTTCACTATTATGTGGAAAACTTAGGTTTTATTCCTGATCTATTCTCTCATTACTTGGGTTGTCAGGGGTGAGGAGTTAGGCAGAGATAGTATATCAGTATGCTCCTAATGCGTTCCTCCTCACCCTGTAATCTCAGAGACATTGTATCTTCTTCCTAGATAATTTGGGTGAAGGACTGTTAGTCTTTGAAGCATATTCCTTATCCAGAATCAGGTTACTGTAATAAGGGGCTCAAAGGAGAGCTTGCAGTCAAAGAGGTAGGGAAATATGGGAAGAGGTAGGGCTCCTTGCTGGAGTACCCATAACATAAAAAAACTCTTTATACTCTTTAAAAATATTTTATTGAAATATGCCATTTTTAATGGAAATATGGAAAGGTAAAATTTTTGCATAATCCTGTCATATGTCCCATTGGAGCCAGGCAGAGAAGTACAGAAATACCAGGCCTTTGTGCAGATCGCCCTGGTTTCCTCTGATGTCCCAGATCTTCAAGTTTTGGGCTTTGCACTGTACCTACTCCAAAAACAGAAAAACCTGCCCCATCCCAGGATAAGCCAGAGGAAACTCTGCTAGCTGAAATTCATGGAATTTTCTGTCTTCAGGATTTTTTGCTGTATGTGGAAATATATTCCCCTTGAGAATTAACTAGCACTTTCTAAAAACAAAAACAAAAAAACAACTACTATTAAGAGTGATACATTAGCTGTGCAAACCAAGGAAATATATCAATCCCCATCAATCATTTTCAGTTCTGAAACCACAGCAATATCATAATGAGATGAGCTTAAGACAGATAGAAGCCTTAAGAAGAAATATGTGTCTTTATTTGCTCAATGTTGTGTTCTGAAAGTTCACATACTGACAAACACTTCATATTCTGCTTGCCTTACTCAAGTAGGTAGTCCTGCTGAAGTCTGGGAGTAAGGCAAGCAGGATTTGGGGCCAGCTGCTAGTGTTTTTCCCCCCTCGGTTCTCCAGTAATAATGATGTAGGACTCACCGCTGGAGATCTGAAACTTAGCATCAAGATCATTGTGCCTTAGACATCAGAAAAGTAATTGCTATTAATACTGAAAATGGGATAGCCTCTTTCTTCTGATTGCTAAAACAGTTTCAAAATTGGCCATGTGATAGTGATGTTGCAGACCATGTTATTTTTCTGAAGTATGGTGGTTTAAACGCTTTACAAGTGTATGCATTATGATCAGAATTTCTCATAAATTTTCACTGATTTTCCTTGAGTTTTGTACATTTAGATAAGGCTCCATTTTCATTTCATAAATGTGTGTCAATGAGCCTGCATCACACAAATGATGGCTTCAATAAGAATTTGTCTGAGTAAGGGCAGTAGAAAACGTGTGAGGAGCTCAGGATTTCAACCAGAATTTCCTGAAATAAAGGGATGAAGTTCCAAGGGAAACAAGGAGACAAGGGGGCAAAAGTGTGGTGAAAAGCAAATGAAATTCCAAGTGTACTGAGGACCAAAATAAAGCCTCGTTAAGGACTAAAATTTGGTTCTGGGAGTCAGCAGAGGGCAGGGGGTGAAGTTCCAAGGGAAACAAGGAGACAAGGGGGCAAAAGTGTGGTGAAAAGCAAATGAAATTCCAAGTGTACTGAGGACCAAAATAAAGCCTCGTTAAGGACTAAAATTTGGTTCTGGGAGTCAGCAGAGGGCAGGGGGTGAGAATCAGTGTGTGGTTTAAAAGTTGTAGCATTCATTCTGGTGGAGGGAAGTACTATGCTTCCAGGGATACAGCAGCAGCATTTACTATACCTGTACATAAAGCAAAGCATGCCCTCCTTAAGTGCTGCCCTCCTCTCCCAGCTGATGCAGCGGGGCCACTGGCAATACTACTGGCTTATGTCCCTTTTGATATGTCCAGTGCTGCCTGCAGTGCAAAGAAGTCCCTGTTACAGTCAAGGAGCACAAACATTCATATTATGGCTTTCTTCTCCATGGGGAGGAAAGCAGCTCAAGCCTCTCCCACCTCTGAGCTTGCCTGAGCAGAGACGGTCTTAGGTTGGCTCCATGTGTATGTGGAATATAAATGTTTCAGAGACTCAGGTGTATAAGGTACATTGAATAAAAGGTTGAGCCTTCTTGGCTTCTCTGGTTTTAAGAAAAGATTTTCATTCAAAGCTGTTCCATTTATAAATGCCATTTTAACACAATCAAAATATATAACCTATTACTGAAGCTGTGGGCAGATGGTAGGAATTGAAATACAAATCTTCACTGAATTCTGTGTGTTAATTAGGTAGCACAGATAAGCTTTTAAATCATTAAATATGAAAGGTAGATGTATTCATGGCCAAAAAAGCCTCATGATAAATATAAAAAAGAATAACAAATTTTAGTTCTACTTTTTTAGTGAAAAAAAAATTAACTTTGTGCATGAGAGGAAAATCTGAACATGCCATATCATGTCCATACAGTGCGTGGCTTTTAAAAGCTCGAGGCCTCTTTTTCAAGGGCACTGAGCATCTTCCATTCCATTTATTTTGATGGGATATAAGGTTTACAAAACACCTTTGAAAAATCAGGCCATCAGTGTTTATCACTCCACCCCACTATTTCCTTATATGGATGATACCAGAATTACTGCAGATACCTGGTGTAGGAAATTCTGAAGTTTTAATGAATGTATAAAAATTATGTTTAGCATATCTTAATATGCGTTATAAGATAGGCACCAACAGGGGTGAAAGTAACTTAAAGGACTTACCGGTACACCAGAGTCCTGAGCGGGGTGCATGGCCTCAACCGGAAGAGGCGGGGCCTTTAGAGCTCCGGGCCTTTTAAATCGAGATTTAAATGGCCTGGGGCTCCGGCTGCGGTAGTGGCGGCTGGGAGCCCCGGGCCCTTTAAATCACATCCGGAGCTACCAGCTGCTGAGGCGGCTGGGAGCCCCGGAGCTTGGGAGCCATTTAAAGGGCCCAGGGCTCCGGCCGCCGCTACCGCAGCAGAGCCCCCGCCCTTTAAATCACTGCCCGAGCCCTGCTGCTGGAGCCCCGGGGTAGCAGCGGTGGCCGGGGGCTATGGCAATGATTTAAAGGGCTCGGGGCTCCCAGCCGCTGGTACCGCAGCGGAGCCCCAGGCCCTTTAAATTGCTGACGGAGCCCTGAGGGCTCCCAGCTGCTGCTGCTACCCTGGGGTTCGGGCTGCGGGGCTCGGGCAACAATTTAAAGGGCCAGGGACTCCGGCCACCACTACCGCCTCCAGCCCTGTAAATCGCTGCCCGAGCCCCCTGCCGGAGCCCCCGGGGTAGCAGCAGCGGCCAGGGTTTCCTGCTACCACAGGTGAGTCCCGGGCCTTTTAAATCTCCGACAAAGCCATGGGGGTTCCCGGCTGCCGCCACTGCCCCAGGGCTCGGGGTTCTGGTGGAGATTTAAAGGGCCCGGGGCGGTAGCAGCGGCCGGAGCCCTGGGCCCTTTAAATCGCCACCCAAGCCCTGCTGCCAGAGCCCTGGGGTAGCGGCGGCGAGGCTCCGGCGGTGATTTAAAGGGCCCAGGGCTCCAGCCGCTGCTGGGAGCCCCAGGCCCTTTAAATCGCCGCCTGGGGAAGCCGGTCCAGTACACAAATGGTGTGTACACTTAGAGCTCACTTTGTCCTCTGTCAAATAAGACATAGAATATTTATGTTTTCTAAATAATGCTGTTGAAATGTTTTCATACAATTCTACTTGTAGAAATTCAGTTGGAGGCTCTCCTGCATGTTAGGTGAACTACACATGAAGTCGTTGAGTCTGCAGAGGTGTAAATGAGAGTAGAATTCAGCTAATTGTAAATAATGATGAAGCACAAGTGATGCAGAGTATGAGAATCCACTGTACATATTTTCTAAATTTTTCATTTTGTTTTCTTTTTCAGACTTTTATAGTATTGAATAGAGGGAAGGCAATCTTCCGATTCAGTGCCGCCTCTGCCGTGTACATGTTAACTCCCTTCAATCCTCTTAGAAAAATAGCTATTAAAATTTTGGTACATTCATATCCTTTTTGAAGTGGTTGGTTCAAAATATTAATGAACAAAATGCTGCTTTTATTTTAGTATTTAAATCATTAGTTGGTAGGCCATCCCAGGACAGGTAAGATCCACAATGCTTTTTCCATCCTCTTTCTGCTGCTTTCTCTCGTCTCTCTCCCTCCCCTTTCTCTCGTTTCTGCAGCTGTTCTGGTGAGATCAGAAGTCACACAGCCAAATCCTCTCCCTCTTCTTTTCCCCTTACCACACCTTCCTTATTTTTTCTCCTTCCATCTCTGGTATTACCCACTTACTTTACTTGCCTATTCCTCTCTCCAGTAATTTTCCCCACATGCTCCAGGTATGTTGCTTAAAATGTTTTACAATTCTTAAGTGACACTTTGCATTAAAAAAAATGTAATCTTTGATCCCCAATTTTAGCTTGCATGAACAGCTGCAGAAAATATTTCTCTACCCCTTTTCATTTTCTGATTCAGATCACAGCTGTAGTAGTGTAGGTTAATAGGGTTCCTTGAAATTCTGAGTTTTATTATAAATTATCAGTCCTATATGTATTTTTATCATTCTGTTTCTTCTGGCAACCATTGCCATTTTATGTACTTGTATTTCTGGAGGTACTTTAATTTTAATCTTCAAGTAGCTCATGAGCATTCTGACTAGTGCACAGAGAACCTCAAAACTGAATGATAGTAACGCAATATATGACTCTGTCTCACTTCTATGTTAAACATAAATCATATGAATCTAGTAGTAACTATGGATCTGATCCTCCAAACACTACCTTGAGTAGTGAGTGCCTTGACATCAGTGGCTCTACTCAAGGTAGTAAGCAAAGTGCTCAATGTGTTTGCAAGATTGAACCTTATAGAGTTAAACTTGAGTCCTCTATCATCAGAGCCCTGAAGCGTGTGCACAGCATTACTCGCATTGTTTCTCAGAGTTGTGTTCTATATATTTGGAGATGGTCACATGATTTTAAAAGGACAGTCTTTTATTAAAGCTGAAATGCAATTGGCATAACAAACCCAGTAACTTCAATAACTTTAATGTGTTCAATGCTCCTAAAAACAAGAGGTACTATGTCAATTATTTTAAAGAACTGTAAGATCCCTCGGTGTCTAGTTTTTGTACTCCCATTCCAGGTTGCAAGGTAACTAAATACTGTGCTGGTAATATCACACCCCTCAACGCACTATGGAATTCTCCTGGATCATGGAGCTGATCTTGGTGCGGGTAGTTGGGATCACACATTATGAAAAAATTGGGTGGGCACATGTCTTACAGTGTGGGAAAGACATGCCCCTGTTATTGCTCCATTCTGCTCTGATGGTGAGACACTTCTCAGGAGCAGCAATATGGTAGGGGCATGCAGCTTTTAGGAGGCATTTCTATAAAAATCATTTGTAAGCCCTGTGCAATATATTAATGTATAAAATTATTAGAATACATGACTTTAGATTAGTTGAAAAACTCCTCAGAGTTGCTGCCCCTTGTCTTCTGCTCCTTTCAAATTTGAATTTCTGTGGTATCACAGCAAACAGTATTCTGAGAAGAAGGGATCTTTCAAATATTGCAAACTAGCAGAATGATTTGGAAGGGGTGCTATGTGCTGCCTTGGCATGATGAAGGTACAAAGCCTTGTAAAACCTTTAATATAAGGGAAGAAAATTAAAATAAAGGTACTTACTGACCTCTTTTCACACCCTTCAGTCTCCATGTTTTAAACAGATTTCCCTGGTGGATGAGATCTTACCAGGTGGATTGCATACTGAGACATCGCACAGAACAGGAGCCAATGATATATATTATTTGTAGAAAAGTGAAACTATAGACTAGTTACCTATATGCTACATGTCTTTCTTATCCTAATTATTTGATGCATTCATGTGCTTGTTTTTAATAACTCTTTCAAGATTTTCTTTAAAACCATATATCGTGCACACTGTTCCTCTGTCCTCTTGGATATTTATATTTTTACAATTTTCTATTGCTAAGCAAACCACAGACAAGGGCATTATTATGCATTTTAATTCTACATTTACAATTTGATTTTAAGGAAAGTGGGTGGAATGATGGGAACTATGACATCAGAATTATGGTTGGAGTTATAACACTGTCAGTCACCCTTTCGTTAACCACAGTACGTTCTAGTCATGAAATAGTTACCTGATAGCAACATAGCTGAGATTATTTTGTGGCTGCTTGGTAAGTGGAATTTTAGTTAAATGAATTTAAAAAGTAAATTATTTTGGAAAAAAAAACTTCAATTCTTATACTAAGTTTAATGTTTTAACTCAGTGCTCTAAGACAAAGTGGTTTTGCATGACTGGGTTAATAGCCATCATTATTTTATGATTATTAGATAAGAGAGGAACTGATTGTGCCCTTAGTATCCATGCACAGAGTAGAAATCTCAGGCAGAAAGTGTGGTGGAGTCAGTTGCCTCTGGAACAGCATTGCTCATCTTTCTCCAAACTCAGCAGAAGGCTCTCTGTGAGTCTGGCAATTTGGTGGTGGGGGGAGAGGGATTGGGGTCTGGAGGAGAGTGCAAGAGGCTTGTGACTTGGCAGAGCTTCTCTCCAGCTTGCAAATATTCACTGTCACACCCAGTCTCCTTTAAGTGGGTTTATTATCTATACAAAACCAAACAAACAAACAAAACCACTCCCTGAGCTTAGCCTTTGTCCTAGGGTTTCACAGCTTTCCCTCCCAGGGGTCTTTGGTAACCCTGCTTCCTGCAGCTTCCCAGTCCTGGCCAGCTTCCTTATTCAGTCAGCTCTGTTACTGTTCTGCGACAGCAGCTCCAAGGCTTCCTGGACACCTGGCCCCTTGCTCCCAGGACCCCACCACAGGAGTTGGTTCTGCTTCTAGCCCTAGACACAGCCTAGCCTAGCCTACCCTATCCCACCCATCTCTCCCCTTCTTCTTGTCCTCCGACAGTATTTTGTTGCCCAGGTATAGCCCTGTCCCCTTTAATTGGCCTCAATGGCCCACCTGCTCTCACACTGGGAGCTGGGCCTGCTATTCACAGGGACCAGCTATCCTGTGACAGGGCTGGAGTAGAGAAGGAGGGGTAATTTAGAAGCTAGACCCTAAGTTTCTGTCTTGGGAGAAGGAAGTGTATTATTGGAAACCTCACCCCCCTCACTGCTGATCAAAAGATTGCAGAGGAAACTCCATGAGGGGAACATCATAGTGTTTGCTGTCCCTTATGCTGGTACTCCTGAGCAGGAGTACCGTCTGCACCTATGCTTTTAGTCATAGCCACAGGCTAAAGCAGTTCTCAAAGTCTCTAAAATACAAATGTTCTTAACATTTTGTAGGTTTTGGTGCCACCGTGTGGCCATTTTATATATCATATGTCTGTATGGTTTTCATTTTGGTGTACTTTAATGTTTATTGGGCTGTGGTGGTTTTTATCTCTCCTGATAGTGAATGGGGTAAATCCAGAGCAACTCCATCAAAGTTAATGTAGTGATTTTGGATTTGCTTCAGTGTTTACTCTGGATCAGAATTAGTGAGAACAGAATTTGGTCCAAAATCTTTTAACATTATAACCAAAGCCAAATATAGCACAAGCGGGTGTCATTCATGCTTCCCCCTGAAATATGGGACAAATTTCTCTGTGTTCTCTTCCAATGTCTTATAGGCCTGCCTTGCAACATATGTAATATTCTCGCCCTGAACAGGTACAGCAAAATGTGCCAAATTATGTAGTGATTTTGTGAAGCATAGCAATATTGGGGAGAAACTATAAATTTAGCTGTTTGGCACTAATGAGCTAAATCAGATTTATGTCCATATCTTCAGACTTGAAAGATTGTTGCATTGTCCCATTGTACAATAGTCCACCCCTTCTCAAGTCACTCTTTTTTTATTAAAAAAATCATCTATCATCTCTTTTTAAAACTTCAGTTTTCTTTATGTCAGACTTTTTTATTTCAATGGCTGATTATTCGCTTTTAAATGTAAAGCAACAACTAAGAAAATTCTGAGATATTTAGGGCTTTTGCCCTGAGCATCAACAGAGTAGTGAAGGGATTAATAGTTCCTGATAATGAAAATTTGCTTAAATGTTGATCTTCATGTAATATTCTTGTTATGATGAGATTTTTCTGATGTATGTTCCTTGACTATAATCTACATTGTTCAGCATGCTTATTATGTGCACTATTTTGACCAACTGTGTATTTATGACCATGAGTAACCCTCCGGAGTGGACAAAGAATGTAGAGTAAGTTAAATGCATTTTCTTTAAATATATTCACAAATCTGATATTAGCTTCTGTAAGTGATCTTATGTTATTTATGATCATATGAATTGACCACAACTAGTCTGTGACATTGTTGCTTGTTTCCTCTGTCTCTTGTGACTCTAACTCAAGACCGTAAATGATCTCCCTTCTAACAGGTTGTTTGTAACTTCCATTCTCTACATGGGAGCAGAAAGCTGCTTGTAGCGCCATACAGGATCTGTATATCAATCTTTTTATACACATATTTCTCATTAATTTCAGTGGAGTTATGTATATGTAATGATGGCAGGAATTAGCCCCTTCTCTGCATATTGTGGGTTATTGGTATTTTTCATTGTGTGATAAACACGTCAGTAGAGAGATTATCTCATGGACCGCCATGCCTCCTGTTCACAATTGGGCAGACCTCCCTTCCATGGGCAAACAAATAACATCCCTGTGTAGGGTGACCAGATGTCCCGACTGTATAGGGACAGTCCCGATATTTGGGGTTTTGTCTTTTTGGGTGACTATTACTCCTACCCCTATCCTGATTTTTCACACTTGCTGTCTGGTCACCCTATCCCGGTGACAACTAAGGCATTTGCTTGTATGAAAAAGTAATAGTGGGAGAATACTTCATGGATTTATAGTTTTTTTCATTTGATTTAACAGCTGGAAAATAGGAGGAGGCAATCGAGCACTTTGTGAACAACCAGCTCTCCACAGATCACTGGCAGGTGCTCTGTGGATGACTGGTACTGTGTACATGACAGTTTGGGAACTACTGCTCTCCATGCTGCTTCTGGTATTTGAAGAACATTAGCTTGATTGTTCTCTTTGATAAAGGAAAATCTTGCATAGTCCTCAAATGCTGAATGACCACACTATTATATTACTTACTTTTTTGAATGATATCCACCTGGTTAGTTAAATCCTGGCACTATTGAAATCAATGGCAAAATTCCCATCAACTCCAATAGGCCAGGTTTTCTTTCAAGATGTTTTAACATGTAGTAACTAGAGGTAAGCATGGAAGCAGACTCTGTTTTAATTCCTACAGGCTGCGAGCAGGCCTGATGCTACCAAGGGTTCTCACAGAACCTTCAGGGGTAGAGGGCAAGTCACAGTGTATGAACTGCACCCATGGAACTTATTCTATACTTATTGTGGCTTTGGCAGTGGGGAAAATCTGGCGGAATATAGTCAGTGCCAACCCTCCCCCCAACCGGGGATCTGTATTTCAGCGGAATCCCCGGGGTTGGCCTTCTATGATATTTGGGAGCAAGAAGAGAGCATGTCACAAAGTTGGCTTTCTCTCTCCAATACCTTCCAAGCTAAATCTTCATTCTTTGGCTGCCCTTTGCTCATGGAAGGAAATGAGAGCTAGGAGCTGTTGGCAATTTTTGAGTTGCCTGAGTAAAAAAAAGGTGTGGTAATAAATTCTTTGCAGTGGAAAGCCCCACTTATAAAAACTTAAATGGATTTTTATCAACTTTTCCAAAATACTCAATTTTGGGCAGAAACCAAAGGCTTGAGCCTGTGAGATGCTAAGCATCTCTTGCAAATGCAGAGTTGTATAATATATTTTAATATTCAGATTTTGATTCTTTTTTTCTCAGACAAATAATTCTGCAGATGTTTAAAGTTAGTTAAATCCTCTATTCAATCCTTAAGCCATTTAAAAGAAGAAAATAAATCAAATAAAATAACTATAAAAAGTAATACATATAGAAATGTTATGTCATTAATATTTGTCTCTATTAATTTTTGCTTGGATATTTTCCTCAGATACACATTCACTGGAATTTATACCTTCGAATCACTTGTAAAAATTCTTGCAAGGGGCTTCTGTTTAGAAAATTTTACTTTTCTTCGAGACCCATGGAATTGGCTAGATTTCACTGTCATTACATTCGCGTAAGTCTTTTAACAATTTTTAACTTTTATGAGGGTATGAAATTAGTGGCTACAAATTACATCATATTTTGGAATGCAGAACATTTGGAGCATGGATTTCCTGTTGTTTCAAAATGATTTTACCTGTTTTCCATATTTTAATATTTCAAAATTAAACATACTGCAGAAGCCAGAATGGTGTGTCAGCCACTAATATTGTGACTAATATTGGATTATACTCTCAAGAGAAGCTAATTTCATATCCTGTCTTCTTTCTGTTTACCAGAATGGAAGCGATCCCTTTGACTTCATGCCACAAAGTTACCAAATTAGGTGTTCAAAATTAAAATCAGTGTGGTTTACTTCAGTGACATTTAAGTTTAATTTGATGGTCAGGAAAGCATATTAATAATACAAGGCAAAATACAGTGAAAGGTGAAGAGGTCTTGATGAAAGACCCAAGTAAGTAGCATAAAATCTGCCTAAATTCTGAATAACTGTGATTTAATCCTACAGGTATATAACAGAATTTGTAAACCTAGGCAATGTTTCAGCTCTTCGAACTTTCAGAGTATTGAGAGCTTTGAAAACTATTTCTGTAATCCCAGGTAAGAAGTAATTGGTGTAAGGTGTTAGGCCCCTTGTATCTCCAACTGTTATCTGTGTGCTGTCATTGTGTTTGTGTGTGAACTCCCCTATTACAGATATGTGACAGAGTTTGTGGACCTGGGCAATGTCTCAGCGTTGAGAACATTCAGAGTTCTCCGAGCATTGAAAACAATATCAGTCATTCCAGGTGAGAGCTAGGTTAAACACTGAGGCTGACTTTAATTCCACTGAAGCTTTAATCACACATTTTAAGCATAAGCCGTGTTGCTTGCTACACATTATAAACAAAATAAAAAGCAGGAATCAAAATTAAATTTATTTAAATTTGCTTTTTGCTTTTTTAGTATTAGTTTTATTTTATTTTCTGAATCAGCCTTTGAGTTTAACAAATTCTTGCATGAGACATTTGCAGTAAACAGCCTATGTGATTTGCATCTTATGACATCAAGCTTTCTTTATACATTTAAAAAAAAGTTAATCTTAAGGCTTTCATATTGATGCAAATTTTATCATTTGTTGCAAGCACTTGGGGTTGAAGCGTGCAATCAGTTTTAAAAATTTAACATAAAGAAATAAAACCATAAAGGATAGCATGGGCATGCATGGGGGATTTTTTTAAAGATGTCTTTCTTCTCCAAACCATCACCTGTTCTATAACATAAGATTTAACACTGTATCCTTAAAATATTAGTATGTAATAAGATCTTTTCTGCTGTCTTACCAATGTAAAATTTTTGAAACAAAACAATATAATAAAGGTTTGGGCAAGAAGCATCAGCAAATGAAAACAAGAAACTTTTTCTATATAGGGCTGAGATATAGCATGAATAATAAAATCACTTGTTTTGGCATTACCAATGTGTTTGGCAATATGTATTCTTTATTTCCATACACAAATTTCAAATGAACATAAACCTACAGCTTTTCATTCATCCTCACAAGCGATTGGGCTTTTCATAAAATTTACTATATCACAAACATTAGAATCATTTTCTTGTCATTCTGCATGAAATCTTTATCTTTGCAGGAAAAAGCACATAATATTTTATATGTTTAGTATCTGTTTAACATCATAATAAAAATCCCTTTCTGTTTGCAGGCTTGAAGACTATCGTGGGAGCCCTCATTCAGTCTGTGAAGAAGCTCTCAGATGTAATGATCCTGACTGTGTTTTGTCTGAGTGTATTTGCACTAATAGGGCTGCAGCTGTTCATGGGCAACTTGAGGCACAAATGCTTGCAGTGGCCTCCAGACAATTCTACTTTGGAAATAAATGTTATTTCCTACTTTAATAGCACAATGGGCGAAAATGGAACATTTGTTAATACAACAGTGAGCACATTTAATTGGGAGGAGTACATCGAGGATAGAAGTAAGAATTTATAATATGATTCATTACATTGTTTTGTCTGAAAGATTTAAAAACAGATAGAAAAGCATGGTGCTATTGTCTTTCCATTAAGATTAAAGTAGTATAACCAGATTTAAAGATATAAAAAGTCAAAGGTCTGGTAGTTCTGGTACAACCAAGGAAGCCATTATGTATAGCTAAATAATCAGTCTCAGTGTGGATTAAAATTTCTCATCAATAAATCATCATCATATTATCGCCGCATGTTAAAATTTCCCTTAAAAATTCTTAAAGATGGTTTGGATGGAGTACAACTAATCCCTCCAGCAGAGTCTTGATCTGGAGGAATAAGCAAGAGCTTGCATATTACACAGATGTTCATTTATTTCTAATCTGTGAATAAATCAATGACCTAACACTTTAGTATCCTTAATATCCTATCATTTGGACAATGATTTAAAGGAAGGTACAGGAACCAGTGCAGCATTTGCATTGTCTCAGACAGGCAGCTGGTTAAAGACACAAACTGTTACATTAACAAACAAAAAATGTTAATAAAAATAATAAAAATCAGTATAGAACAATTCTGAAAGTCTTTGTCATGCTTTGGTATGGTGAGCTGTATTTCCTTTGTCCTAATCTATACCATTACTGTCAAGGTGTCAGCTCCTTTTCTGATTGTTAATGATCTATTTTATTATACTTACAATCATGTTTAGTGATTTAACCTACATTGTAATTATATCTTGTCTTACATACTTAGCCCCTATTACTATAGTATCTCCCCCTCACAATCTTGTAATATATTTATCCTCTCAACACCCCTGTCTACTATTATCTCCATTTTACAGATGGGGAACTGAGCCACAAGACTAAGGGCCAGATTTTTTAAGGTATTTAGGTGCCTAAAGATCCAGATAGGCACCTAGTGGGATTTTCAAAAGCACCGAAGTCCCAATGACTTTTTAAAAATCCACACTAGGTACCTAAATACCTTTAAAAACAGGACCTAAGGTTATACTGGAAGTCTGTGATAGAGCAGGGAATTGATTCTAAGTTTCATGATTTCCAGACTAGTGCCCTAACTACTGCACCATCCTTCCTCTCTAAATAGTTATTAGATGATCCCCTACAGTGGGACTGCAGTTTTTCTTTAAGACATCTGGGGCATAAGGTCTGCACATTGTCTGTCTGTATTTATATTAGATTCTCTACCGTGTCCAGCTTATGCTGTTGCAGTAGTGTAGAGACATGGTCAAGGAGCTGGTTACAGTTCCCTGATTCTCTGGTTGCATGTGCCCCAGCTGGCAATGGTCCATAAGGGTAAGTCTACACTGCATTTTAAAACCTGCAGCAGCAAATCTACAGACTTGGGCTCACGCTATGGCACAAAAACATTGTGGCTCTGGCTGGAGCTCCAGCTCTGAAACCCATCCCATCCCCTGGCTTCAGAACCTGAGCTCCAGCCCAAACCCAAACATCTGTGCAACAGTTTTTAGCACCATAGTCCTATCCCAAGTCTGTAGACCTGGTCTCTGAGATCACTGCAGTGAGTTTTAAAACAGAATAGACATATGGGACTGTCTGCTTTCTGGTGATAACCAGAAAACATCTCACTCTGGCTATTCCCCCTCCCTGCCTTGACATGCCACTTGCACCAAGAGTTGTGCTAGTTCTGACGGTGCTACATCTATTAGAGATTCCCCATTCCAGGGGGAGATAGGGTAAATTGCTGTTCCTTTTGCACCTCTTGAGTGGCACAAAGGAAACTGGGGGCAAGAATCTGCCTTAAGGATTTTAAGAATTCTATCCCTTCCATTACACTTCAGCTTATTCTCATTGTTAGGCAATATGTTTAAATTGTCAATCACCGCTATTAACATGGTAGTTAAGGTAGAGATCAGATTCTCTAAGCCATCATACATTTTCATGGTCTGCATTTCCCAGACATTTCTTCATAAGTAAAATGAGTTGTCTTTTGTGAATCAAACCTATTCTTACTGCCATTGGCATTTTAAGATTAGTCATTCCTCTGGCCCAATATGTTGCACGTGGGATATCATAGACTCATAGACTCATAGACTTTAAGGTCAGAAGGGACCAATATGGTCATCTAGTCTGACCTCCCGCGTGATGCAGGCCACAAAAGCTGACCCACCCACTTTCCCTTGAAGTCTTTAAATTAAGTAGCAGAGAATCCTCCAGCCTGCGACCCCTGCCCTATGCTGCGGAGGAAGGCGAAAAACCTCCAGGGCCTCTGCCAATCTACCCTGGAGGAAAATTCCTTCCCGACCCCAAATATGGCGATCAGTAGAACCCCGAGCATACAGGCAAGATTCTACAGCCGGACCCTCATTTTACCAGCGATGGCACGTTAATGCCTAATTGACTAAAATCACGTTATCCCATCAAACCATTCCCTCCATAAACTTATCTAGCCTAATCTTGAAGCCAGAGAGGTCTTTCGCCCCCACCGTTTCCCTCGGAAGGCTGTTCCAAAATTTCACCCCTCTGACGGTTAGAAACCTTCGTCTAATTTCACGCGTAAACTTCCCCACGGCCAGTTTATATCCTTTTGTTCTCGTGTCCACATTAGTACTTAGCTGAAATAATTCCTCTCCCTCCCTGGTATTTATCCCTTTGATATATTTAAAGAGAGCAATCATATCCCCCCTCAGCCTTCTTTTGGTTAGGCTAAACAAACCGAGCTCCTCAACTCTCCTTTCATAGGAAAGGTTTTCCATTCCTCAGATCATCCTAGTGGCCCTTCTCTGTACCCGTTCCAGTTTGAGTTCATCCTTTTTAAACATAGGAGACCAGAACTGCACACAGTACTCCAAATGAGGTCTCACCAGCGCCTTGTATAACGGAAGCAGCACCTCCTTGTCCCTACTAGAAATACCTCGCCTAATGCATCCCAAGATCGCATTAGCTTTTTTCACAGCCACGTCACATTGCCGACTCATAGTCATTCTGCGATCAACCAGGACTCCGAGGTCCTTCTCCTCCTCCGTCACTTCCAACCGATGCGTCCTCAGCTTATAACTAAAATTCTTGTTAGTCATCCCTAAATGCATCACCTTACACTTCTCACTATTAAATCTCATCCTATTATTATTACTCCAATTTACAAGGTCATCCAAGTCTCCCTGCAGAATATCCCGATCCTTCTCCGAATTGGCAGTACCTCCCAACTTTGTGTCATCCGCAAACTTTATCAGCCCACTCCTACATTCGGTTCCGAGGTCAGTAATGAATAGATTAAATAAAATCGGACCCAAAACCGAACCTTGAGGAACCCCACTGGTGACCTCCCTCCAACCTGACAGTTCACCTTTCAGTACTACCCGCTGCAGTCTCCCCTTTAACCAGTTCTTTAGCCACCTCTGGATTTTCATATCGATCCCCATCTTTTCCAATTTAACCAATAATTCCTCATGCGGCACAGTATCAAACGCTTTACTAAAATCGAGGTATATTAGATCCACCGCATTTCCTTTATCTAGAAGGTCTGTTACTTTCTCAAAGAAGGAGATCAGGTTGGTTTGGCACGATCTGCCTTTCGTAAACCCATGTTGTAATTTGTCCCAATTGCCATTCACCTCAAGGTCCTTAACTACTTTCTCCTTCAAAATTTTTTCCAAGGCCTTGCATACTACAGAAGTTAAACTAACAGGCCTGTAGTTACCCGGGTCACTATTTTTCCCCTTCTTGAAAATAGGAACCACATTAGCTATTTTCCAGTCCAACGGTACCACCCCCGAGTTTACAGATTCATTAAAAATTATCGCTAAGGGGCTTGCAATTTCTCGCGCCAGTTCCTTCAATATTCTAGGATGAAGATCATCCGGTCCGCCCGATTTAGTCCCGTTTAGCTGGTCAAGTTTGGCTTCCACCTCTGATACTGTAATGTCAATCCCCCCTCCTTTATTCCCCTCTGTCCTGCTCCCTCTATTCCTAAGCCCTTCATTAGCCTTATTAAAGACCGATGCAAAATATTCATTTAGATATTGTGCCATGCCTAGATTATCCTTAATCTCCATTCCATCTACATTCTTCAGCGGTCCCACTTCCTCTTTCTTTGTTTTCTTCCTATTTATATGGCTATAAAACCTCTTACTGATCATCTGATTTCGTAACAGAAAGCTTTATGTCTGTACCTCAAGGCCAGTTTTCCTCTTAGCATAGTTTTATTCTGCTAGAGGCATAGTCAATATTCCTTCATGAGTAAATTTACTGTGGGACAAAAGGTCAAAAAATGACCAGTTACATCTATCTGTATGAAGCACACCAGAAATGCAATTTTACCCATGAATGCCCACAAAGAATAGATATTTTTGGTTTTGCTTACAGATATGAGTATTCTCTGTTCCCCTTACTCCTGTCAGCCTTTAGACCAAAGACCGATATTGGGATATATTGTTTGGGAGATACCAAAGAAGAAAAGTCTGCTAATTCCAAACAGTACATTCCAATCTCTTTTGCTTCCATTAGAATTTTCAACAAATAGTTCTTCATCTTGATGATAGAATTTGGACTTTCCCTTAATATTGGGCTGGATTGTGCAACCCTTACTCACCCTGATGAGCACTTATTTTAAAAATTATCCTAATTCTGACAATGGGGCTGCTTGGTTGAGTAAGTGCTTGTCAGTAGGAGTAAGAGTTGCACAATCTCGCATTTTGCTCATGTGCTGTTTCACCAATTGATAGCTTTAAAGGGCTGAATTTTGAACATCTTTGTGGCTATCTAAAAATCATCTCTCTACTTTTATTTACTTTGGGATTTAACTTGATTATGTTTGTTATTCAGTAATGAAACTATAAGTGCAATAGAACATGGATCCATTTACATCACCAGAGAATTTGACTTAGTAATCCTCTCTCATACACACACACACAGCTTGGTGGTCTCCCTCCACTTCTCAAAATCAAAATGTAATAGCAGCATGCTGTACTGAGTTCTCATGTTACTAACATTTAATTACTTCAACAAATTGCAGTGTAGTAGTTGAATAAATTAGTATCCTATGAAGTATCATAAATAATTAATATCAAAACATATGGACAAATAAATTTTGTTGATTCAGCGTCCTTGTAATTTTTTCATGGTATTTGTTCAGTTATTTGCAAATGTATAAAATTTGGTAATCCACAGAGGGTTTCCCAATCATTTGTATGGCTTAACAAGATTCTACTGTACTATTGCTTTGCTGTTTCTCTAAAGAAATGCGTCTTCTAGACCTGTTAGAAAATCTTTTGTTTGTCAAAAACATTATTTTTGCTTTTTCCCCTAGTTCTAAAATTATAAGATATTTCTCCTAAAATTATGTTTGTGGTTTCCATGTTATGGTTACATTAATTTCCTTTAAAACACAAATGTTTATATTATTTTGTACACTTAAATTTAGATTTAAATGTTTTCTTTATGTGGTGACTAAACACATTTTTTCAGTAAATTCACCTCACTTCCCCCCCCTTACCCCCAACCCTTTCTCTTTATAAACAGGTCATTTTTACTTTTTGGAAGGACAAAATGATGCTCTGCTGTGTGGCAATAGTTCAGATGCAGGGTAAGAAAATGTTTCATTATATTTTATGGTCTTTTATGAAAACAGTTATATGTATAGATATAACTTAGGAAAACTCAAGCGGACAACCCACTGCAGTGTCTTCCACAGTTTATTATTTCAAATCAACAAAGTTTCTGGAGTATGATACTGGATTTCTGAGTATCAGCATCAACATGACTTGAACTTGCAATGGTCCTATCTAAGTGCATCAGGCTAGCCTCTTTCCCTAAAAGTAGGCATTCAAATACTTTGAGAATAAACATTTGCTGCCATCTGGCTTAGTAGTGCCCTTATTATCAGTCATGCCAGTGGACACTCTTTTGCAATTCCACAGGAGATGTGCTGACAGCTGACAAGCTTGTGAGAATCAAGAGCATGAATGGGAAGGCTAGTTTATTATAAATTTGATTATTAAAGCATTGAAGTGTTCTTAGAAAATAACATACTTTTTTTCTTTTCTAATTTGTTTTATCTTAGTTAACCTTACAGCATCCTTTATTGGATTGTTTTGTAGTGTAAAATTTTAGCTGAGAATAATTTAATCTTGAGTAAGTGACTGAATGTTAGCAGTTCATACTCCTGAACATTTCTATGATGTACAGTAGTGTGTAATGATTTGGAGTATCTATTTAAAATAGTATTTCTTCTTCTTTTGTAGTCAATGTCCAGAAGGATATATATGTGTAAAAGCTGGTAGAAACCCCAACTATGGCTACACAAGCTTTGACACATTCAGCTGGGCGTTTTTGTCACTCTTTCGACTGATGACTCAGGACTTTTGGGAGAATCTTTATCAGCTGGTGAGGATCCACTAAAATAAACACTATTACTACTACTACTAGAACAACTACAACATAGCATTTACATAGTGCTTTTCATCCACATATCCCTGAGACTGCTTGGGGCTGGAACCATCTTTGTGTTTTGTGTTTCTGTACTACCTAGCACAATAGGGATCTGGTGGATGACTGAGGCTCTTAGGTTATACTGCATAAGAATAATTGTGAATAATCAAGAATAACTGTATTAAGGTGGGTAAAGTATCTATCTATCTTTACCCAAATTGGTAAAGTATATTGTACAAACACAATCAGTGAATACTAGAGTCATGTTTGGCTCCCAGTCCAGTGTTCTGTATGTCACTAGACCATGCTTCCTCCTTAAGGGGCACATCCTGTCTCTAACCTCCTTGGGTGTGGAAGGATAAGGTGTGACCAGTGGGCCTTCTACTATGTAGATCTACAGGATAAAACCCCAGTTCAGGGGGAGACCTGTGGCAGCTGACACTACTACAGCCTCTAGTTTGTAGAAGAAGTTGTGAAGCATCTGAGCTGCAGAATCTTATTTACCTTGAACCCAGTGGAGATTCTTCTGCAAAGCCCATTTAACTCTAGTTTTGCACTTGTGAGCAGAATATGACCCACAATATTTTTATATGGAAAAACTATATGAATTATCTAAATTCAGTTGTGTCAACACAAGCTCTTATTATAATAGAATTGTGCATTACTAAATTATAATGTATAGAGACTATGTAGTAACTTTAAAAAACTGATAAAGCTATTTATTTCTTTTTTCCCCAGACGCTACGTGCTGCTGGCAAAACATACATGATATTTTTCGTTCTGGTAATTTTCCTGGGTTCTTTCTATCTGATTAACTTGATCCTGGCTGTTGTTGCCATGGCCTATGAAGAACAGAATCAAGCAACCATGGAAGAAGCAGAGCAGAAGGAGGCAGAATTTCAGCAGATGCTTGAACAGTTGAAAAAACAACAAGAAGACGCTCAGGTACCTTTGTAATCCAAAACTGCTCCTTTAGTGCAAGACTGTGCCCTGGTCCTTTTCAGCCGCACATGAGAATAAACCCCGCCCCTTCACAGTAGTAAATTACTTCCCCCACACAAACACAGCCCCTGAACAAGGGCGAGCAATAGAGAAATAATGACTCTGCTCTACTCCTTACTCAGCCCTAAATGATCAGTTCAGTCTGTTGATTAGTAACAAATCTGGTAAAGAACACTGAGCTGAGACACTGGAGATTGAAGTCTCAGGTGGAGATGTGAAAAAACCACTGGTTCTGCTACATGAATTATTTACAGCTAAATGACTTTTCATTACATTTCTTGAATGTAACTCAGGACAAATATTTTGCTGTGAAAACGGCAAGACTGAGCAGAAAATTACAATAGAGATTCAGGCCAAAAGAAAACTTACTTATTTTGTGGGCAGTGCTCCCCACTAGAGTAGTGTTGCATCACTTGGAATCAGACTGGAAAAAAGGCATACATTTTAAATGGTGAGAGTAATTAGCACTGGAACAATTTAGCAGGGGTCATATTGGATTCTCCATCACTGACAATTTTAAAATCAAGACTGGATGTCTTGATTCAAGAAATTATTTTGTGGAAGTTCTATGGCCTGTGTTATATAGGAGGTCCGATTAGCTGATCACATGGTCTCTTCTAGCCTTAGAATCCATGAACCTTTGGGTCCTACTTTGAAGCCTCTTTCCTCTTTTTGAAGCCCCTCACACTTCCTAATGGACTAGTTGGTTGACTGACATCGTACTCCTGGCCAGTGGCTAGCTAAAGCTGGAGTTGATCTGTATCTTCCTAGTACGTGTCTGGCTAAAGACCAGCCGAGCTGTGCCTTCTAGCAACATCTGGTGCTGACTGCAGCTTTAAAAAAAGCATTATTTAGTAAAATTCTCTACAGATGTTTGAGACTATAAGCAGCACCAGGGCTGTTGTGGAACATAGTTTAACTCAATTCTATGAAGACCACTTACTGGAATGATGTCACTGGACATTGCTAGTCCATTAAGGAGTTGGAAAGTATCCATATGTGCAAAGGACCCAGCAAAGGTGGTTTAAGGAAACGTTATCCCCTGTTACTGCAGATTTTTTTCTCTTATATTTTCTTTTCTCTACATTCTTTCTTTGACTACATTCCCTGAACTTTGTATAGTTTGTCTGCTGGTTAAGATTCATTGCAAAAATGCTATATTGTTCCCTCTTCTTTAATCCAACAAAAACATGATTGTTCACCTGTGGCTCCAGTGATGCAGTTTTCTTCTGGACTGTTCTACTCCCTGTCAGGTTCAGGCTAGAATATCAGGGCCATTTTTGGTCTGGATTGCAGTGGACTGGTGAATTATTGTTCCTTACACATTGACAAAAAGGTGCTTTGTGAAATATGCTATGCTTTATGAAGTGGGTTCAGTGGGTTCAGTGCTTCACTTTCACAAACATCACATTCACTCACTTTAAAAAAAATTAAAAATATTAGTGTTGTACATTTTAATTGTGTGTAAATTTGTGACAAAACAGGCAGCAGCAGCAGCTGCAGTAGCAGCTGATTCAAGAGAGTTCAGCGGAGTAGGTGGGGTAGGAGGATTCTCTGAAAGTTCTTCTGAAGCATCGAAGTTGAGTTCAAAGAGTGCTAAAGAGAGAAGGAACAGAAGGAAGAAGAGAAAACAGAAGGAGCAGTCTGAAGGAGAGGAGAAAGATGAGGAAGATTTTCACAAATCTGAATCAGAAGATAGCATCAGAAGGAAAGGTTTCCGATTCTCCATTGAAGGGAACAGGCTGACATATGAAAAGAGGTTCTCTTCTCCACATCAGGTACAGTGGTATTATCCATTAAACTGTGTCTTTATTGCATCATAATCTGTTTGTTATGGAGAGTGCAGTAATGGTAAGGACACAAGGTGAACATTCTTATTCCTGCAGAAGGTGTCACAGGATCTTTAATGTAATTTCAAATGGTCAGGACTTTTTGTTAAACACTTGCAGTGAAATATGAAGCTGTTAGAATTAGAGAGATTTTGTTTTTCATTGCAAATTAAAAAAAATAAACCCACCTGAATGAAAAATGTGTCACTTCTCACATTTCTTTCTTGAAAATGGGCCCATTTACTTGTGGAAATGGGTGCATAGAGAGTGAATAGTGGTTTCAAGATTTTGCATGTTCGTAATCTGAAATATCACATTTCTAATGACAAAGCAGCCATTTAATGAACTTCACAAAAAAACAAAATTTGAGGGACACAAAGTTACTTCACATGGCAAAAATTTCCATGTGAAATTTTTCATGTGAAAAGTGTTCATTAGTTTCAGGACCTTGGTTTTATGTCTCAAAAAAAGATAGCAGTCCCAGTAGCAAAGTGCCACTTGCCTCTCTCCTGTGGCATTGGCAGAATGGTGACTGAGAGAGAAGAGTGCCATCTACAGAATCCACAGCACACTTCCTTCAGCAGCTGTCTTTTATGCAGAGGTCTTGGATCCCAACACTGACCCAGCTCAAGCATGTTTAGTATGTGAGATCAGATAGGATAACCACACAAAGTCGTATCGCTCCAGCAATATAGGCTATGTCTACACTTACGGCGCTATGTAAAGTACAGACACTGCATGCTCCCCAGCACAGGTATAAATAGCAGTGTAGATGATGAGGCATTGCTTAGATGAGTAGAGTAAAGACATGCCAGAACTTTATGATATATACTCTACATACTCTCTACATGCCCCAACAGTGCCTCTCGCCATTTACACTGCTATTTTTAGCAGTGTAGTGTCCCCCTGCCTCCCTTCAGCCAGAGCCTTTCATTGCCATGTGGAGCTTCACACTGAAGTGTGTTCCAGCCTCCTTTTCACTGCAGCGATTAGTCACATGTACCTTACATGCTGCCGTAAGTGTAGACAAGGCCATAGTGTTTCTAATTAAGTCATAATAAAGGATGACCGTATGTAATCATTCAAGTCAAGAGGAGTATTCATATGAGTAAAGTTACACAAATGCTTGAATGGTTTTAGGACTGGAGCTTAATTTGAGGTCGGATCCTGAAAAGACTCATGCATATGAGTAAATTAACTCACATGAGTAGCCCAATCAAATTCAATGGGACTACTCACACAAGTAAATTTATTCATATGCACATATGTTTTTGCAAGATGACCCTTGTTAGTACTTGTTTAAGGAAATGCAAACAAAAAAACCCTCTGAGAACTCCTTGCAGGATTGGGGCCTAAATGAATAATATCTAGGAAAATATTTACTTTTTTTAAGCTAACTCATATTTGTTGGCTGTCTGTCAGTACAAAGAAATTTGCAAAAAAAATTATGTAGCCAAGCATACAGACCAACACAAAGCAGGAATAAATAAGAGTCTAGCTTCAGTTTTATTAATTTATGAACAGCATGCAATAAAATAGGCAGAGAGTTAGAGGAAGCAATTTCATTAAACAGCATCTTTTACTATAATTAAACGGATTGATTTTATTTTTCTAAGTGGAAAAGTAACTATGGGCAGTGGCAATCACTTGTGTGCTCTCTTTGATTAATTTTACTCTCAAGCCACCTAAAAGTGTGTGTGTGCGCGCACGTGTGTGCAATAGTCTCTTTCTTTGTCTATGAAATAAATTTTTAGAACATATTAACTTTGTATTTGTCCATATGAAAACATTTTTTAAGAATTTTCAGCTAATAATTATATAATTTTCTTTTCATACAGTCTTTGCTGAGCATTCGTGGCTCCCTGTTTTCCCCAAGGCGCAGCAGCAGAACGAGTCTTTTCAGCTTCCGAGGTCGAGCAAAGGATGTAGGATCAGAAAATGACTTTGCCGATGATGAACACAGCACTTTTGAAGACAATGAGAGTAGAAGAGGTTCTCTCTTTGTTCCACATAGACATGGTGAACGGCGCAACAGTAACATTAGTCAGGCCAGTAGGTCATCCAGGATGGTACCAGTGCTTCCAGCAAATGGGAAAATGCACAGCACTGTAGATTGCAATGGAGTGGTTTCTTTAGTTGGTGGACCTCCGGCTCTCACGTCACCTGGACAGCTTCTCCCAGAGGTGATCATTGCCAGCAGTGGCTGTTTTATGAATGTAAGAAAGTTTCTAATAGACAAGGTGGCCTCTTCTTACTACACAGGCCTGTGTTTCTACAAAATGAAATCACTTGGGAATGATTTCTGGTTGGTCAAGCTGGGAATGATCCTGCATATTTTAACACCTTTAATATTCTCCACAAATGACACAGGCTAAAAACTGAAATTTGTCTCCCAATCTCTAATTAAATACCTGAAAATACTTGTTAATACACTAGGCATCAACAAGATAAAATAGTAAATAATGTAATTAGCAAAATGTATGGCTTTATTATATATCAAGGCAGTCAGTACATTTTCACTGAAGATTTAATTGGGAAGTTCTGCATTCCTATATCAGATGGATGTCAAAAATTACAAAAATGATAAATGGGTTATATATAATTAATGGAATAAATTAAGCCATGGTATAACTCCCATTAACTCCACATACCCCTGTCAATAGAATACTGTGTTTATCTTGAATGGGTTGTGATGGTACTACTCTCAGTCAGTTCAAGATTCTTACAGGTTAATTTTTTGTATAAATTTCAGTGTGATTACACATTATTTGTCCTTTCATTTTGGTTTGAAAATTTAGATATAGGCTTACTGTATAGATTTTCAATCTAAATGAAGAATCAACCCAAGAAAATATGCACACCTCACTTGTGCCCACAGCTGCCTGTCTATGTAGGCTGTGCAGATACAGATTTATGAAAAGATATTCCCACATATTTAGAAAGATATTTATAAAAAAGCTCAGTGCCAAATTCCGTGGATCTTTTTTCAAATTTACAAATAGTTAAATCCAATGTGAGAAAGACGTGCAAATTGAATTTCTGGGCCCTGAATCAGCAAAGTATATAAGCACATGCCTAACTTTAAGCACACAAGTAGTCCCGTTGAAGTCAATGTGGCTATTCACATGCTTAAAGTTAGGCATGTGCTTAAATTTTTAACTGAACTGAGACTTAAATGAAATCAGTATACTGGGGATATGAACCTACACGTCCCTCATTTTCCTGGAAACTCACTACATTTTTATAGAATCCATATAGTGTTTGCTTATTAATCAACACACATGGTGATAGTCTATTTTATCAGCATTTTATTTTCAGGGCACCACAACAGAAACAGAATTAAGAAAGAGACGGACAAGTTCTTACCATGTTTCTATGGATTTCCTGGCAGAGCCCAGTGCAAGGCAAAGAGCAATGAGTTTAGCCAGCATACTCACAAACACAATGGAAGGTATGTAGCATGGTATGTTTGATATGACTAAGTATAAATAGTATAAATACCTGGTCAGAGAAAAACTCTGCAACACTTGACTTGTTCACCTGGAAGTGTATATGGGAAGGGATGGTCTTGTGGCTAAAGCACAGTACAGTGAGTTAGGAGACTAGGCTTCTACTCCTGGCTCTGTCACAGAATTCCTGTTTGACTTTGGGGAAGTGACTGAGGATCGGTCTTCTCTACGGATTTTTGTTGACATAGGTGTCAGTCAGGGTGTGAAGAGGTGTGATCCATGACTGACATAGTTGTGCTGGCAGATGTCCTTAGTGTAGATGAAGCTATACTGGCAAAGCTGGTGACTGGTATAGATTGTTTTACTCATGGTGGTGATTTTATTATATCAGTACAAAGTGTCCACATCAGGAGTGTATTGACGTTATAGTATACCATTTTTCCTGTACCAGTAAAGTGCTCCTGGTGTAGACGTGGTCTAGGGCTGTGTCAGTGCTAGATTTTTTACATAAAATTTCCCACCATTACTCTCACAAATGCAATTCAATTGGGAGGCAGCAATGGTAGGAATGCTAGCTAGAGCAGCCACTGGTGTTCTAGCTGCCAAGTAACCCAACCCTGCTCAGATCAGGTCTGTTTTCGGTGCCTACACTAATATTCCCACCATTTCTACCTCTTGTGGAGCCACATTGATAATAGCATCAGCAGGTCCTTAGAACTTCTTGCCTTCAGGAGCAGCAGCTGTCTTTTCTGTTGAGGTCTTGGATCCCAACACTGACCCAGCTCAAACATGTTTAGTATGTGAGATCAGATTGGATAACAACACAAAGTCGTATCACTCCAACAATATAGGCTGTGTCTAGACTTACAGCACTATGTAGAGTACAGACACCGCATGCTCCCCAGCAAGGTATAAATAGCACTGTAGATGATGAGGCATTGCTTAGATGAGTGGAGTAAAGACATGCCAGAATTTTATGGTATATACTCTACATACTATCTACATGGCCCAAAGGTGCCTCTCACCATCTACACTGCTATTTTTAGCATTGTAGTGTCCCTCTGCCTTCCTTCTGCCAGAGCCTTTAATTGCCATGTGAAGCTACACACTGAAGTGTGTTCACATGTACCCTACATGCTGCCATAAGTGTAGACAAGGCCATAGTGTTTCTAATTAAATCATAATAAAGGATGACTGTATGTAATCATTCAAGTCAAGAGGAGTATTCATATGAGTAAAGTTACACAAATGCTTGAATGGTTTTAGGATTGGAGCTTAATTTGAGGTCGGCTCCTGAAAAGACTCATGCATATGAGTAAATTTACTCACATGAGTAGCCCCATCAAGGATCTTTTTTCCTTCCACACAGTGAACCCACTTTAGATAATAAACAATAAACAAAAAATTAACTGCTTCATAGCTAAAGGTCAAGTTGTAGGTCTTTTATAAACTTGTTTTAATTTTGTTACCACCTTGAGGCTCTTGGCACCAGCTTTCACCTTGGGTAGCAGCGCAAAATAGCATCTGAAAATCAGAAGATCGTAACTAAAACAAAACAGCACCACATCACCCCTCTTACAGTAAAGTGCAAAAGTACGTCTCTCATGCACCTCAAGATCACAAGGGCAAAGGAAAGGTTTTATGTGCCAAGAGGACAAGGTTAAGGGCATATTTATGTCTCTTGGTTCTTGTCTAGAGACAAACAGGCAAGAGTCCCACTTGCACAGATGCTGATAGCAACTGGGTTCCCCTGGTTTCATCCAAAAGAATACTATCAAACAAGCAGATGAGGTGCCCACTCATGCAGTCAGTGACAATCACCAGGTTCTTCTACTCTTGTCACAGAAATACTACTTCAAGCGATCAGGGAGGTCCCCACCCTCAGCCGTGACAGCCATTGGATATAAAATAAAAGAACAGCATGAGCTAAGTGACCCTGTCTCTGACTCTCAAGTGCAAATAAAATCCCTCCAAAATTATTTAATTAGTTTGACTTCTATGGGGAAACAGTCATGTATCCTTCTCTTGTATTCTTGTACTCTGATGCTTCCATCCATTTCTGTTGGGATAATTGGTGGATAACAAGGGCAGTGATGGAGTGTAATGGTTCCTTACAATCTGGGTCCTGAGTCTCTCCAATTCTGACATTGATAGGGCCAATCTAGCTATTAGATATGGAAAACAGTCTCATAAACCTGAGAGAAAAGCTCACTCAAGAAATGAGAGCATGTGCCACATCCCATCCCCAAGGTAAGTTCTATACTGTGTCAGAAGGTGACTGAAGTACACCAGGATTCTGCTATGGTATCCTTTGAATGAAAGCTGTGTTTTGCTTCCTGTTTAGATTCTGGTTTGTGAATGGCTATTTTATTAATTGAATAACTAGGATTCTTTTAACATCAGTTTTAGAATTTATTGGTCCAAGTTCCTCTTTTTAATTATTTAACTTTTGCTGTGGCTGGACATCAGTCTGGGTCTCAAGGGATCTGTTTCATCATACCATTTCTGTCACCTAAATATTGAGAAGAATGCTTAGGCCTTAAAACAAAACCCACTTGATACATATAATAAAGAGCTATCTTTTTAAATTTGTTTTACACTTTTCCCTCTAGAACTTGAAGAATCCAGGCAGAAATGCCCACCATGCTGGTATAGATTTGCTAACACATGCTTGATCTGGGATTGCTGCACTCAATGGTTAAAAGTAAAACATATTGTAAATTTGATTGTGATGGATCCATTTGTCGATCTTGCTATTACTATCTGCATTGTTTTAAACACATTGTTTATGGCCATGGAGCATTATCCGATGACAGAACAGTTTAGTCACGTGCTTTCAGTAGGAAATCTGGTAAGTCTTTCATAATGTATCATGTGACATACAAATACATTTCTCTTAAAAAGAATTATTGAGTGTCCTTACACATCTTACAAAGATATTTTGTACAGTCTGTGATATGCTCACAGGCCGCTCTGTTTAACTATGCATGTTTAAGATACACTGTTTGTCGTTTCTTTAATGCAGTGTTTGTAAGAGACCTCAAAAGCATACCTCCAGTTTTGCCTATACAAATAGACTGCTAATAAAAAAGTTTAATTCATTCCCCTTCAAAAAAATTATCCTAGTTGTAGAACAAATTAGGAGCAGACACCAGAAGTCCTGTAAAATTGTCTGATATTTTGAATGGCTCTCTCAATTGTCATTGATCTCATTTACAGAAAGGCATGCTCCCAGAAATGGTAATCAGTGTGACAGAGTACAGAGGATCACTCTTGTCGACAAATTGCAATCTGGTTACAAAATACACACCTTATGCCTTATTTGTGAGGTACTTACTTGTTTAATGGAATCCAGATTTGGATTCAGAATGTGCCTGGGTGGGTGAGGGGTGAGGAAGGGCAGAAGAAACTTTCCTTACCTTGTACTCTCCTACACTAGAGGCAGACACAATTCAAAGGGACAGTTATGATAATATCTGACCTCCTACATAACACAGCTATGGTATTTCAGCTGGTGATTCCTGCAGCTAGTGCAATAACTTGTAGCTGAATTAGATCTTTTTGAAAGACAATCAGTCTTGATTTAAAGACCCCATTGGTAAGCTGTTTCAGTGGGTTAATTACCCCCTTACTGTTAAAAATGTTCACCATATTTCTAGTTTGAATTTTTCTACATTCACCTTCTAGCCGTTAGATCTTGTGACATCTTTGTCTGCTTGGTTACAGAGCACTTTACTATCAGATAATTATAGACCATGATTGAGTTGCAGTTGCAGTCCCTGTACTCTTCTAAGTATAGAAACTGCTTCCTGCTAACTCTTCCTGATGTGCTAGCAACCCCAAAGGATGGAACAGGAAGAGGGCCATAGTTCTGGCCCCTGTGCACTGGACAACAATGTGGACAGATGCACTGGACAACAATGTGGACAGATGCACAGGGGAGAACGTAGTCCACCTTGGAAGAAGATGGTGCCATGGATTGACCTTCTGGAGGTCATCCTGGGAGAAAGGTTGCTGCACACCATCCTCAATATAGTCTGTGTCAAAATGGAAAAATCTGGTCTCAAATAAGTTTAGCCTTATCTCAAAAAATTGAGCAAAGATGGCATTTGAGAAGGAAGGAACAACTAGAATGGTTTCTGTTTGACAACCTCCATACATGCTTATTAGCAGTTTGAAGAGAAGACCTATTTCCCTTCTTTGCTGATTCCCATTTAGCAATTAAATGTTGTGAGGCATGTTTTAGCTTCACTTCTGAATTTGATTGCTAAATCAGTGCACAGAAATATTTAGAAGCTATGTAGATTTATCATAGAAAGCCCTTCTATTTTGGTAAGAGTCACTGGACACATATAACTTGTTAAACATTGTCACTATTATTTTTATCTAAAATGTTCTTCAATATTATTAGAGTAACAGATTATCTTTTACCTTTAGGTCTTTACTGGGATCTTCACAGCAGAAATGGTTCTCAAGATAGTTGCCATGGATCCTTATTATTATTTCCAAGAAGGCTGGAATATTTTTGATAGTATTATTGTGAGCCTCAGTTTAATGGAGCTTGGTCTTGCAAATGTGGAAGGATTATCTGTTCTCAGATCATTCAGACTGGTAAGTACACTAGTAAAAAAAGCAGACTTTTACATTATATGTTTACTTTATACACACAAATATACTGCTTCATTTTTAATTTTCTCTTTGTATATTATAAATCTGGTGCACATTACTTTTCTCCAAAGGGAGTATTCTACAGTAGATCCTCATTACCGAGACAGAAGTTCATTGCATAATTTTTTTAAAGCTGCTAAATTGCCCAGCCACTAGTTGCATGCATCTACTGTAGGTCGTGCATCTTCCTCACAATGTATTAGTAATCTGACTTTCTTCTTTGAGTGATTGTCCACACAGATTCCACTCTTGGTGTGTGAGATTGGAGTCTTTTTAATATCAGTGTCTGCTGGGGCTGCACATGTGCCCTGAGTGCCCTCTCATTCCTCAGAGCCGAAGGCATAAAGGGTGGGGCAGCCACAACCACACTCCATTCCTTCATTTCGCTGATGCCTGCGAGATGGAACCCTATAGTATCTGTGAGACAGAACCCTGTAGTATCTGCATTCCTTGCTCTTAGTGTGTAGCTAGCTTAGTTCTCCTACAGTTTGTGAAGTTTATTGCTAGTTTTAACATAGTATTGGTAAGTTTTTCTTTGCCAATTGGCTTAGTTGTGTTCTGTATAAGGACATTTTCCCGGTAAAGACCCCCATATTCATGGGTTCTTCTCCCCCATAGAATAGCCAAAATGAGGAAAAAAACAAATATAGAAGGCATAATTACTCCACAGAAAGTCACCAGCTCTGGCCATTTCATCCTCCTCCTCAGATGAGGCAGTTAATCTTCCATCCACTGCTTCAATGAATGAGCTAAAGGCTTTCCAGGACTTGTTAAAATAATGGCAGAGATGCTAGATTCTCCCTGGAGGCCATCCAGAAGAAATAACATAAGCATCTGGATATCCTGCAATGGAGTAACTAACCATATTCTTAATAATGGACTACTCAAACCATCCACATTGATCTAGAAAATCCTCACCCCTTTAATCCCAGTGACACTGAAAAGGGCAGAAAGGAGATACCAGGCATCTGCTACAGGGTTTGAATATTTCCATTAATACCCTCCCCAGTATACTTATAGTACATATGGCCCTTGAGAGGTCAAAGCAGCAGGGAAGGCATTAAACTTACTGGGGCCAGGGCAGAAACTAAGGAGTGAGCACCCACCCAGTCTCACCTGTTCACACATTGGATTTCTGCAATGTTTCTAAAGCCAAAGCCCCGCCACTAGGGGCTGAAGCCCAAGCTCCCCAATGCCAGGCCCCTGTGGCATGGGGCCCCAGGCAATTGCCCTGCTTCCTACTCCCTAACACCAGCCTTGCAAAGCTGTAAGGCTAGACCAATCTACCCCTCAGGAGAAAAGACATGAAGGACTTAGATCTCTTTGGGTGGACCCCCTCAGATGAGTGTGTCAAATTTTCAGACACTGCTCTCTGCATATCAATTTCTGTAACAGGATAGACATTCCAATTTAATGGACAGACTCCCGAAAGACCGGCACAGGGCACTGAAGTGCCTAATGACAGAGGGTCAGCCCAGGGCCTGAACAGCAATACAAACAGTGCTTAATGCATCAAACACGGCAGAGAGGTTGATGGCCTCTGCCATGGTGATGAGGAGGTCTTCTTGGCTGCAAGCATCAGGAATTCCATTGGGGATCCAGGTCACCGGACTTGTGATTCAAGGGCAATGAGCTCTTTATAGTTGTATGTATGTGGCATTCCATACCTTAAAAGACCCGAGAGCCAATCTAAGATCCTTGGGACTGTATGTCCCAGCCCCCCAAAAAAGCACCCAAGACAACAGCAACCATTCTAGAGACAGAGACCATATTGTCAGTACTATCCACAGCAATGGTCTTCAGATTGCCTGAGGAAGAGGCAGCAATTTCACCAAAGATGACCACTGCTTCTTCCTCAGCTGGCCCCCAATCTGGGGCTTCAGCAAGCAACAGTTTTGATGCATACATCTAGAGTCTTGCTGGATGACCTTCAGATCCTCCTTCTTCCAACCCTCCTTTTGCCAACCTCCCTCCCTATTTCCAAGAAGCCTGGGTTCTTCTTCAAGTGCTTGCTCATGTCAATTCCAAGTATGTGTGCGCGCACTGCATGCACAGTCGTCGGAAGGCTTTTCCCCTAGCAGTACCCATTGCATCGGCTGTGGAGCCCCCTGGTGTCGCGCCTTCATGGCGGTGTATATAGATCCCTGCCGACCTGCCGCCTCTTCAGTTCCTTCTTACCACCTGTGATGGTCGTTGGAGCTGCTTCTTCTCTCTCTTGCTATGGCAAGTGATCCCCTAGTGGACTTTCCTATTTGTATCTGTAAATAGTTTTAATTAGAGTTATTTAGTGGTTTTAATATAGGATAGTTAGTTAGATAAGTTTCTGTTGGGGTTTATTCCCTCCATGTTCTCCCCCCCTCCTTCTCGGGAACCGGGACATGCCTCAGTCTCAAGGCTTCAAACCGTGCGGGTACTGCCAGAAGCCTATGCCAACGTGAGACCCTCCTGCTTAAAGTGCTTGGGAGAAGCCCACCAGACAGACAAGTGTAAAATCTGTAAAGGGTTCCACTCAAGAACCAAGAAGGAGAGGAACTTTAGGTTAAAACTTCTCCTTATGGAATTGGCTCTTCGTCCCCAGCTGGCACAGCCCGTATTGGCCTCAGCCCCTGCTCCAGCGAAACCGGCAATGTTGACTCTGGCCTCATAGGCAGGTCTGTCGAGTCCGGTCCCGTTGGACTCCCCAGCGTGGGAGAGCCAAATGGGGGAGTTGGATCTTCCATTCCCCGGACATGTTTGAGGCTGCCAGGAACCTCATAGCGATGACAGCCCTGCAGTCCCCGGCACCGGCAGCACCGGTACTGCACAGAGGAGCCATGCTTTCTAAGGGCAAACCGGCCATGATGCGGCACTGGTCACCCTCCCCTCGGCACCACTCTCCGACACCGTCCCATTCGGCACTGGCATGATCACCGAGGTGGGACTCGTCTTTGGGTTCGGAGCCAGAATTGTGCATCTCCAGATGGAGCCAGCACCGCTGTCATCACCATTTGAGGCAAGAGGACGATCAGCAAGTTCCCATGATGTCCTGGCCACCACAATGGCAGGTGCCCACACAGTGGCCTTTCTGGAATCCAGATCTCTATATTTTGCCTCGGACAGGCAGGGGCCTCCCCCCTCCTCCATAGTACGGGAACCTCCGCGGGGATCAGAGCTCAGCGTCCTAGCCGGCACCAAGGCCGGCACCGAGACCGTCCCTGCCACCGTGCAGGAAGTATCAGCACGAGAAGACCTCCACGAATTAGAGGTTCAGGAGGACCCGGTGCTGCTAAGGGTAGCATCCTCTTCCTCCCCAATCGAGGCAGTAGCGGGTTCATCTGCCACATTGCTGACTATGCACAATATTGCCCACCAAGAGCTACTCAGAAGGGTAGCACAAAATCTGGGCCTCCAGGCGGAGGAGATTTCAGAAGAAACGGATCCCCTGGTGGACATCCTGACCCCCGAGGGTCCTTTAAGGGTGGCCTTATCCTTGAACAAGATCATCCAGAATATCACCAAGAAGACCCTATGGCAAACCCCCACCTCCATTCCCCCCATGACCCAGGGGGTGGAAAGGAAGTACTTTGTACCCTCCAAGGGGTACAAATACCTATTCACCCACCCTCAGCCGGGCACGCTTGTTGTGGCAGCAGCAAATACAAAAGAAAGACCAGGGCAACAGGGTCCTACGCCCAAATTTAAGGAGGCAAAAAAGCTATGACCTCTTCAGCCATAAGGTCTATTCACCGGGGGGCTCCAGCTTCGGATTGCCAATCAACAAGCGGTCCTCAGCCCTTCCCACTTGTACACAAGGTCCTGCTGAAGGTCAGAAGGGAGGGAGCATCAATTATATTAATAGCACCATCAGGGCCACGCCAGCACTGGTTCACCACGCTTCTAGACCTGTCAGTGGACATGCCGATAACTCTGCCCCTGGTCCCAGATTTGATTACACAGGACCATGGCCACCTCTAGCATCCCAATCTGCAGTTTCTCTATCTCGTGGCATGGAAACTCTGTGGCTAAGTCCTTTGGAGCTCACATGCTCAGACCCTGTTAGAGAGGTCCTTCTTGGCAGCAGAAAGCCATCCACCAGGGCCATGTATCTGGCCAAGTGGAAAAGATTCTCCATTTGGGCATTACAAAATGACTTTCCACCCTTACAGTCATCGATTCCCTTTATCCTGGGCTATTTGCTGCATCTGAAACATCAAGGTCTGTCGGTATTGTCAGTAAAGGTGCACCTGGCCGCTATCTCAGCTTTCCACCCCAATCAATTGGTCACTCTATTTTTGCAAACCCCATGGTGGGCCACTTCCTCAAAGGCATAGAGAGGCTGTACCCTCAAGTAAGACAGCCAATTCCCCCATGGGATCTCAACCTGGTGCTCTCTGGACCAGTGGTGGACAAACTTTTTGGCCTGAGGGCCACATCTGGGTATGGAAATAGTATGGCGAGCCATGAGTGATCACAAAATTAACAATTCATATTCAAACAGGGACAACATAAGTTTCTTTAAACATCTTATTAAAATAATTCTGTTGAACAATAGCACTGTTAGAAAATTACATTACTGAGCTGTTTGTTGATTTTACCACACAATTTTTCTCCTGTCTGAACACAAATTGTATGTTAGCTAAAACTTTTCAGTGTACTACAGTACATACTTCATGCAAAGACGAAATAACGTCATTCCTGCAGCATCCCTGAAGGGCCTCATTTTCAAAAGAGCTGTGATGGCAATGTGTTTTTTTAAATCAGAAAAGATGCTGCGCCAGTCCCACCCACCTCATCAAGGCCCACCCATCTATCATTCAGGCTCACCCACCTCATCAAACCCCCAACCCTGCTCCCCAGCTGGAGCACCTGAGCGGGGCAAGCCCCTGACCCCACTCCCCGACCGCAGCACCGGGCAGGCAGCCTGGGGCAAGCCCCCTGACCCCACTCCCTGGCGGGAGCACTGGGCAGGCAGAGTGGGGCAAGCCCCGAACCCTGGTCGGAGAGCTGGGCAGGCGAGGGCCGGATTAAAAAGTCTGACAGGCCAGATGCAGCCCGCGGGCCGTAGTTTGCCCACCCCTGCTCTAGACTGAAGGGACCTCCTATTGAGCCCTTAGCAACATGCTTCTGGAAAGTAGCGTTCTTGGTGACTATAACTTCAGCCAGGAGGGTGCCATGCATTAGCAACATGGGATGAATGCTTCACTCCCTGGATGTCAGACGAGCATTATCCTTCTACATTGAAACAACGAAGCCATTTTGGAAATCAACGCAACTCTTCATTGCAACTGAGGAGCAGATGGAGGGGCTTCCAGTCTTGTCCCAAAGGATCTCTTCTTGGATCACATCCTGTAATCAGGCGTGTTATGACTTGGCAAAGATTCCTGCCTGCACTCTGATGGCACACTCCACAAGGGCACAGGCATCCTCAGCGGCGTTCCTGGCACAAGTTCCTATTCAAGACATCTACAGAGCAGTGACATGGTCACCGATCCACACCTTTATGTCGCACTACGCCATTACACAGCAGGCCAGAGACGATGCAGCATTCGGCAGCAAAATTGTGTGGTAAAATCAACAAACAGCTCAGTAATGTAATTTTCTAACAGTGCTATTGTTCAACAGAATTATTTTAATAAGATGTTTAAAGATGCAGCATTCGGCAGAGCGGTGCGACAATCAGTGATTCCATGAACTCCGATCCTGCCTCCTAGGTAAGGCTTGGGAGTCACCTACTTGGAATTGACATGAGCAAGCACATGAAGAAGAAGAAAAAAGTTACCTATCTCTTGTAACTGTTGTTCTTTGAGATGTGTTGCTCATGTCTATTCCAAGACCCACTCGCCTCCCCTCCGTCAGAATATCTGGCAAGAAGGAACTGAAGCGGCGGCGGGTTGGTAGGGACCTATATATACCTCCACAGATGCGCAACTCCAGGGGGTTCCACAGCCAACCCGACGGGTACCGCTAGGGAAAAAACCTTCCAACAACTGTGCATGCGGCACGCACACACCTATTTGGAATGGACATGAGCAACACATCTCGAAGAACAACAGTTACAAGAGGTAGGTAACCATTTTTTTGGATAGCCTCAGACCAGTGGGTCCTTGAGATCATCAGCAAGGTGTATCACGTCCAGTTTCAAGCTGTTCCAATCCCTTTTCCACCCTCCCCATCCCTCTTCAGGGATTCTTCTCACAAAAGACTGTTGAGGCAAGATGTGGATTCCCTCATTCAACTGGGAGTGGTAGAGGAAGTGCTCCCAGAATGGGGGGGCAGGGGATTTTATTCTCACTACTTCCTAATCCCAAAGAAGAAAGGGGGTTGGAGACCTATTGTCGGTCTTCATTGCGTCAACACTTTCATCTATTACTTCAAATTCCATATGGTTACACTTGCCTCTGTACTCTCCCCTTGGATCCTATGGACTGATTCGTGGCTCTCAATTTTCAAGAGGCCTCACATCTCAATACAATCAGCTCACAGAAAGTACCTAAGGTTCCTTCAGCATCTTCATGGTGCCAGGAATGTTCACCAAAGTTCTAGCTCTACTGGCCACCCATAGTTAAGACAAGGAATCTGGGTGTATCTCTACTTAGACCATAGTAGGGTGAAAATTTACCCAGCAAGTGACCGACTCACTTTAAAGGACACAAGACCTCTTTGCCATACTGGGATTCAGGATTAATAGAGAAAAAACAATGCTGATCCCAACTCAGAGCTTGGCGTTTATCAGGGCACTGTTAGACCCCAGGTCTGTGAAAGGTTGCAGACTGAGATCAACTTTATGCCAACCCTAGACTTATCCCAGCACACCAGTAGGAAGACTCTCACATGTTTGCATGCACATATGTCACATAGCATGCCAGACTTCATTTGCAGCCCTTTCAAGGGTTGTAGAGATCATTGTGTCTGCCAAACAGGTACAGCACAGATTGGTGGCCATAATCCCTTGAGAAATCCTCTCCTCATTAGAGTTGTGTAGGGATCCAACCCAGGTATGCAGTGGACTACCTTTTTACCTGGCCTCTATCAACAATGACACTTCTAATGGACTTTTCAATTTATGGGTGAGGAGCACATCTCAACCACGTAAAGGTCCAAGGGAAGGGGTCTCCCGAGGAGGCCACCCTACACATCAATGTTCTGGAACTCAATGCTGTCCAGTTAGTGTGCAGAGCTTTCCTGCCCCATCATACTAAGATGCGTGAACTTAAGTGCCTCATATTAAATTACGATATTGATATAATGGCATCACAGAAACTTGGTGGAATGAAGGTAAACAGTGGGACACAGTAAAAGAAGAGTACAAAATATATCGGAAGGACAGAATAGGTTGTACTGGTGTGGGAGTGTAGCTATATGTGAAAGAAAGTGTAGAGTCCAATGAAATAAAATGTAAATGTATACTCCAAATTAAAAATGCATAGGAAGAGGACCAGCAAAGTGCCACCGTTGCTAAACAACAAAGTAAAAGAAGCAGTTAGAGGCAAAAAGGCATCCTTTAAAAAGTGGAAGTTAAATCCTATTGAGGAAAATAGAAATGAGCATAAACTCTAGCAAGTGAAGTGTAAAAATATAATTAGGAAGAATGTGAAGTACAGCTAGCCAAACACTCAAAAAGTAACAGCAAAAGAATTTTTAAGTACATCACAAGTAGGAACACTGCTAAACAACTAGGGGCCACTGGATGATTGAGATTCTAAAGGAGCATTCAAGGAAGATAAGGCCATTACAGAGAAGCTAAATGAATTCTTTGCAGAAGATGTGAGGGAGATTCCTACATCTGAGCCATTCTTTTTAGGTGACAGATCTGGGAAACTGTCTCAGATTGAGGTGTCAGTAGCAGAGGTTTTGGAACAAATTGATAAATTAAACAGTAATGAGTAACCAGGACCACATGATATTCACCCAAGAGTTCCGAAGGAACTCAAATGTGAAATTGCAGAACCTATCATTTAAATCAGCTTCTATACCAGATGACTAGTGGATAGTTAATGTGACGTCAATTTTTAAAAAGGCTCCAGAGGTGATCCCAGAAATTACAAGCTGGTAAATCTAACTTCAGTACCAGGCAAATTGGCTGAAACTATAGTAAAGAACAGAATTATCAGACACATAGATGAACATGATTTGTTGGGGAAGAGTCAACATGGTTTTTGTAAAGGGAAATCATGGCTCACCAATCTACTAGAATTCTTTGAGGGGATAAACAAGCATGTGGACAAGGGTGATTCAGTGGATATAGTGTACTTGGACTTTCAGAAAGCCTTTGACAAGGTCCCTACCAAAGGCTCCTAAGCAAAGTAAGCAATCATGGGATAAGAGGGAAGGTTCTCTCATGGATTGGTAACTGGTTAAAAGATAGGAAACAAAGGGTAGGAATAAATGGTAAGTTTTCAGAATGGAGAGAGGTAAATAGTGTTGTCCCCCAGGAGTCTGTACTGGGACCAGTCCTGTTCAACAAATTCATAAATGATCTAGGAAAAGGGGTAAACAGTGAGGTAGTAAAATTTGCAGATGATATAAAACTACTCAAGAGAGTTACATCCAAAGCAGACTGTGAAGAGTTACAAAGGGATCTCAGAAAACTGGGTGACTGAGCACCAAAATGGCAGATGAAATTCAATGTTGATAAATGCAAAATAATGCACATTGGAAAACACAATCCCAACTATACAGATAAAATGATGGGGTCTAAATTAGCTGTTACCACTCAAGAAAGAGAACTTTGAGTCTTTTTGGCTATTTCTTTGAAACATCTACTCAATGTGCAGCGGTGGTCAAAAAAGCTAACAATGTTGGGAATCATTAGGAAAGGGGTAGATAATAAGACAGAAAATATTATATTTCCTCTAATATAAATCCATGGTATGCCCACATCTTGAATATTGCTTGCAGATCTGGTTGCCCCATCTCAAAAAACATATATTGGAATTGGAAAAGGTACAGAAAAGTAGGGGTATAGAACAGCTTCCATATGAGGAGAGATTAATAAGATAGGGACTTTTCAGCTTGGAAAAGAGATGACTAAGAGGAGATATGATAGAAGTCTATAAAATCATGATTGGTGTAGAAAAAGTAAATAAGGAAGTGTTATTTACTTCTTCTCATAACACAAGAACTAGAGGTCACCAAATGAAATTAATAGGCAACAGGTTTATAAATTAATAGGCAACAGGTTTAAAACAAACAAAAGGAAATATTTCTTCACATAACACATAGTCAATCTGTGGTACTCTTTGCCAGAGGATGTTGTGAAGGCCAAGACTATTAACAGGGTTCAAAAAAGAACTAGATAAGTTCATGGAGGATAGGTCCATCTCAAACTTCATTGCACCGCGACCCCCTTCTGACAACAAAAATTACTACATGACCCCAGGAGGGGGGAATCAAAGCCTGAGCCCACCCAAGTCCCACCAGCACCCCCCAAGGGCTTCAGCCCCAGGCAGGGGACTTGTAACCTGAGCCCTACTATCCAGGGCTGAACCCCTCGGGTTTCGGCTTTGGCCCCAGGTGGTGGGGCTCAGGCTTCGGCTTCCACCCCAGCAAGTCTAAGCCAGCCCTGACAACCTCATGACCCACTTTGAGTCCCAACCCACAGTTTGAGAACCACTGATCCATATAAGAACCACATTGCTGTTGTTGTGAGGAAAAGGTTATTCTTGTAGCTACAGAAATCTTTCTGTTCAAGCTAAGTTCTTCTTTCCACAATGCCTGGGAAATAGTTCTTTCATACTTTTGTTTCCATCCTTAGCACCAGTTGGCATGTAAGGCGTCTGGGACCTAATTATGGAGTAGGACTCAAGGTTCCCTCTACACAGTCTCTATTGGCATTGTGGGGAAAAGTGTTTGAGCCTCATCTGAGGAAGATTTGTGAAACAGGTTTCCATTGGTACTAGGAAGGTGTTGGGTTGGTTCCCAAATAATTCCTTAAATTAAAAAGATCTTGCTCTGTATGGGGGAAACTTCTATGTCTGTCTGTTATTCTACTCCAATAATAATTAAAACTCTGCTTACCCTTTCCTTTCCTCTGTGCTTCACTTCTTGCTATATCCCATTAGTGATGAATGAGGAGAGAAGGTGTGCAGGAGAATGAGAAATTTCTTACCTGATAATTTTCTTTCTGCTAGTAGCTTCTCTCCTCATTCAGCTCACCTTGATAGTCTGGTAAATTACTGAAATACAATTTATTACAATTGACATTTTCCTCTGAATCAAGAGTTGGATATATAATTACCTTAATATTATTTATATAGTCTATCAAGTTGTGTCTTAATGCTAATAATCAGTTGCTAGAGTTCTATTTAGAAGAACTCTTCTGGTGGCCTGAGTTAAATAGCCTCCAGCAACAACATTGAACTGCCTCCATATTCCATAGGAGAGAGGTATTATCCGTTAGTGATAAATGAGGAGAGACGTAGTGAACAGAAACAAAATGATAGAGTAAGAAATTTCTTATTCACTTCACCAGTGAAAATAGTCTGGTTAGTTTAATTTTTGTTTCTACTCAGTTTTATATCCAGATCTTCGTACAATAACACAATGCTATACTGTTTGGATTGTAAACAGTGCAGGAAAATGCTTCGGTCCTATCAAAAACTGGTTTTAACTGTTTTTAAATCATGAAAATATTTATATTAATACTGAGCCAAATCCTGACTTTTTTACTTAGGTAAAACTAATTGTATTCAATGGCAGTAAAGAATGAATAGAGACTTAGGGATTTGGGCTATTAAGTTTTGCAAAACCATTTTATTCTAAAATTAATACATTGTACATCTGGGGCTTATTCTACCTTATGGTGTCTCTTGAACAAAATAATTCCTGGAAAAAAACAAACTAAGGTGCTGATCACCCTCAATGAGAGAATTTGGGGAGCTCAGATCTTGCTCTGTAAATAGGTTGCCAAATTAAATTACTTTGGCAACTTTAATTAGAATCTTGTCAGGTAGCAAATATAATGTAATTAACATCCTTCCTCATGTATAACATCTTTCATGATGAATATTTGCATGCTGCCATTATTACCAGTGAAATCGGGGATACTATGAATCTTCTCAAGAAGGTTCAATAAATTTAGCTCGAAGAAGCTGAGCTGGTCAGTATTTAACCTGTGCATTGCTGCCAGCTCTCATGATTATATCACAAGTCGCATAAAACTTAATGTTTTTCTTGAAACTCCAGCTCATGGAATCAAGTGATAATGGAAGAATTTATCTTTCATTTAAATAAGTAAAAGTAAGTTTCTAGCTCTCAGTGTTGTGGAGAAAAGCTTGAAAATATGAACTGAATGTATCCTAACAGCTCAGAAAGCAGAAGACAAATAAAAACAATCTACCATTTAAAAAAAAATCTAATTATTTTTAAGCCAATCTCATGTTTTTAAGCAGATTAATAATTTTTGAATGCTTCAGATTGGCAGTACTGTTTGTGGTACCACTAGAAATGTATGAACCAATTCAAATGAAATAACAAATACCATTAGCCCAATTCCTGAAATAATCCCAACCAGAACTTTTTTGAGGTTTGATTTAAAAAAAAAAAAACACAAGTGTTTGTTTGTTTAATTTATATGCATTTGCTCCTCTGCATTTCAGCCAAGAGGAAATACTAAAATACACTGTTGGTTGCAGGCCTGGTTGAAACCAAAAAGGAATTTCATGCAATTGGAATAAACATTGTAACTCTATCATCCTTCTTTGAAGGAAACCTTCCAAACTTGCGAGGTCCACCCAGACCTAACCATCACTGAAAAACAACTGCAGGAGCATCAATGATGCATTCTAGCAGCAATTACATCCAGTACTCTTCCACCAGGATGATCTCTGTGACAGGAGGAAGTGAACTTGGGGGAATAAAGGAGACAAAATCTTTTTCTCAGGTGGTTTTAATGAGACAGGGTAAAATTTTCAAAAGTGCCTAAATCCCATTTTCAAAAGGGATTTAGGCACTTAAGAGCCTTAGTCCCATTGACTTTCAATGAAATGTAGGATCTTACGTGTCTAAATCACTTTTGAAAATGGGATTTAGGATCCTAAGTCACTTGGGTGCTTTTGAAAATTTTACCAACACTCCTCTTATAACATCTGGGGGCTTCTTCCCAGATGACAAATCCCCCTCCTATATATATATGCTGTTAGTGAGTATTCTCTTTCATTGAACTGAAAGCAAAATGTATTTTTATATTATGAATTTTTTAAAGGACATAGGGCCCAAGTCATCCCTGAGATAATTCCACTGATTTCAGTGATTTATCCCAGGGATGAATTTGGCCCACTGTCTTTTTGGTTCTATGTAGCTTGTTAGCAACCAGTCATCTGCACTTTGTCTATGGGAGTTATATCCTTGAGAAAATCAGTGGACACGATGAGCATGTTCATTGTAGTGCTACTGATCCCAACAGAGTGGTTCTCTTTTTTTTCCCTGTGGTTACAGAAAAAGGCACAGTCTGATGTTCTGTGGCATTTCACTAACTGAAGCCCATAGTGAAAGGCTACATTTTTTTGGCTGTTAGGGACTTGAATTAGGACTTCAGTCTGTACATGCCTTATTGTAGAAACCTGCTAAGCCTTCGTGGCCAGCTTCTATGAAAACATAAATGTGGTGACTAAAGGTTGTAACAATTAAATGAGACATTTTACAGTTATGGGTTTTTGGTAACTGAAAATCTGAAATGCATTGATCATTTCATTATAATTAGCAGCATCAGTAACAGTGCTCCTTTGCTCTTGTTTTTCAGCTTCGAGTTTTCAAGTTGGCAAAATCTTGGCCAACACTGAATATGCTGATAAAGATTATTGGTAACTCAGTGGGGGCTTTGGGAAATTTGACGTTGGTGCTGGCCATCATTGTCTTCATTTTTGCTGTGGTTGGAATGCAGCTGTTTGGTAAAAGCTACAAGGAATGTGTCTGCAAGATCTCCAATGACTGTGAACTTCCACGCTGGCACATGCATGACTTCTTCCACTCTTTCTTGATTGTATTCCGAGTACTATGTGGAGAATGGATAGAGACTATGTGGGATTGTATGGAGGTTGCGGGGCAAGCCATGTGCCTTATTGTTTTCATGATGGTCATGGTGATTGGAAACCTAGTGGTATGTACCTAATTTATTTTGCAAAAAATGATGCCTTATGTGATAAAATATGCTTTTAATTTTAACTGAGGTGAACTAATGGGAGTTAAGGGCCAACTTTTTAAAATTTAAACTATCCAAATTCATTTCATATTTTAATCAAAATAAGACATGTTCATATCATAATTGAACCTGGAATGTGAATTGATGGCTCTGTGAACACTCTTTCACACATTTCTTATGGATTTATATACAGCAGCCTATACTAGGAATACTCTGTCTGTATGGTATGTGTAGTGTATGTGTATGTCAGGACAGCCGGGTGACTGGCTGTAGCTTGAGCAGGAGTAGACTTAGGCTGGAGCAGGAGCACGAGCTGGAGCAGGAGTAGTCTCTGTCATTACATCAGGTAGCAGGGAGCATCCCCAACAAGGTAGTGACACAGAGCAGACTGGAGTTGCTACTTTCATTAGGATCCTATATACCTGCCATGGGGTCACCTGGTTACACCTTTGCTTGTGGATTGGCTAGACCATTAGGACATGTAAGTAATTATCTCAAATGACTCAGGCTCCGAGCACTCAGAACACACAGGCTCAGAGATAACTCTTTAGGCTCAGAACACTCAACACAATATATTACATTGTATGAGTATTTATTTCTGTAGCATTTATTGAATATTATTTTTCTGATTGTCATATTTATTTAAATAGTAAAGGTCAACGGTTTGCTAAGTATCCATCCTAAGAAGCTGGGTACATGTATGGTGGGGGAGGGGAGGAAGAAATGATCTCATCCCCATGCTGCAGAATGACTGCACAACTGCGTCCTAATGGCTGGAGTAGCCTCTGTGAGTCCTTTATAGCCCCTCTTCAGGGCAGAGAGTGGGTCTACTGCCACCCTCTCGCAGCCTCTCTACACATGCCTTCACCTGTCCCATGCACACTATTGTGCAAAGAGCTCATACAGAGTGGGGCTCAACTTCTGGGACCTGGGTTTTCTGAATTGTCATCTAGCCAAGTGCATTTTGTGGGGATTTGCAACCTGAAATGCTGTTGGCAAGAAACAGTACAATACAGCAGGCATAGACTAGGAAGAATGGCCTTCAGATAGTTTGATATTACCGCTAATTGTGAAGTAAAAATTATGTCATTAAACATGCCATAAAGTAATTACTGTCATCACTTAAAAAATAAGACATCAGCTATGTTTTCTACTTACTGTCTTTTAGGTACTCAACCTCTTTCTGGCCTTACTGCTGAGCTCATTTAGTTCAGACAACCTTGCGGCTACAGATGATGATAATGAAATGAACAATCTCCAAATTGCAGTGGCAAGGATTCAGAAGGGAATAGATTATGTGAAAAGAAAAGCACATGGATTCATCCAAAAAGCCTTTGTTAGAAAACAGAAAGCTTTAGATGAAATCAAGCCTCTTGAAGATCTAAACAACAAAAAAGACAGCTGCATTTCCAACCATACTGTCATAGAAATAGGTAAAGACCTTCACTATCTTAAGGATGGGAATGGAACTACCAGTGGCGTAGGCAGCAGCGTGGAAAAATATGTCGTTGATGAAAGTGATTACATGTCATTCATAAACAATCCAAGCCTCACTGTGACAGTACCAATTGCTGTTGGGGAATCAGATTTTGAAAATTTAAATACAGAAGAGTTTAGCAGCGAGTCAGATCTAGAGGAAAGCAAAGAGGTAGGTCTATTTTATATTTATCAAGATGAGTTGTGGTTTTATTTTCCATTTTAGCATTGATTTATCTAAATTTGATTCCTTTATAGTACCATATACAACCTTGTAATAGTAGATACGAAACTTGATGGAAGGTTGTAAGTTTCAAATGTGAAAGAAGTAGAATATTCTATTCTATTTATTGTGACAATAGAGACACTTTTGACACTTTTTGAAAAGTAAGATTAATTTCTATTTTTCATTTTTATTTTATCAAGACAATTCAATAATTGTAAAAGGTGCCAATTTTCTAGCCCAGGAAATTGAAGTCCTCAGTTTATGCATAGAACCACCATAGAATGAGAAGCAGTCATGCAAATTTCCCCACACTTGCCCCACCAGTGCCTTAGTATTTCAACTGGATTCTGGGGGGTCTGCTTATGGAAATAACAGTCTCCATTCCTGTTCAATGTTTGACCTCTTTGAGGCTGTCAAAAAGAGTGCCCATGATGACTATGGCTTTTTTTCAGAATATAGCACTTGGATTCTGTACTATGATCATCGACACCACTGAAGTGCCATCAGATGGTAACAACCACCAGTTAGGGCTAGATCTAAACCAGTGACCTAGAGGTAACTGTCACGGAGTGTGGGGGAGTCAGGGCCCTACACCCTCACTTCCTGCGATTCACCGTGACTCTCAGCCAGCCAGAAGGTTTATTAGACAACAGGAACACAGTCCCAAGCAGGGCCTGTAGGTACAACCAGGACCCCTCAGCCAGGTCCCTCTGGGGGGGCAAGGAGGTTAGACCCCAGACCTGGGGTTCCCTGCGTCTTCCCAGCCAGCCCAAAACTGAAACCCCTTCCAGCTGACTCACTCCCCTCCCCCCGGCTCCTCCTCTCGCCTTTGTCCAGTTTCCTGGGCAAAGATGTCACCTGGCCCCACCCCCCTTTTGGCTCAGGTTACAGGCTCAGGTATCATCCCTCAAATAAAGTCATCCCCTGCTCTCCCATCCCCAACGCAAACAGTCCCAGTAAAACTAGACGACATTCCCAGGTCAATCCGCCCCGCTCCCTACTGCGTCACAGTAACAAAGTCTGGAAGCTTTTTATCCCAACATCAATCAAATTCACACAGCTGCCCATCTTTATCCTGCAAATGTTGAGGCATTTGAATCCAATAACTTTCCCTGCCACAGATTAAAATTTAAGACACAAGTGTCCATGGATGAGCCTCTCATGCCTGAGTCTGAGGGTATATGTAATATTTAACAGCTCACCCTGAGTTCCTTTTTCCCACTGGCTGCATCAAATCTGGAACCACTTTTTCCAGTTTCTCTAGAGAAGTTCCTTTACTGTCACATTTTACAAATATATTTTTGTTTAAAAATTGTTAAGAAGAGTGCTTAGTTTGTAGTTTATTGTTGAAATTATGACTCAATATAGAGCAGAACAGGAAAAGTGGTTTAATAGACCTCTGACATTGTAAGGTTTATTATTATCCCTCTAAGCGTCCTACATTTCCTAAGTGCAAACATAGGACATATATCTGCTGAACTATTCTATTCCATTTTAATCTGCACTAAAGAAGAAGAAGAAACATTCCCCCTCAAGCACCTTCTAAGAGGTTTGGTTGGTGCATCATTCCATGATGATCTATTTCCGAGCTTTCACTGCTACCAGAGGCTCAGCCAAGTTTACTACCAAGCTTATCAAAGTCTTTCTAATACTGAGAGAATCAGTAATGGTCAGATAACAGCAGTGACACAGGTTCTTTCTCCCCCTCTACCTAAATCATGTAGTTTCTTGGTATAATCCTGCTCCTTGAGCCTTCTGTTTTTCCATGTTTCCAGACATTTCCCCCGAAATAAGATTATACACAACTATAGATGCTATCCATATGCTATGTTAGAATTTTGGGGAGAAAGGATCATTGTATGGTTCAAACTCATGATGAGGGTCAGAAGACATGGGTTTTGTTCCTTACAAACTTTCTGTATTATCCTGATGAAGTCACTTAATCTGTCTGTCTCTGTTTCTTCATCTGTAAAATAGGAATAATAATTATATAAATTACAGTGGTGTTGTCAGGCTAAATTTATTAATTTGTGTAAAACACACAGAACTTTCCATATGAGGAATTAAATGGGACATCAAAATACTACCATTGTATTGTACCATATTTGTGTGCATTGACTATAATTGTCAGTGATGCATTAGGTGGTAGATACTATTGTATGAATGATGATAAAGAAAAATTCTGTGAACATCAATACTCTGAGATGGTGACTAGTCCTACTAAGACCAGGACCTTGTACTCAGTGGTACACTTATAAAACCTCTCTTTCTCTCTCTCCACTTCTTATTCTGAGCTCCCACCCAAATCTAAGTAATTTTGTGTAAATACCAGATTGGGGTCCACATATTAATGGAGGGGCTTTCCTTTTGCCTTGCACTGTTTATGCTTCTTGCTGAAAGTACTTGTTTAGACATGTCTCAGGCATCCACTTTTGCTTTTCTAGTCTGTCCTTTGTCCCCGGGATGGATTCCCAAGCACAGGACTCTGAGATCCCTCACGCTCCCACCAGATTCTCTTTTTTTTAATCTTCCTTTCTGGATCTTTTCCTCCAATATGAATTAAACTTAAATAAACAGGCATTAACATCTATCTTCTCTTGGGAAATCCTGTCTGGGATTAGATTTATATATGCTTTTCCTTTATTCCTCTAGGGTTTGAGCCTGCCAGGCACTGAGCATTCAGGCTCCGACTCATCTTTAAGCACAAAGTTAAAGCACTTGTTTAAGTGATTTGCTGGATTGGCACCAGAGTGCTCAGCACCTTGCAGGATCAAGCCCTTAATAACAAGGGCTGTACATAAGATAAGACAGGGTAAAGATCCTAACATCCCTTTCGTGGGCTTGTCTCTATTGACAGCTCCTATAGACAGCTTCATCCCAGCCCATTAATAACCTTCAAATACATCCACAAGTATTACATTAACATCAGCACAATGCCTTTTTGTCTTTTCATCTAGACCATTTGTTGATCCTTCGGAAGTCATGTGTTCCCTTTAATCACATCTAATGAGTTTTGGTTAAACTAAGAAAGGCATGCACTCATAAGATTTTCTTTTACATTTTAAAGTAATAGAGATTCTTGGCAAGATGCAGTAGTAAAAAGTTTCCCTGGTGGATTCATTAATCACTTAAATTGTACATGGTCTCCTCTCTTTATTCTTCTCAGGTATATAAGTCTTATTAAACTGTCTTTCTCCTCTCAGACTAAAACTGTGAGGCATTTCAGCTTCATCCTGTAAGGCAAAAGATTGCTCTGTGTTCATGAATTATTTAGTAGGTAATTTTCCTTATTTAAAATCTCCAGCCTCTAGGTGTTTCCTTAATCTGGTATTTAGCAAACAGTAAGCCTCTGCAGAAATGTCCTGTGTATTAGCTCTCCTTCAAGATAGTTGTTCTCAGTCATTGATATTACTGCTTCTGAAAGGTTAGTGAACTACAAGTTCGGACGGTTAATTCCATTTCCTAGGGATAATGAAGTTCTATGTCCTTATCTTAAAGTGGTGTTAAACTTTTGTGAGACAAGGTGAATGAGGTAATATCTTTTATTGGACCAACTTCTTCGGAAGAGCTGTGTGTAGCTTGAAAGCTTGTCTCTTTCACCAACAGAAGTTGAACCAATAAAAGGCCTGGTCTACACTACGACTTTAATTCGGATTTAGCTGCCTTAATTCGAATTAACGCTTGACCCGTCCACACAACGAAGCCATTTAATTCGAATTAAAGGGCCCTTTAATTCGATTTCTGTACTCCACCCCGACGAGCGGAGTAGCGCCAAAATCGAATTTGTCAATTCGAATTAGCGTTAGTGTGGCCGCAATTCGATGTTATTGGCCTCCAGGAGCTATCCCACAGTGCACCATTGTGACCGCTCTGGCCAGCAATCTGAACTCGCATGCACTGGCCAGGTGGACAGGAAAAGCCCCGGGAACATTTGAATTTCATTTCCTGTTTGCACAGCGTGGAGAGCACAGGTGACCACAGAGAGCTCATCAGCACAGGTAACCATGCAGGCTGATAATCGAAAAAGAGCACCAGCATGGACCGTACAGGAGGTACTGGATTTGATCTCTATATGGGGAGAGGATTCAGTGCTAGCTGAACTGCGTTCGAAAAGACGAAATGCCAAAACTTATGAAAAAATTTCCAAGGGCATGATGGAGAGAGGCCACAATAGGGACACAGATCAGTGCCGCGTGAAAGTCAAGGAGCTCAGACAAGCCTATCAAAAAGCAAAGGAGGCAAACGGTCGCTCCGGGTCAGAGCCGCGGACATGCCGCTTCTACGCTGAGCTAAATGCATTTCTAGGGGGGGCTGCCACCACTACCCCACCTCTGACTGTGGATTCCGAGCTGGGGATAATCTCATCAGGTACACCTGATGATTCCGCGGAAGGGGAAGAGGAGGAGGAGGAGGACGAGCTGGCAGAGAGCACCCAGCTCTCCGTTCTCCCCAACAGCCAGGAACTGTTTCTCACCCTGACTGAAGTACCCTCCCAAGCCTCCCAAGCCAGCACCCAAGACCATGACCCCATGGAAGGGACCTCAGGTGAGTTTACCTTTTAAAATATAAAACATGGTTTAAAAGCAAGCATTTTTAATGATTAATTTGCCCTGAGCACTTGGGATGCATTCGCAGCCAGTACAGCTACTGGAAAAGTCTGTTAACATGTCTGGGGATGGAGCGGAAATCCTCCAGGGACATCTCCATGAAGCTCTCCTGGAGGTACTCCAAAAGCCTTGCCACAAGGTTTCTGGGCAGTGCAGCCTTATTCCGTCCTCCATGGTAGGACACTTGACCACGCCATGCTAGTAGCAAGTAATCTGGTATCATTGCCTGACAGAGCCTGGCAGCGTATGGTCCCGGTGTTTGCTGGCATTCAAGCAACATCCGTTCTTTATCTTGCTGTGTAATCCTCAGGAGAGTGATATCGCTTAGGGTAACCTGGTTGAAATAAGGGAATTTAATTAAGGGGACTGAGGTGGCCGTTCCTACTGGGCTGTTTGCCTGTGGCTGAAAAGAAATCCTTCCCTGCATTTAGCCAAGTGCAAGGGGGGGGGGGGAGGATTGGCCCAGAGCTTTTCGCGTTTTGCTAGCAGGGATCTTCCCTGATACCAGCCAGGCGGTGGGGGGAGGAATAAAGCACTCATCCCAGAGAATTCATGGCGGGTGGGGGGGGGGGGTGTGGGGTGTTAGTTTGGTTCCTGCAGGGATCTTCCCTGATACCAGCCACGCGGTGGGGGGAGGGAGAAAGCACTCATCCCCGAGAATTCATGGCGGGTGGGGGGGGGTGGTGTTAGTTTGGTTCCTGCAGGGATCTTCCCTGATACCAGCCACGCGGTGGGGGGAGGGAGAAAGCACTCATCCCAGAGAATTGGATGGGGGGGGGGGGTGGTGTTAGTTTGGTTCCTGCAGGGATCTTCCCTGATACCAGCCACGCGGTGGGGGGAGGGAGAAAGCACTCATCCCAGAGAATTCATGGCGGGTGGGGGGGGGGGTTGTGTTAGTTTGGTTCCTGCAGGGATCTTCCCTGATACCAGCCACGCGGTGGGGGGAGGGAGAAAGCACTCATCCCAGAGAATTGGATGGGGGGGGGGGGTGTTAACCTTCAGCAGCAGAAAACAAGCTAACAGGAAAACTGCAGCACAACGGGCTTTGCTTGGTATGTGGGAAAGCAGGGCGCAGAAGCCTAAAGACAGTGGCTTACCATGGCAGCATGCAAGGTGAATTCTGTTGCCCCGACCTGCGTCTGTGATCTCTAGCAGCAAAGCCACAGGCACTCAATATTAAGAGGCAAAATGCGACCTTGCACAGAAATCACATGTGCTATGTAATGTGAATAGTATACACCGTGAAAGAGTATAAGCATTGTTCTGAAAAATGTATCTTTTAAAAAAATTCTCTCCTTTTTTCACTCCCTCCAGCAGGTGCAAATGTTTCAAGCCTCCCTCCTCCTTCCCGAAGGCTATCCCAGATAAGGCGTCGTAAAAAAAAGACGAGAGAAGAGATGTTTTCCGAAATCATGCAATCCACCAGGAATGAAAGAGCTCATCTGAATGAGTGGAAGGAGACGGTTTGCAAGTATAGGAAAGAAGCCAGTGACCGTGAGGACAGGAGGGACCAACGTGAGGACATGAGGGACCAACGTGAGGACATGAGGGACCAACGTGAGGACAGAAGGGACCAACGTGAGGAGAGGAGAGACGCTCGAGATGAGAGGTGGCGGCAGGAAGATCAGAGGAGTCGGGAAGCAACGCTGGGGCTGCTGCGTGAGCAAACAGACATGCTCCGGCGTCTGGTGGAGCTTCAGGAACGGCTGCTGGAGAACCGAGTGCCGCTACAGCCCCTGTATAACCCCCCTACCTCCTCACCATGTTCCATAGCCTCCACACCCAGACGTGTAAGAACACGGGGGGGGAGGCTCCGTACACCCTCCCATTCCACCCCAGTGGACAGCCCAAGCAAAAGGCTGCCATTTTTTTAACCTTTTTTTACTGGGCTTTTCCTTCCCGCAGATCCTCCTCCCAAACCCCACTCAGGTTCTGTGCCGCTACAGCCCCTGTATAACCCCCCTACCTCCTCACCATGTTCCATAGCCTCCACACCCAGATGTGTAAGAACACGGGGGGGGAGGCTCCGTACACCCTCCCATTCCACCCCAGTGGACAGCCCAAGCAAAAGGCTGCCATTTTTTTAACCTTTTTTTACTGGGCTTTTCCTTCCCGCAGATCCTCCTCCCAAACCCCACTCAGGTTCTGTGCCGCTACAGCCCCTGTATAACCCCCCTACCTCCTCACCATGTTCCATAGCCTCCACACCCAGATGTGTAAGAACACGGGGGGGGAGGCTCCGTACACCCTCCCATTCCACCCCAGTGGACAGCCCAAGCAAAAGGCTGCCATTTTCTTAACCTTTTTTTACTGGGCTTTTCCTTCCCGCTGATCCTCCTCCCAAACCCCACTCAGGTTCTCTCCCTCTTTTTATAATCAATTAATAAAGAATAAATGATTTTTAAACAATGGTGACTTTATTTCCTTTGAAAGCAAGCTGGGGGAAGGGGGAGGGTGGGTTCCTTACAGAGAATGAGTCAATAAAGGGGGCGGGTTTTCAGGAAGGATAAACAAACATAAATTTCACACTGTAGTCTGGCCAGTCATGAAACTGGTTTTCAAAGCTTCCCTAATGCGCAGCGCTTCATCGTGTGCTCTTCTAATCGCCCTGGTGTCTGGCTGCGAGTAATCAGCAGCCAGGCGATTTGCCTCAGCCTCCCACCCTGCCATAAAGGTCTCCCCCTTGCTCTCACAGAGATTGTGAAGCACACAGCAAGCAGTAATAACAATGGGGATATTGGTTTGGCTGAGGTCTGAGCGAGTCAATAAGGATCGCCAGCGACCTTTTAAACGGCCAAATGCACATTCTACCACCATTCTGCACTTGCTCAGCCTGTAGTTGAACAACTCCTGACTCCTGTCCAGGCTGCCTGTGTATGGCTTCATGAGCCATGGCATTAAGGGGTAGGCTGGGTCCCCAAGAATAACAATTGGCATTTCAACATCCCCCACGGTTATTTTCTGGTCCGGAAAGTAAGTCCCTTGCTGCAGCCGTTTAAACAGATTGGTGTTCCTGAAGACGCGAGCGTCATGAACCCTTCCCGGCCAGCCCACATGGATGTTGGTGAAACGTCCCTTGTGATCCACAAGTGCTTGCAGCACCATTGAGAAGTACCCCTTGCGGTTTATGTACTGGGTACCCTGGTGCTCCGGTGCCAAGATAGGAATATGGGTTCCATCTATTGCCCCACCACAGTTAGGGAATCCCATTGCAGCAAAGCCATCCACTATGACCTGCACATTTCCCAGAGTCACTACCTTTCGTAGCAGCACCTCCGTGATTGCTTTGGCTACTTGCATCACAGCAGCCCCCACAGTAGATTTGCCCACTCCAAATTGATTCCCGACTGACCGGTAGCTGTCTGGCGTTGCAAGCTTCCACAGGGCTATCGCCACTCGCTTCTCAACTGTGAGGGCTGCTCTCATCTTGGTATTCTGGCGCTTCAGGGCAGGGGAAAGCAAGTCACAAAGTTCCATGAAAGTGCCCTTACGCATGCGAAAGTTTCTCAGCCACTGGGAATCGTCCCACACCTGCAACACTATGCGGTCCCACCAGTCTGTGCTTGTTTCCCGGGCCCAGAATCGGCGTTCAAAGCCTATAACCTGGCCCATTAACATCATAATCTCCAAAGCACCGGGGCCCGCGGTCTCAGAGAATTCTGTGTCCGTGTCCATGTCCTCATCACGCTGGTCGCTGCGCTGCAATCGCCGCCTCCTCCTCCTCCTCGCCTCTTTTTTCTGGTCCTGTGTAAGCATAAACTCCACGAGAAAGCGCGAGGTGTTTACAATGTTCAAGACTGCGTTCTGGAGCACAACGGGATCCATGCTTGATGCAGAATGGAGTCTGCAGAGTTCACTCAGGAAAAAAGGCGCGAAATGGTTGTCTGCCGTTGCTTTCAGGGAGGGAGGGGGAGGCTGTACCCAGAACTACCTGCGACAATGTTTTTTGCCCCATCATGCACTGGGGTCTCAACCCAGAATTCCAAGGGGGGTGGAGACTGCGGGAACTATGGGATAGCTATGTAAAAGCTACCCACAATGCAACGCTCTGGAAATCGATGCTACTATGGTAGCTTGGACGCAAACCACCGAATTAATGGTGCCTAGTGTGGCCGAATACATTCGAATTTATAAAATCGGTTTCCTAAATTCGAATTATATAAATTCGAATTAATCCTGTAGTGTAGACATACCCAAAGATATTACCCTCACCCACCTTGTCTTTCTATCCTGGGACTAATATAGCTACAGTAATACTTAATTTTGATATAATTCCTGGAGGGATCATTCTCTAGGGATCAAATCATGGGACAGTTGGTAAGCAGGGGTTCTAGGTTCTATTCCCAGCTCTTTCATTGAGTCACTCTATATCCCTGGGCAGGTCATTCAGACTCTCTCCAGCTTTTCCATCTGTAGGATGGGTATAATACTTCCTATTTCACAGGAGTATTATTGGGTATTATTTACTAATGATTGCTAAGCACCTTAAGATCCTCAGATGAAAGGAATTATAGATGTGTAAATTATTCTTAATTATATTTTGCCAGCCTTTTCCTTTCATCCTCATTCTTCAGGGTTTGTGTTGTTTTCTATGACATTTCTATTTAGAGGCTGGGCCGGCTCTAGGTTTTTTGCTGCCCCAAGCAAAAAAATTTTTGGCTGCCCCCCCCGCCGCCGCCCCAGCCCTGGGTCACTGGTAACTCGCTCCCAATGTGGGTCATTCAGCAGGAATTTTGGATGTGCACAGAACACAGACAGGATTGGTTCCCATATGGTTACAGAACTGCAGTAAAGTGGAACAATTTTCAGCTTGTGTGATTGAAGGCTATCTGGATGCATATTATAAGACTGTCCTACATAAATGAGGAAAAGTTGAGGTGCCTTTATTATTCTTTTGTTCCATTCTTTGTTTCTATGGGGAATTTGCCAATGCAATATCACTGTCTTCCTTTTAAACAAATAAAACTAAAACTTAAAAATAATAATAATAATTAAAAAAAAAGCAATGGCTGTTGAAAATAGCAATTCCAGTCCTAATAACCACTGGGAAGCATTTCTTGCTCAATTTATTCTACTTTTTCCTACAGCCAGTTACAGTGGATCAGTATATTTGATTTGGGAGAAATGAAGTAACAGCTGCCCAAATTGAGCTTTGAGCACTCCTGAATTTTGAGGGTGTTCAAATCTGGAAGGCAGGTGCTGGATTCCCTTTCTGAATATTAGCTAAATCTGGAAAAGAAAAGTCAATTTCTGCTTCCATGGCTCAGAAATGTAAATCCTCCTACGTGCCTGGTACTGTATCTAAAGCTGCCCAGTCTAGTAGAGCCTCCCCTCCCTTACTTTTCATTTTAAATTCTAGTGGGATCCATGTACCTGCCTTGCTAGGCTTCAGATAGAGAGGTGCAATGTCCATTTAGTCCACCCAATTCTTTCTTTGGGTGAGAGCCCAGGGCTGGGGCGGCAGGAGGTGCAGGTGCGCGGGGGGGGGAAGAGCCCAGGCTGGGGCGGCAGGAGGTGCAGGTGGGGGCCAGAGCTGGGGCAGCAGGAGTGCGGGTGCAGGGGGGGGGAGAAGAGCCCAGGGCTGGGGTGGCAGGAGATGCGGGTGGGGGGAGAGCCCAGGGCTGGGGCAGCAGGAAGTGCAGGGGGGGGGAGAAGAGCCCAGGGCTGGGGTGGCAGGAGGTGCGGGTGGGGGGTGGGGGATGGGGTGGCAGGAGGTGCAGGTGGGGGGGGGGGGGAAGAGCCCAGGGCTGGGGCGGCAGGGGGTGCAGGTGGGGGGAGAGCCCAGGGCAGGGGCGGCAGGGGGTGCGGGTGGGGGCCAGGGCTGGGGTGGCAGGAGATGCAGGTGGGGGGAGAACCCAGGGCTGGGGCAGCAGGGGGGTGCAGTGGGGGCCAGAGCTGGGGCAGCAGGGGGTGTGGGCGGGGGAGAGTCCAGGGCTGGGGCAACACAGGGGTGTGGGGGGAGCCCAGGGCTGAAGTGGGGGGCGGCAAAAAACCTAGAGCTGGCTCTGTTCCTACCATTTACAGCAAGCTGTAGCATGAGGTTTCAGTTCTACACTCCTTCCCCCTCCCTTTCCTGTTAATTGCGGCCGAGGGAATGCTGGGAAATGTAGTTCTTTCCCTGCTCCAGGGCTGCCTCTATAGGCAGGGAGCTAACCAAGGATCTACAGCTCCCAGGGCTCCCTGTTGGTTCTCAGCTCTCATGCTGGATTCTTGCGCCCTTGCAAATTTGCCGCCCCAAGCACCTGCTTGCTTTGCTGGTGCCTAGAGCCAGCCCTGTTTAGAGAGCAGTAAGTATCTATTTGGACATAACTTGGATGTTTCATAAATCTCTTCTCTGACATTTTTGGGGGAACAACACTAATCTTTGAAAACAATTAACAGAATTCTTACCCATGTAAATGGGTGCAACTCTGTTACAATCAATAGAGTTGGGCCCACTGACATTAGATATGAATTTCTCTCAGTAACTCAGATACTAAAATCTGCTACATGCTTGAGATTTTAATAAAAAGGATTAATGCTCTTACAGTCTGCAGACACATTGCTGAAAGTAATTTGGAACTTATAATTAGAATAGACTGCAATTTTTTATAGGTTATAAAAAATTAATCTAGGGAGTAGTTCTGTAAATATTTTTATTACTCTGTTGTGGTTAAAATTGTTATGCTGAAATATTGTTAAACGTTTCTACTTTGTTTACAAAGGGACACAAGTTTCCCACTAGCATTTTAAGACCATAAGAATGGCCATACTGGGTCAGACCAAAGGTCCATCCAGCCCAGTATCCTGTCTACCGACAGTGGCCAATGCCAGGTGCCCCAGAGGGAGTGAACCTAACAGGTAATGATCAAGTGATCTCTCTCCTGCCATCCATCTCCACCCTCTGACAAACAGAGGCTAGGGACACCATTCCTTACCCATCCTGGCTAATAGCCATTAATGGACTTAACCGCCATGAATTTATCTAGTTCTCTTTTAAATCCTGTTATAGTCCTAGCCTTCAGAACATCCTCAGGCAAGGAGTTCCACAGGTTGACTGTGCGCTGTGTGAAGAACTTCCTTTTATTTGTTTTAAGCCTGGTGCCCATTAATTTCATTTGGTGGCCCCCAGTTCTTATATTATGGGAACAAGTAAATAACGTTTCCTTATTCACTTTCTCCACACCACTCATGATTTTATATACCTCTATCATATCCCCCCTTAGTCTCCTCTTTTCCAAGCTGAAAAGTCCTAGCCTCTTTAATCTCTTCTCATATGGGACCCGTTCCAAACCCCTAATTATTTTAGTTGCCCTTCTCTAAATCTTTTCTAATGCCAGTATATCTTTTTTTGAGATGAGGAGACCACATCTGCATGCAGTATTCAAGATGTGGGCGTACCATGGATTTATATAAGGGCAATAAGATATTCTCCGTCTTATTCTCTATCCCTTTTTTAATGATTCCTAACATCCTGTTTGCTTTTTTGACTGCCACTACATACTGCGTGGACGCTTCAGAGAACTATTCACAATGACTCCAAGATCTCTTTCCTGATTAGTTGTAGTTAAATTAGCCCCCATCATATTGTATGTATAGTTGGGGTTATTTTTTCCAATGTGCATTACTTTACATTTATCCACATTAAATTTCATTTGCCATTTTGTTGCCCAATCACTTCGTTTTGTGAGATCTTTTTGAAGTTCTTCACAGTCTGATTTGGTCTTAACTATCTTGAGCAGTTTAGTATTGACTGCAAACTTTGCCACCTCACTGTTTACCCATTTCTCCAGATCATTTATGAATAAGTTGAATAGGATTGGTCGTAGGACTGACCTTTGGGGAACACCACTAGTTACCCCTCTCCATTCTGAAAATTTACCATTTATTCCTACCCTTTGTTCCCTGTCTTTTAACCAGTTCTCAATCCATGAAAGGATCTTCCCTCTTATCCCATGACAACTTAATTTACATAAGAGCCTTTGGTGAGGGATCTTGTCAAAGGCTTTCTGGAAATCTAAGTACACTATGTAAACTGGATCCCCCTTGTCCACATGTTTGTTGACCCCTTCAAAGAACTCTAATAGATTAGTAAGACATGATTTCCCTTAGAGAAACCATGTTGACTTTTGCCCAACAATTTATGTTCTTCCATGTGTCTGACAATTTTCCTACTTAGTAGTAAGCTTCAGTTTTCTGTTGCAAGATAAAGTCAGTTTCCAGGTGTCAAACTGCTAGCCTAGAAATCAACCCTGATTGAAAATTTCAAAACTGTTGATGGTTCATTAGATTAATGTGGTTCTAAGGTATATATCAGACTTTTTATGATATTTTGCAAAGGACATAGTGTTGCAAATATAATTGTTCAGAGACTTTCCCAGTGGCACACGTCATGCTGCCATGCAGGTAGGAATGGTAACATTAGAGAAACGATGCTTTCAGTTCTCATCAGAGGGAGGACTGTTGCTAATACTGTGGCAGTCCCTGCCAGTCAATTTGGATAGAAAAGAATTATCCAATGAAATCTAATTCATGCTCCTCTCTGGATGATTCTGCTCTACTGTGAGCTCTATTATAGGGAAGAATGAGGATATTTCTGCTAAATGACCAATATTGAGCCCTGTCATGAAAGAATATTCTTAATAGAAGGAGACATTTAAGATGAGTTTCTGGTCAGAAAAGTGACTAAAAAATGACATCTTTGTTCAATACATTCCCTCTATTTTCATGTCAACCTCCCCCCCCCCTTTTTTATTTTATTTTTTTTATTTTCCCCTAAATGGCTTTGCAAAACAAAATGGCTGGTGTGATATCCTGGCTCCATTGAAGTTGATGGGAAAACTCTGCATTGATTTCAGTGGGGCCAAGCTTTCACTCCTGCTGTTTTACAGTTAAGTTACTGGTCACAGCCACACTATATGTAGAAATTGTAATGCATCATGAAGCCATGATGTAGAGCCCTTAAAACTCCCTGTTTTGGGCCATGTATCACTCTTTCCCGAAGACTTTACTGTGTGTTTAATGAACCACAAGATAGCCAGCCAATGTGTGTGCATGCGTGTGTGTAGGCAGAGAGCTGATATGCCATTTTTTAGATGGGGCAACCAGAACTGCATGCAGTGGCATTATATTTTCTGTTTTATTATCTATCCCTTTCCTAATGGTTCCTAACATTCTGTTAGCTTTTTTGGCTGCTGCTGCACATTAAGTAGATGTTTTCAGAGAACTATTTACAATGACTCCAAGATCTATTTCTTCCATGGTAACAGCTAAATTAGACCCCATCATTTTATATCTATAGTTGGGATTATGTTTTCCAATGTGCATTACTTTCTATTTATCAACATTGAATTTCCCAGTCACCCAGTTTTGTCAGATTCCTTTGTAACTCTTTGCAGTCTGCTTTGGACCTAACTATCTTGAGTAATTTTTTATCATCTGCAAACTTTGCCACTTACCGGTTTACCAATATTCCAGATCATTTATAAATATATTGAAAAGCATTGGTTCTAGTACAGATCCGTGGGGGATCCTGCTATTTACATCTCTCCACTGTGAAAACTGTCCATTTATTCCTATCCTTTGTTTGCCAGATTTTCATCAGTTACTGATCCATGAGAAGACCTTCCTTCTTATCCCATGACTGCCTACTTTGTTTAAAAGATTTTGGTGAGGGACTTTGTCAAAGGCTTTCTGAAAGTCCAAATATACTACATCCACTGGATCACCCTGTCCACATGTTTGTTGACCTCCTCAGAAAATTTCAGTAGATTAGCGAGGCATGATTTCTCTTTGCAAAAGCTGTGTTGACTCTTCCCCAGCATATCATGTTCATTTATGTGTCTGATAATTCTGTTCTTTACTATGGTTTCAACCAATTTGCCTGGTATGCAAGTTAGGCTTACTGGCCGGTAGTTGCCAGGAGCACCTCTGGATCCTTTTAAAAAAAATTGGCGTCACATTAGTCATCTGGTATAGAAGCTGATTTAAGTAATAGGTTAAATACCACAGTTAGTAGTTCTGCAATTTCACATTTGAGTTCCTTCGGAACTCTTGGGTGAATATCATCTGGTCCTGGTTACTTATTATTATTTAATTTATTAATTTGTTCCAAAACCTCCTCTACTTACACCTCAATCTGAGACAGTTTCCCAGATTTGTCACCTAAAAAGAATGGCTCAGATGTAGGAATCTCCCTTACATCCTCTGCAGTGAAGACTGATGCAAAGAATTCATTTAGCTTCTCTGCAATGGCCTTATCTTCTCTGAGTACTCCATTAGCACCTCGATCATCCAGTGGCCCCACTGATTGTTTGGTAGTCTTCCTGCTTCTGATGTACTTAAAAAGTTTTTGATGTTAGTTTTTGTGTCTATTACTAGTTGCTCTTCTAATTTGTTCTTGGCCTGCCAGATTATACTTTTACACTTGACTTGCCATAGTTTATGCTACTTTCTATTTTCCTCAGTAGGATTTGGCTTCCAATTTTAAAAGGTGTCTTTTGTCTTTAACTGCCTCTTTTACTCTGTTATTTAGCCACAGATTGTGCTCATCCCTTTCCCAAGCAAATAGGGCAATTAGCATATATGGGCCTATTAGTATGAGTAAGAAGTACTCACATCAATGACGGTTTACAGAATTGGGCCCCAACTTACTATCACATAACATATTGGTGCTCTGGCTCAATCCAGCACCCAATGAATACAAAAGGAATTTTTTCATTCAGATTTTAGACAATATGGCAATGGATGCTATAGAAATAGTGATCCATTAGATTTCCCACCAAAGTGTAGGTTTCAGGATAATAATCTTATCAAAATATTCATCTGATATTTTTAAAATTCTTATTACAAATGGAGGAATCTTCTAGAGCTATTGTAATCATGTTATAATGTATTTTTTATTTTAATCAGGATTCAGAGATCTAAAAAGCATTTATTATTTTACACTCTTACATTTTATTATATTTCTCTGAATGTACTTAAAATAAATGTTTGAAGTCTTTAATCAGTCAATATGTATAAGAGTTTCCAGAGCAGAAAAGCAGAGATACTTGGTATCTTGAACTTCATTTCCTACAATTCTTACTTCTCACAGGCATAAAATCAAGCTGGATCAATCAAGAATGCAGCTCTGGTTCTTTTTTAACCAGCCCGAGCAACGTATCACCAATTTTACACAGGTTACCTAAACAAGTTCTAAATATATATGATCACTTTTCTAATGGATATTGACTGGCCTGCATGCTACTCAGCTATGTTTCTTGCCCATCCATTGCAATATAGTAGAAACATTCAAAACTGCGCTTTGCTGAGTCATGTGACTCACATCACCGCATGGTCAGGCAAGATTGGCACCCCCAGTATTTTTATGAATCAGATTCTGACTTATCTATGAACTTTTTAATGATATTCTTTAATGATATTCTAACACATTTTTGAAGTGCATGCTATGTAACTTTTCCAGCTTTGATGACAAAGTTTTGGGACTTAGTTTTGAAGTAGCTAAGGTATAAGAGGGACCAAGTAGAATATTGTTTCTCATAAACATAAAAAGGAATCTTTTTAATAAGCCCAGGAGTATGTTATATTGATAATAGAAAGCTTTTGGAATTTTCTCATACTATCCTATTTTAGTTTTTAATTAACGTAATTTGCAAATTCAAATAACCATCCACTTGTGCGTAATTGTTTGTTTATATTTTTTATCTTCAGAAATATTTGTTGTTCTCTAAATCTTGTATAGGCAATTTAATTATTATGGACTATATCATGCAGTAACAGAAGCACCATATAGCATAAATTTTAATTTAATTTACATAATCAAAGTATGTTACCATCATCTGGTAAAATAGCTTACACAAAACTGATATTCTGCCAATCAAACATTTGGAAACCAGTTCTGTACTCAATTATACACACACCCATATCAAAGTCTGGGATTGCAGAGAGGGATCTGAGAGCAAAATCTAACCCATTTTGATCATCGTGGAGCCCTTTAATTTATACAAGGAAGACACCCATCCTAAAAATTGGCAAAAAAAATCTAAAAGTGATAAAACTGCCTGTTGTGAGGAATCTGAACATATTTTCATCTTTTAAGCCACAAGTAAAATGAAAATTCTAATCAGCAAGGTATTATTGATTTTGAACCAAGGGCTGTCCTCTTTTCTTCTGTCCTCCATCTCACCCACTCAACATTACCATGCTATTTATTATGTCATGAAGCAATATGATGCTGTAGTCAATCTGGAACAGCACAAAACACACTATAAATCAGCTGAGTGAAAATGAGTGAACATTGACTGCATTAGAGGTGGTGAAATTTGTGTGGTGAATAACTTATCTGGCAACAGTCTGTGATTTTATAATTATTCATTATAATTGTTTAATAAATATTTTGTGTGAAAAAATTCAACACTATGGATTGTTCACAGATTTGTCACAGAATATTAGTATTTTGTAACTCCACACCATGTGAGAGGTCAATTAATCACAGGATATTGTTTCTTCTCCAAATTAGATTACCTAAACTTGATAAACAGGAACCCCTTTCTCTGTTAGAGAATTATCCATGAACATTCATGTTGGTTTGTGCGAATTAAACAGAGTTTTTTAAAGAAGCCTTTAGAGTACTTCCAATGTGAATGGTTTTGTAGGTATTTGAACTGCTATTCATGTCTGGTGGTTGCCCAAATGTTCACAAATAGGCAGATCAAATGGGTTATGAATAGCAGCAAAGCATAGCAGTGGTTTTATCACAAGAATTCTCATTAATTGTTTTTATGGTATTTGTATCAATTTGGATATAACATCACCATTTTCATCACAGATTATCTCTTTTACCTGTTGGTATCCATGCAACTCTTAAGTTGAGTGAGAAACGAGGAAACTATTGTTTCTGTTATTTTAAATATTTTTTCTACAGGTATTTGGAAAAAAACTGTTTATTTAAAAAAACCAGGGTCTCTGCCTGCATCATCTTTCTACTTACTCTTTGGTTCCTCAGTCCCTTTCACCCTGATTTCAGCAGCTGTTCAACGGCATCCTGGCCAATTGTGAAAAAGTTAAACTCAGAGCTGTTTATTACTCTCAGTTTAGCATTTTAAAAATAAATAAATAAATAAATAAATAATAAAAGCTAAAAGTTCAAAGGGGCCTGGATATAGGTGAAGCAAAATTATATAAATCCGTGAGGCGTGTGTGAAGTTCAAAAAAGAAATCATATCTAAAACCTCTTGACAAACTCTGTTGCTACATTTTGTAGTCCTTCCCTGGTGGCCAGACTGCTTTCAACTTTTCATTTCTATTTTAAAAGCTAAACTAAGAGCTATTCCTCTTTTATCGTATTGCTAATTGAAATATGACTTAAGGTGTTACTGGTAAATGTGAAATTTTAAAGATACCTATGTGTGGTGCTCAGGATAATGACGCTTTAAAAATTATGTAAGTATTTTTGTATCTTTCCTATATTATGTGAAAAGTAGGAGGGAGGGTATATATATCATAAGCCAAAGTAGACACCACTGTATCAAAATAATTTCCTTAGTATGCTATTTGGGGGGGAAATTCTCTTTCTAACTTCCAGTCTAGCAGCCTGACTTTTGAACATAGTGTCATAGGGCACGTCTCCACTGCAGCAGGGTGCATTTCTCCCCTTTCGGCAAAACAGACTCACGTGCGCTCCGCTCAAGCTAGCATGCTAAAAAGAGCATTGTGATAGTTGTGGCACTGGTGGTGGTGGCTCAGACTAGCTGCTCAGGTCCAAGCCCGCCTGACCTCTGGGTCTCAGCTCCGATGCTGATGCTGCAGTGTCCACACTGCCATTTTTTACTGTGCTAGCTCAAGCAGAGCTAGTACGAATCTGTTTACCTGGGCTGGGAAGCATGCTCCCAGCTACAGGGTAGATATATCCTAACAGTTAACTCTGAGATGCGTATTGTAACCTGAGTGTTTACATACTTTCTCAAACATAGAAATTCAGTATTTGGTAAGAATCAGAAAGGGCTTGTTAACATATCCAAAGATATGTTAACAAAGGTAAAATTTGTCTTTGATTAATTTGTTTGTATCTAGAGATGCATTGCATCACAGAGGGCAGCATATATGCTGTCCAGTATAAAATGTGGACTAAATGTAGTTCTTTGGAATACTGGTGTGCAGAGAAAGAAGCTATCAGGTGCCTTGGAGGTATGCCTAGGTAATAAGTGGGCGGGTACACTCTGTTCCTAAAAAAGCATAGTCTACAAGTTAGGGGGCAGGTGTCTAGCTCCCAACCTGGCTTGCATGTATGCTGTCATCTGCAGTAACCAGGCTAATACCAAAATGTGGCCACATATTAAACCACATGTTAGTGTGTGGTAGTGGCCTGACTTGTGCCAGGGTGTTGTGCTGGATGCAGATAGAGTAATGCAACATTCTTCCCCACCCCTGTGTCATCTGCCTCATGCTAGAATAGGATTTAGTTATCTACCTGCAAAATGTCTGTTACTGAAAGCTGATATTTGTGTTATGGTATTTTAAACATCCCATTTTTATAGAGCCATTTTAATGACTGCTTTTTTTAAGAATGTTGAACTTTTCTTGGCCTATTGAATTTAGTTGTATGGTTTGACATCTTAATTACTGCAGATGTTGCCTCATAAACAACTTTCTAATGTATGCTTAGTTTTATTAACATCCATATAGAATGCCACAATTAAAACTCAATATGAAAAAAACACAGAGACATAGAGTGGTTGAGCAATCTTTACAATATTTAGAATTTTCCTCTCACATACTTTTTTCTTTTGAACATATCAGTGTTAAAATTTCCCTTCTGCAGATAATACCGACTCATTGTAAGTTTCAGTTGGGTAATTGTTTTAATATACTTGTCGATAGAGTAATCTTGTCTGAGACACACAGGAACAGCATACTAAGGAAATATATTTTCTGTGACATCAAGAGTGGAAGAGTAACAGAACTCTCAGTAGGACAAGACAGTTTAAAATATTTTTGTTTTGTTTCAAATATCAACTGCTATTGGTGCTGTTCGTTATTTTGGTAAGCAGACTGTAAATCTGCCTACCTTAACTCATGTGAATGTAATTGCAGCTCTTTAGAAGAAGCATACCAGATTTTCTGTGAGAAGAGACTAGTAAGACCCAATTTACCATCCATAAAATTCAAATTCTTACCCTACATTAATAAAGACTGATTGCTAATTTTCCTGATAATTAATTCCATTTTGAGTTATCTGTCTTTAAAATATTTATGGAATAAATCTCATGTAACTTCAGTGATAAGAACTTATTATTCACTCTTGCAATGTCCTCCTGCTGAATTAACACATTTCACAATGGATGAGTTTCTAAGCTCTTTATTCTCCTTTTACAAAAACGAACAATAGATTTTTCAAACTTTGATTTATTTTTTTAACCAATTCATAATTTTTGTTTGCTCTGCTATTGCTGCAGCATTTTTGATATAAATGCTGCCCAGGCTGGAATGATGCAAGTAAAATCTTAATGTAATTCCATAGTATACAAAGAGAGTATTTTCCTTGATTTTAAAGTTATTTATTTATTGTATTATTAAGAGGTAATTTTTATGCTGTGGTATGAATTTATTTACTTGGAATATACTTTGACATTTATCTTATTTATGGCTTTTCCTGAAATTGATAATTGGTATTCACAGTAAGCCAAACTCTATGGCCCTTATTTGAGAAATACAGAATCTGGCCCTTTACTCATCAGTTTTAATATTATAGAGGCAGTATTTCACAATAGCTAAACTGCTGTGTCAAAAATGCATTTCTGTAATTTTGCATATATTACACTAGAATACTAATTGAATTAATGTAATTATTAAATTCTGTTACTTTTTGTGTTGCACAATATCTATTTACAGCAAATTTGATGTACGTATCTTCATAAAGAACACACTGGGTGATTTCTGACCTCATAGCTGTGGATAGGACTCCCACTGACTCCCCTGTGAAGGTCATAGATGGACAGGAGACCAGAATTTAACCTTATATACGTAGGCTTGGATTTTCAAAGAAGCCTAAAGGAGTTAGGCACCCATATTCCATTGAAATAACATGCACAATACACTCTGAAATAATTTTTCAAACTTGCAGGACCTTGTCCATAAGGCTGGTATAGGTCATGGAAATCAAAGAAGTTAAGTCCTCATCACTGTAAACCTTTCCATATATTATTTGCTAAGCATTAAGATTGGCGGACAGAGAACTCCTGAAAAAGTCAGCACTGCTAGAGGTGACAAGGAGAGGAATTCAGAGATTATCCTCATCCAGCTATTTCTGTACTACTCAAGTGAGCTGGAGCGCAGTTAACATTGTGTATTTTTGATATTGAGAAGAAAATTGTGTCTTCCATTATGACTCGGCAAGTTTAGATGAGTGAAAATCAGCTAAGTAATTTTTTATATCCTATAGGGTATGTTCATATTGTGCATGTGAAAAGACTCTGTTCACTTCTTTGAGATACTAAGCTATCTGTAGGGTTTGGAAATAGAAGAAAGACCCGTAGAAAGAGAAAAGATCCCAAATTTATAGGAGAACATTTATCCATATATCCCTAAGAATAAAGTAAGTCTTCCTTTGGGAACTCACAAGGGAACAGGTTTAGATAAAAATAAGACAAACTGACATTACACCTCTTTGTACAATTTGAAAATTGTAAGGAAAAAAAAGTGATTTTTTTAGTGTTGCAGATTTCGATGTCCTTGTCCAGTTTAGTACCAGACATTTTAAATACCACTAATTTATTTCCATCCTGACCCTAAATTGCTCACAAAATTTCTATTAGCTTCCCAAATTCTACAGACCTGTTCCAAATGGTCACTTCCCCCCACAGTCAGGGCAAAGCACCTACTAGGCAGGCTCTAGGACCATCCACTGTATCATATATACTGGACCATTTCTGACTGATATATCTGCCCAGGATGGGTTACAGCACTTACACATTTACCTTTACATTTTTCTGAGTGAAGGGTTGTCTGCATCCCCCTTTCCTACAACAATACCTGAAAATGCTACTGCACCACTGAACTTAAAATTCCTGAATATTTGAATCCATAATCATTATTACAATTTCCACAGAGATCATAGTACAACAAAGTCCCCACAATACAGTCAGTGTCCTATAAGATTTTGCAATATTTTATTTTGTAGCATTTAATCATGGAAACTAGACTCTCTGCTAAGTAGTTTGGAGGTTCCTGCAATTTTTTTATTTTTTTTTATTTTTTTTTAGTTTGCAGCTCATCAACTAACAAAGGCCCAGTCCTGCATATAGGCTGTACACTCAAAATTCCCACTGGTTAGAGTCAGGGCCAGCTCCAGGCACCAGTGAAGGAAGCAGGTGCTTGGGGCGGCCAGTGGAAAGGGGTGGCACGTCCGGGTCTTTTTTTTTTTCCACTTCGCCGCTTGGAGTGGCAAAAAAGCTGGAGCCGGTCCTGGTTAGAGAGTCTATCCTCTGGGCAGTAGCAAACCCCGGTATGTTAGATGCTAACTTGCATAGAACTTTCAGACACCATTCATATAAGGGATCTTTATAAATCATGCATATTGCAGAAAGATTAGGTAATCTTGATTTAAGGAAACCAAGATTTCCTGAAAAGCAAAAATTGTAGTATATTAAGGTTTTCCTAGTGTATTTTCTTTATGCAGCATTGTTAAATAGTTTGCTATAAATAGTTTGCCAGAAATGGAGGATTTATTTGTAAACAAGACAATATAAAATTAAATCCAAAGTAATAAATCTGCTACTGTAATCAAAGTGTCAAATATTATTCACCTCATACAAGTCACCCATTGACTTCAACTGGATTACTTAAATAAAGTGATCAAATTTTGGCCCAAAGTCTGGGCATCCTTGATGGGTCAACTGTAATAGTTTTAATTATGGGAATCAATCAATTTCATATAATTACAGTATACAATTTGATTTCACCAATATAACAGCTATGCGCGAAAGATTATAAATCTGACACGCCTCTTAAACTACACTGGTGTATATCTATTGAAATCAGTGGATTTACAACATGGTAAAACTAGAATATGTGAGAAGCAAATCAGTTCTCTTTAAGCCTGAAGAATATTTTAAAAGTTTATGTCTGCTTTCTGTATTCACAAATTAAGATGAACAGGAGATAAAATGGTTTTCTTTATAACTAACTTTCTTTCCAAGCACTAAAAAAAGTTGAAGCTCCATAATAATAGAACATTCTTCCTAGGAATAATGCCTCTAACCTAAGCTTCAAAAGTGTCAGCGAAGTAGAGAAGGTGTCTTTAATGCTGCAATGCAGCAACCATCTGTCTAACATTAACACCACATAAGTATGTACTCTCAATCTGTTTACATCATTCCCTTTATAAAATTAGCTATTTATCAACGCAGCCATTTTACTGATGTTATACACTACATGGTAATAACATTGTAAGAGGTCATAGAATGCTGTGATCAAAACTACTTTTATTTAGTATGGTACTCACATTTGTCCGTTGCTAACCATATGATATCCTAGCATAAAAGAACAAAGTTGAAGATTTGGATTACATCACTGATTTTGGTTCATTGATGCAATATTCTTATATTACAATTTTCTCTGAAAAGTATTTGATTTCATTTCAGCTATCCTAAAAGTATGAATATCTCTGCTTACTTATGTATTAACTGGACATGTATGTGTACTGTACCAGAGTAACAAGTAGTTTCAAAATGCACAATAGACTATATAAGTGCATTGGCAAAAGAGAATGCAAAATAATGGCTATTGCTCTAAAATTAATGTGCTGTTCTTTCGGAAAATCTAGAAACTTTAAAAATACTTATAAACAACTGGTAATATGTGTTTTCATGTCAATGAGATGAAAAAGTTTAAATATCAACTTTTAGATTTGACAGATTTGATAGAATGCCATCTACATTAGACATGAAAATACTGCTATGCATCTTTCTATTGGTTTGGTCATAATGTTGGACAAATGATCTGCTATCCACAGTATAATCCAGTGATACTCAGACCTCAGTGGTTCCGGAGCCAAATTACCGATCAAATTATTCAAAAGAGCCACAGTAGTGTGAATTCATTGTTTCATTTACTATAGTACTATATATTCATATTTAAACAGTTGACAGGGGAAATATTTAGTTTATATATGTATATTATTCTCACATCAAAATGTCTGACCGAGTATTATTATTTTATCAACTACAATTGGTTAATAACATAGTAAAAACATTCTGATTGGTTAATAACTTAGACTGGTTAATAATTAAATCACAGAGTGTTATTATATCATGTGCTGCAAAGAGCTGCAAGAGACACATTAAAAAGCCACTTGCGGCTCGGGAGCCTTAGTCTGAGAATCACAGGTGTAATCTACAATACAGTAACATGATTGGTATAACCTAATAGCACAATGTACACAGGGCACCTAAGTTTAACCATATTGAAATTTCATTTCAAAATTCTCATATGTGGTGCAGAAAATAGCCAAATTATTCTGGTGACTCCCTGTATGAAGATATTTTCACTAGGAAAAAAATCCATGTGATGTCATTCTAATCTTGTGACCTTGCCTGTAGTAAAGCAATTTGTCATTACATATGTAATATGCTTTTAACTTAGAGCACTGAAATACCTGCAGAGTATTTTGTTATGCATTACAAATATTAATTTACTGTTTAAAATAAACGTATTGATTAAAAAACAGTTATGTGGGCTTTTATTTACAGAAGCTAAATGCATCCAGCTCATCTGAAGGTAGTACAGTTGATATTGGACTTCCTCAAGAAGGAGAACTGCCAGAGATAGAACCTGAAGAAGCTCTTGAACCAGAAGCCTGTTTTACAGAAGGTGAGTGATGCAAATTGTTGTCTAGTGGAGTGTTTTGCTTCCACAAACTACTCCCCACTAGTGCCACCAACAGTACTAGCAACCTCAAGAGGGGGTATTGATCATGCTCCCAGTTCCCTTTTGCATTAGTATCCCCTTCAGAGGTGTTGCAGCAGGCATACAGCTCTGCAGGTTCCAATGGTGCCTAATAGGTATCATAAAAATATGTTATACGAATCTTATTTTTCCTGCAAAAAGTGAGACTAATGTGCTGAAGAATTCAGGGGGACACTTGTTTACAGACATCTCTTAGAATAACTCTAGAGTTAGTCAAATGGATATCAGTTAATTAATGCTTCAGAATACATTGTTACCTTATTTCCATATCTCACAACTTAATATCACATTTGCCAGGCTGTGTACGGAAGTTCAAGTGCTGTCAAGTCAGCATAGAAGATCGGAAAGGAAAAATATGGTGGAATCTTAGGAAAACCTGCTACAAGATAGTTGAACACAACTGGTTTGAGACCTTCATTGTCTTCATGATTCTCCTCAGCAGTGGTGCTCTGGTAATTGTAATGTGAAACAACTGAGATATATGTTAACATTAAGTGTTTAGAACTGTGGTTAATCATATATATATATTTAGCATAGTTTTTCTTCCACTGAAAAATTCCCAATTCAGAAATGTCATCATATCTCCACAGAAGTTGTCTCAAGAAACATTTGGCATTTAAAGTAGTATATATAGAAGTTCTTGATGGCTATAAATGCAACAAGAATGGAGAACTGAATATCAGTTGTATATTGAAATAGGAACCTAATTATATGAGCCACGCACCAAAATATCTTCACTTACTCTTTATATGTTAATGACTTTTTTCTTTATTTTCCTTAAACAGAAATAGAATATGAATTGTTAGTTTCCTTGTACTTTTGTAATATATAAATGAACTACAACTGACCCAGGAGTGCACCATCAGCAGGTTGAAAAATCATATGCAGAAGTGATTAATTCAAATGTTTAGTTTCCAGGCTGGAATGAAAGCAGGTGTATTGCATAAACGCTTCAGTAGTTAATGCTCCATACTAAGTATAAATATACTGTACTAGCTACAATTGTGCTTAAATGCATGTATTATTGGCAAGTTTGTTGCACAGGTTCCCTGACAAGTGCGGACAGAGTTTTGCCTGAGAGCTGTTCTAAAACCATGCTGAAGACTGCTTTGTTAGTTAATCTCTATAGCTTGGTTTCATTGGTATGATTATCAGAAAATCCCTGTTCACAATAGTCAGGACTAGATCCTGCTTGCAGCAACTATGTTGACACATAGTAGTAGCTAGCAGAGTTCAGATCCCAATGTCAACAGGTTATTATTATCTAGGGGAAGAGGAAAAGGAGTTTGAGATTCAAAGAGCTCTACTGGAGTGAGCTTTCTGGATCATCTTCATCTTGGCTGAATGTGATAATAGGTAGAGACTTTCACGGATACAAAATGTGTATCTGCACTCCGATCCACAAAAATTCTCTGTGGCTATCTGCTATTTGCTGATGCAGATCTCCGCGGATATAAAGCGGATATACGCGGATTTGTAGGGCTCTAACTAACAGCTCCAGAGGTCACCGTGCACCAGTGATGCAAGGCTGTGCCAAATCCTCGACCCCTAACCATCCCCCACTTCTCCACAGAGACCTCCTTCCCCGCCGCCCACTCTGCCCACACCATACATCTTTTCCTGCTCCAGCCAGGGAAGCTACAATCCTGGGACCTCATGTGCAGCACTGCTCTCCAGAGGGGGGCTCAGACACCCTTATACAGCCACAACAGCTCTAATGCACGCAGCACTTGGCTCACTGAAGGAGCATATGGTCGCACCCCCTTTGGGGGTTGTAGTTTACCTTCTCTGCCAGAGCAAATTGGGGACTACAACTCCCAGAATGCCCAGTGAACTATAGCCACATATTACAGCCCGCTGCTGCATAATTCAGAGAGCCGAGCTGGAGCCTGAGGGCTGGGTGACAGCCGCTCCATTTGGAAGAGTGTATGCTGCAGAGCTCTATGTGGATACAAAATTTGTATCCCCATCCAAGCCGCAATCCGGAGAAATGGTTCGTGGATTTGCAGGGCTCTAATAATAGGCATGAAAGGAAGGAATGTGTTACAGAAAGTGAAGGAGAAATGGTGCCTCCTGTTCGAACTGGGAAGAGAAAGTATGTGTGATGGGGGGAAACTATGGTCTGTTATCTGCATATCACCTTACAAAAAAAAGCATACTGGATATTTTCCTCAGTTCCTTTGACATGGCAAACTGTTAAGTCATATGAGCACTTCATATACAAATATTTTGTTCACAGGCTTTTGAAGATATATACATTGAACAGCGCAAGACTATCAAGACCATGCTGGAATATGCTGATAAGGTCTTCACTTATATCTTCATTCTGGAAATGCTTCTAAAATGGGTTGCTTATGGTTTTCAAACCTATTTCACTAATGCCTGGTGCTGGCTGGACTTCCTGATCGTTGATGTATGTATTCTCTTTTATATACTGTGTTACAAGTCTATCATGCTCCGTAATTCACAATATTATGTCTCGCTTATCTTGTGTCATTGATTTTTAAGCCAAACTCTCCATTTATTCCAGTGGGGAGCTCTGTTTAAAAACTTTCAGCACAATATGGCCCCAGTAGTTCCAATTTTGAAGGCAAAATTTACGGAAAGTTAACAGTAGCTTTGAACATTTTGCTGATATTCTTTGGACATTTTATTATGTTATTAGTGTACATTTGTACTTTTTTTCTTCCTTTTTTCATTTATTTGCAGTATGGAAAGAAGGTCATTCAACCTCTGGATTTTTATAGTATATGGATTTTTAATATTTGTTAATGTGGTTCTTTTGGGAGGCTTTTTTTAATACTCTAATCACAGTTGTGATAAATTATCTACTCCTTAATCAGTATAATCTCAAAGTAAAACAGTCCCCCACTTTTTCCTACAACAGCATACCAGGGCCAGAAAAGTCTCTTAGGGGTTTGCGGCAGAATTTCCCAGGCACAGGTACTATATAGGACCCATATGTGTCCTAGGTATCACAACTTGGGCTGTCAAACGATTAAAAAAATTAATTGTGATTAATCATGACATTAAAAAAATAATTGCGATTAATCGCAGTTTTAATTGCACTGTTAAACAATAATAGAATACCATTTATTTAAATATTGATTCTGTTGCACAGTTTATCTCCTCATTCATTACTAATGGGCTAATCCCGCCACCCATGGAATTCAAAGGCAGTCCAGTGTTGCTGGAGACTTCAGTACTAAGCTCTGCCCTTCATCTCAGCTCACCAGATTTTCTGCTTCTGACAGTGGGAAAAGTTGGCAGTTCAGTTTCTCCCGACCATTTTGTTTTAAACCCTTTATTTTACTTTTTTTGGTGCAGTTGCAACTTAGAATCTTCTCCCTCCTTTTCCTCGACCCCCAGATCGTGTAAATAACAACATTGGTGGATCTGACACTGCAGTGCCTCCCTGATAAACTCCTCTGCACCAACTTAGTCATGGCAGAGCTGTCCTGCAAACACCTGGCTTAAATCTAAGTGGTGTTCCTTATGTGAGACAGCACTTACAGACTCTAGAGAGGGTGAATTATGCCCTGCCTGTTCCCAGCCAGCCAGTGCCTTCTTGCACTGCCAGGGTATGGGGCTCAGAGTTGGTCCTGCATGTCACATCCCTACCCTTCCCTGGGGAGTTGCGGCTCCAATACAGAAAAGTTCAGTCAGGTATTTCTGAGCTTTTGCGGAAAGTGTCTAAGGATAGGGAGGAAGCTATCCAGCCCACTCAGAGGGTAAGTCCTGGAACAGACCTGAACTGGAGGAGGAAAAAAACCCTGAAAGAATCCAGAGGCACCTTCCCCCCTCTCCCCAAGATACTGAAGTGGGGCCTCAGATCCCTGGGGAAAGAAGCAGGGCGCCTATACAGTTTCCCTTCCTCCTACTATGAATTGTGGGATTCTCTTTATACTCAGGGGTAAGTCCTACAAACATCCGAGACTCCGGGTCCCAAAAAGGCAAAAGGAAGTATGTCCTTTGCAAGGCAGCGATTAGTGTTGTTAATGAACGAAGGGGGTGAAAATCAGGGGCTAAACCCCTTCTCTTTTGCCTCTTCTCCTGAGGGATTGTTCACTGGGGCTTTTCTCCTACACAGTGTCTTTTTCGCAGTGTTCTGTCATGCTCACCCCACACCCTGCAGCATATCCGGGCATGTGGAGAAGCCTGGTCCTTGTGTTCAGGCTGCAGCCTAATGGAAGATGTGGCTGTCTGGCTTTCAACCCAAGGGCCTTCTGCCAGGGAAAGGGGCTCAGAATTCAGGCAGCAGCGGAATGGGAATTGTGCCTTCTGATCATCAGCTATAAACCCTGCTCTGCCAAGGAAAGAGGCTCAGACTCTGAAAGGCAGGAACGGGTCTCTTTCTCTCCATCCCTCCCTTTTTCCACAGGCCATGCTCCACATTTAAGCCTTAGGAGCACTTGTTCCAGACATATGAAGATTCTACTCCTCACAAAGCTGCCCCTTTATGGGATCACAGTAGGGTAAGGGAGAAATCCTTTTCCACGTGCAAAGAGATCCTGATTTACAGTGTAAAGCCTCAACTGGTAGTAGGTTGCTTCTACAGTACTTGGGTGCCAGCCAGCCTTTGGGAACAAGCTGGCAGCCTTTCTTGCTCCCGGGATATCTAGCAAGCTACTTTCACAATTGAGATCTGTAACCAGTAGCCTCCCTCTGTTGTGTGGTCCCTATGCCAGGATGAATAGTGTACTACCTCCCCCTGTAATCAGCCAGAGGAAGAAATACCACAGATGCATCAACAAAAAAATCCTACAGGACTTTTTGAGGAGAGGGTGTCAGTCAGTGGTTTGCAAGGAACTCAATATTAATAAAATAACTTCCCTTTTATTAGATACATGTTTTCCTGTCAATGTCTCCTTTGAAGGCATCATAAGATTCAGATGAGGATAGCTAATTAAACAAAGGTTAAACTAAAATGTTTATATAAAAACAAAGACATTTCATAAATTTGGGGAGCTTAAGGTTGGTACGGCAGTAGCTCCACCAATGAAAGATACAGTCACACCTTTGGAAGGAACTTCCTTCTAAAAGACCCCATAGACCGGGGTGGGCAAACTTTTTGGCCTGAGGGCCACATCGGTGTTGCAAAACTATATGGAGGGCCGGGTAGGGAAGGCTGTGCCTCCCCAAACAGCCTGGCCCCCGCCCCCTATCCGCCCCCTCCCACTTCCCATCCCTGACTGGCCCCCTCAAAACCCCTGACCCATCCAGCCCCACCCCCGCTCCTTGTCCCCTGACCGCACCCTCCCGGGACCCCTGCCCCAACCGCCCCCCGGGACCCCAGCCCCTATCCACCACCCCCTGCTCCCTGTCCCCTGACTGTCCCGACCCCTATCCACCCCCCCACCCCCAGACAGGCCCCCCCCAGGACTCTCATGCCTATCCAACCCCCCTGCTCCCTGTCCCCTGACTGCCCTGACCCCTATCCACCCCCCCACCCCCAGACAGGCCCCCCCCAGGACTCTCATGCCTATCCAACCCCCCTGCTCCCTGTCCCCTGACTGCCCTGACCCCTATCCACACCCCCGCCCCTAACTGCCCCCTGGGACCACACACCCTATCCAACCCCACCTGCTCCCTGTCCCCTGACTGCCCCGACCCCTATCCAACCCCCGCCCCACCCCCTTACCATGCTGCTCAGAGCAGCAGGAGCTTGCAGCCCTGTTGCCCGGCAGAAGCGGCGGGCCAGAGTGCTGGCGGCGCGGAGCGCTGAGGCTGCGGGGGAGGGTGACAGTAGGAGAAGGGCTGGGGGCTAGCCTCCCTGGCCAGGAGCTCAGGGGCCGGGCAGGACGGTCCCGCAGGCCGGATGTGGCCCGCGGGCTGTAATTTACTGACCTCTGAATGATGGTAGACCATATGAATGATGACACACTGCACAGCAATTTCAAAGCCTCAGCTAAAGCCATTCAGACCAAAGTCTTTTTATTTTTATTGTATTTAGTAAAGAAAACCTACTTTGTGACAAACAAGTGGCTCATTGTCTAGAACTATGATATTTGCTTGGAACGAGACATTTCTGGTTCTGTCTTGGTGAAACCCTTGATGTGATTTGTGACAATTAATAGATTCTGACTTGGTAGCTACAAGACAGTCATGTTATAACCATGAATAGCCATTCAAACTGATAGCAAGGAGCTATCTGGCTAAACATTAGGGAAAGTAGTAGCTGAGATTGCAAAGAAGCCTCAACCCTCACTGTCAGAGCCAGCATAGCAACTCCAAGGGTATCCTTGAAGGGACTATTGCCCTGGCAGAGGGAAAAATCTGGAGCAGCAGCCTCCAAGGAAATATTGATAAACTTTCCTCCAAATCAACAAAATCCTCATCATAACAAAGACAAAAAGAGCATTTGTGTATGAGACCTCACAATTTCTGTCCAAGACTCATCCTTCTGATTCACCCTCTGCACCCAGAGTTCTCAGTGGCTGGTAGTTCTCACAGCAAGGCACAGGTTGCACAATATGCAGCTATAACCATGCATAGACAACATGCTAATCAGTATGAACAGAGAAACAGACAGCTGCTGGAAAGGATTCATAGTCACCAGTTCTTGAAAACCAAAAAGAGTTTTTGATCATAGTGCAGAGAATTGCTCACCCAGATATCAAAAGAGACATGGGTATGACCATAATTTTACCATAATGGTGAAGATTAGCAAAGATCTAAAACTACATTGCATCAATCATTTCTTGAGGGATCAGTTATCTCCAATGGCTAGGATTATTGATGCCATGCATCAGCTTCATCCCTTGAGTGGGTTTCTCAAAATGTACCTGCTGAAATTCCTTCCGAGGACATAGGATCGTGCACTTGATACAGTGCAAAATTAGGTGTCATCCTCAGACTGCATTTCAATGTCCCTTTGTGGGCAGAAAAGGGCAAACAAAATGCTGAAAGCCAAGCCAACTTTCACTCTAGAACTTAGCATACTCAATATGGAGAATTTTCCAATATTTTGTAGTACACATGCTTTTGGCTAACTTCAACACCTCTGTTGAGTGTCTTCAAAAAAAGAGAAAAAACCCACACATGACCCTATGGGATCAGAACAGTGGTCCACCAAGTTCAGTCTGTGACAGTGACCAGTACCAACTACATCAGTAGAAGGTGCAAGAAACCACATAGTGGGCAATTGTCGTACTTGCAGAGTAAGTCTCCTCTTACCTCCCATGACAGATCGGCTTATGATTGAGTCACGCGTGTTTATATCACTTACAACACCAGAGAGTAACCAGGGGTCAAAGCTTCTCTGTGGCAATGGAAATAATGTCCTGGGTAGAAAAGAATCTGCTGCCTTTCAAGACAGTTCATGTAAAAGGATACAGAAAAGAGGAAAAGGGAGAGTTGTGGTCCTCCTCCTAAACCTCCACTAGCCCAGAAGGCACTTTGTATTTGATAGATACATTGTACTTGCAAGACCTCTCGAAGCAGGGACTTCACTCAGACTCTGAATACCTACAGTTACCAGCCCCAGCATCAGAAGAGAGATGTAGTTCAGCATGGATTCTACATTAACCTCTGAGACAATTTGATATCCAGATAGAACTCAGCCAGGATGTTTTATTCATTGATCTGGTCAAATTCACATTTCTGATGTCAGGGGAAGCAGAGAGTTCTTTGAGACCTGGCCTGGCTTTTTGTTTGTGTGTGCCAAGCACAATAGGGTCCAGATCTATAGATAATATAAATATTATAATAATCGCAAAGATTTGGGGATCTCATCTACACCAGTATTTCTCCAAGGAGGTTTGGTTCGAGTCCTACAGCCAAGCACCTTAGAAATGTGGGTACCAGACATAGCGGCATTTGTAGGCAGGTACATTGGATTCTCCATATAAGTATCAGGTGCCAAGTTTATCACAAAGACAAATTACACAAGCCTGCGGCTTGCCTTTCTAGGCGCCATTACCTCCAAAAGTCAAGTTTTGGAATTGGTTCCCATATCCATGCAAGAACCACACTGCTTTTGTTATAAGGAAAATGTTATTCTTGTAGGTCCACAAACCTTTCTGTTCAAGATAAGTTCCTCTTTCCACAATTCCTGAGAAATAGTTCTCCCATCATGTTTTCCTAATCCTTGGAAGGTTGTGGCATGAATGGGCTCTCAAGCTAGATCGCTAAAGATACATCTGAAGCATATGGAATACATACGCCAATTGTATCCTGTTAATCTCCTTCTATCTGAAATGCCAAGTCCTTAGGGCCTCAAGGTTGCTACAGGCAAGATGTAAGTATCTGGCACTAGTTGGCATGCTAGGCATCTGAGAAACTATTCACAGAAATCTCAGAGGGGAGGGCAAGGAAGTATATGAGCCTCATCTGAGGAAGATTTGCAAAGTAATTTTCAATTCCTTCACACAGGCATTGTTTCGTATGAGGGTACTATTTGGTTGGTTCCCACATAGCTCCTTAGTTTATAAAGCTCTTGCTTTATATGGGAGGAGCTTCCATTCCTGCCTGTTGTTCTACTGTAATAGTTCTTTCCCTTCCTACTTCTGGGATTCATTGCTTACTACTTCCCTTTAGTAATGAATGAATGAATGAAGAGAGAAGCTGTGAAACGGAATGAGAAATGTTTTACCTGATTAATTTGTTTCAGTTAGCCATTTGTCCCTGAATTCAACCCACCTTGGTAGACTGGTAAATGACCAGAATATAAATTGAAATTGTTCTCTAAAAGGAGTCTTAGACATATATTATCTTAAGGTCAATTTAATATGTCATATCAAGTTGTCTTAATGCTAATAATTGGTTACTGGAGTGTTTCTTTGTCTGTGGAAGAACTCTTCTGGTGACCAGAGCTGAAGGACCGAACTTTGTTCTGTAGCCTCCAGCAGCTACATTGGACCATTTCCGAATTCCACAGTTGGGCGGGGAGGGGGGGGGAGAGGTTAGGCCATTAGTAATGAATTCAGAGAGAAGTTGCTAACAGAAAATTATCAGATAAGAAATTTCTCATTTATCAGTCTTCAACAATGCCAAAAATTCTGAACAGCTCTGCTAGCTATGGCTCTTGAGTAAGACACTTTGGACACTAGAAAGTTACCATTGACTGTGGGCCAAATTAATCCTTTTCTGTTGTGACTGTTTACACCATGTCTGTATTTGATCCTTGAGAGTTTTCGGATTACTATCAAGATCTGTGGACTTTCTGAAAAGTCTTATCCTAAACTGGCAGTTCAAATTCAGATAAATTTTTGGAAGTTCTTTTTATGTGTATGACTTCATTTCCACTGAATATTGACTATTATGTGTGAACTTATAAAGCATTTATATCCTTGTACCAACAGGATTTCAATGACAGGTGTCATGTAACACACTTTTGTTCTACTTTGGCTGACTTAAAAGATCTCTCCTAGGTTATAGAATGATTCCTGGAGAAAGAGATCCAACCTTCATTCTTCTTGGGAAGTTCATGGCACACACCATTCCTTGCGTATGTATAGGAGGATATACAAGATGAATGAGCATTATTGCTTTTCTGTTTTTATGTAGGTCTCTTTGGTTAGCTTAACAGCTAATGCCTTGGGCTACTCAGAACTTGGTGCGATTAAATCCCTTAGGACATTAAGAGCTTTGAGACCTCTAAGAGCCTTGTCACGATTTGAAGGGATGAGGGTAAGACAAATGAAAGAACATGAAATAATGCATGCCTAAAAAGAAACCATGCATGCAGAATAAGGAATCACAAATCCATGCAGAAATGTCGCACTATTATCTTATCTCTTGTATATTTATCACTAACAGATAAGCAAAAGGCTTCAGTTGCTTATGTAAATTCATATGTTATCTCACACGTTAGTATGCTCATGTAGGTTATTTTACCTCCCACCTGATTTGGAATTTTCCTGTTGGGCTCTAGGACTTATCAACTGCATGGATGTATTGTGAATTCCTAAAACTATAGTACTAAGTTAAAGTTAAATTGATCCCATATGATTTCCTCTTCATGTGTTGTAATGTGTTTTTGTTAGAAGTTTGGATCTTTGTGTTTTCATTACATAAATTAGCCCTAAGAACATAAGAACGGCCATTCTGGGTCAGATCAATGTCTCATCTAACCCAGTATCCTGTCTTCAGACAGTGGCCAATGCCAAATGCTTCAGAGGGAATGAACGGACCAACAATCATTGAGTGATCCATCCGCTGTCGTCCACTCTGAGCTTCTGGCAAACAGAGGCTAGGTGCACTCAGAGCATGGGTTTGCATCCCTGGGCATTTTGGTTAATAGCCATTGATGGGCATATCCTCCATGAACTTATCTAGTTCTTTTTTTAATCTTGTTATAGTTTTGGCCTGCACAACATCCCCTATTCCACAGGTTGACTGTGCGTTGTGTAAATAAATACTTCCTTTGTTTGTTTTAAACCTGCTGCCTACCAATTTCATTCGGTGACCCCTGGTTCTTGTGTTATATAAAGGAGTAAATAACAGTTCCTTATTCACTTTCTCCATACCAGTCAATATTTTATAGATCTCTATCATATCCCTTCTTAGTTGTCTCTTTTCCAAGCTGAAAAGTGCCAGTCTTTTTAATCACTCCTCATGCAGAAGCTGTTCGATATTTCTAATCATTTCTGTTGCCCTTCTCTGCACCTTTTCCAATTCTAATATATCTTTTTGAAATGGGGTGACCAAAACTGCACATAGTATTCAAGGTGTGGGTGTGCCAGGGATTAATATAGAGGCATTGTATTTTCTGTCTTATTAGTTATCCCTTTCCTAATAGTGCCTAATATTCTGTTAGCTTTTTTGATGGCCACTGCACATTGAGTGTATGTTTTCTGAGAACTATCCACAATGACTCCAAGATCTCTTTCTTGAGTGGCAACAGCTAATTTAGACCCCATCATTTTGTATGTATAGTTGGGATTATGTTTTCCAATGTGCATTACTTTGCATTTATCGACATTGGACTCATCCTCTAGATTCATCTGAAAATCAATCTACAAAGCAATTTAATATCTTTGACGGTCTTTGAACCAAACTAATTGTGAAGCTTCCTAATTTCTTCAGCACAGTCTGTGACATCGATTTTTCTAGGGTATTTGTTGATGTCAGGCTGCCTGGAGTGGCTCATGACCGTGCATGCCAATCTCAGGGCTGACTATTACAAACCAGGGCACAAACTGGTTGTGTTTCTATAATTAGATTTGACCAACCAAGTATCAGGTGTGAACTCTTCAAGCATTATAACAACCTTGTACCTTTGGGCACTCCAGTCTATCTTGCCCCCCAGGCAAGCCTGCCTTTGTGATAAATGGTCCCTTCCACCAAAAATGACAATAATATTCAGGTTACTCCCAGTCCCAAAGGACCAGTCACTTACTTACAATTGTACCATAGATCTCACACCACAGACAATGCTTATAGCCAATCCTATAATGAATTAACTAAAGAGTTATTAAGTAGGAAAAAGAAATGAGAGTTATTTACAAGGTTAAAGCAGGTAAGCATACGCACACAAATGTGTCGCAGTCTTAGATTTCAAAAAGTAATAGAAGCTGCTGTAATGTGCAAATTCTATATGTCCTTTAGGGCTAAACCATGCTAAGCATCTTGGGGATCCCTTATGCTTAGAAACATTGCCGTCTCCAAATTCCAAGTAGGATAATGGTCACGGATTTTTATTCCTTTTCCTCAGAGTTCAAACTGTGATGGGTTGAGGGTTTGTGCACATCCCCTTTTTGTGTGTGCGTGGAGCAATCAACAAAGTCTTTTGTCCACTGATGTTCCACAGTGGTTCGTCTGGTGTCTATAGGCCGTCTTTTGTTGGGCAGGAGATGACATCTCTTGTGGAAAACTAGTATTTCACACTTGGTAATGCTTCTCTCTTGACTATGGGGATGTCCAGTTTCACAGCAAACACTTTTACAGTTAAAAAACAAACACTTAATTATCTTATAACATGGGTTATAACATGGATATTATAAGTGAGATTAATTCATGCAGCAGCTCACAAGCATTTCATAAAGTCCAAACACTAAATGCATTCTTATAAATTTAATATATATTTTAACAATGTTAACACACAGGTGAGCCAAGCTGGTTTTCAGCTATGCATCTGACAGTCTTCAGTGAGGCCTAGGCATGAACTGGCACCTGATCTCCCAGCATCGCAGTTGACAAGTCAGAAAGTTTAAAAGTTCACCCCGAGAGTTGTCTGTGAAAAAGTTTGCACCCACCCAATATATAATATTTTAAATATCTGAAAATATTGTATCTTGTGTTGTGACTTCAAGCAGTTGTTGCAGGAAGAGGTTTGTTTTGTAAAGCAAACCTTCCACAAACTTTCCCAGTCAACTGTTTTGAAACACTTGACTCTGCTCAGACTGGCTAGAACATACACCTACTTTTGATATAAATGTATTCCTCTTCACCTCCAGAGACATGCTGGAACTGAGGAGCCCCAAGGACCTTATGCTGTTTACCTCAAACCTAACAGATCTTTTCCATCTATAAATTTGATTATGTCTAACCACACTGGGAAAGCACATGTCCTCAACATTTCCACTAAAATGATAATCAGTAAAATACTTATGAGTGTTAAATAATAAAATGTTTTATATGTGCAGTAAGGAGCTACAGTGGAAGAGTAAAGAATAGCAAGGGGGGAAAGCACTGCCTTTCATGAAGGATTGAATCTGACTCTAAACCCCATGTTATCTACACTGTTGTAAATTCTTTCTAGATTAAGATTATTTGAATACAGTCTACAGACCTGATCACTGTCTACCAGTATCTACGTGGGGGAGAGATTTCTGATGATAGAAAAATAGCATAATGAGATCCAGTGGCTGAACCTAGACAAATTCAGACTAGAAACAAGGTGCAATTAAGAGTGAGGTAATTAACAACTAGATTAAATTATCTATGGACGTGATGGATTCTTCATCACTTCAAGTCTTTAAATCAAGACTGAATGTCTCATATAGATCAAATTCAAATTATGGGATTGATGCAGAAATTACTGAGTGAGGTTCTGTGGCTTATGTTATGAGGAAATTCAAACTATACGATCATAATGGTCCCTTCTGGCCTTAAAATCTGTGAATCTATGAAGTAGCAATATTACAGTATAATATTATTTACTGATAAGTAAATAATACAGTGAGCATTAATATAGTGTTATTTATACATGTGCAGGAAATTCCTCTTTACACATTTTAAAAGTCTGCCGAGTTATTCTTTATAGCCCGATTTACACACATCCCTGATACAGTGTGGACCAGCAAGGTCCATTGAGTCACAGAAGGGATTCACCTTGAAGGAGGGCATGTGGTGTTTCCACTAACACTTTCTGTCAGTGTTCCTGCTGGAAGGAAGAAACTTTAATTTACAGATAGGGCATCAGGCAGATTTAGTACACGTAAGGGTTGTGCTGAATCATGAATTGGCTATTCCTACTTCATGACCATCATCATTCATTGCTGGTCGGTGTTGGCCCTCCGTTGTCTTCTTTTTTGTTTAGTCAATGACCTCTTTCTGCGCTGACGGTTTGTTTTCCGAGGAGAACTTTTTACTGCCAGGAATCTGTCCACCAATTTTTACACAAATGGAAGCCAGGATGTATCTAGCCGAATGTTTTCCTTGATGCTTTGTTTTATGTTTTGTACTTTGTCAAAAATTCATAATTTGAGCTATAGCTATAACTTCAGGACTCACACTGAAAAAGGAAAAAGTAGGTCATCTGTGGAAATGCAGCAATTATGAAAGGAAAACACACGACTGGACATGCGGCTGTGAGAGCGAGAGATACAGACGCCTTGCGTGTAATGAGATACAATGCCTGAGGCCAAATGCCTTCCCCACATAACAGATCCTTTATATCTTCATAACTATTCTCCCTGATGCGTGGAATTATTATACTTAAGAAATGACACAGTCCTATTTTTAAGTAAAAATGTCAATGGTCATGAGATCTTAAAAGATTTGGTTAAGAATATGTTTATTTTTTAAAATATCACTTAAAATGTTAGAAAGTATTTCAGAATATCTATAACTTGACCAAATCCTTTACCCCCTTATTTTTACAGTCAAAATGCCCACTAAAATCAATGGGAGTTATCCCTCAATGAGGCCTAAAGGTCTCTGATCACTGATTTCAGATACTAAATTATTTCAACATTATTGCTGAATTGTTAATTTCCATATGTCTGAGTACCCCTCCGTGACATCCCCCAGGGTGCAATCTGGACTGTAGAATTGCTGTGCCCCTTAATTCTCCAGTCTGGTTTATACTATGCCGTGCTTTGCTGTGTGAGCTGCCACTCTGCCCACTTACCCCAGCCTCTAGCATACAAGTCACCCCTCACCCCCAGACATATACCAGAGTGCTATAACCAGCCACTCTTGAATTATATATAGGGCAACCCCCACATATCCCTTGCACCCCAGAAATGCAAGCCTTGTACTGCTCAGCTACTTACTGAGAAATACAAGCTTATAAAGTCTGTTGTTTTATCAAAGAAAATGAATATGCACCAGCCCTTATTAACCTGAGTAGATTCCCCAAGCCCTTCAGCCAAAGACACACTGATTTAGATAAAACATCAGAATAAGTTTATTAACTACAAAAAGATAGAGTATACATGATTCTAAGTAGTGTAAGCATAGTAGATCAGAATTGGTTACAAAAAGAAATAAAAGATAAAAACTGCAAGCTGTTTCCTAAATTTTACGAAGGCTAAATTAGAAGCACACTTTTCTCACCCATCTGGATGTTGCAGACAGTTCACAGTTCTTAGTACACAGGCTGGGGTCCCTTCCCAGCCTGGAACCAATCTTCTCCAGTTCCAAGTCCTTCAAGCAATCTTGTTTCAGTAGAGATGTGGGAGGAGAGAGGTGGCTGGGGGCCTTTGTTCCCCCTTTTTATATCCTGACTTTACTGGAAAAGGCCCCATGACTTAACGAAGTGCTCTGCACTCAGTCCTTCACATATGAGTTGCAAATTCTCGCTTGCACCTTCTGTATACCTGCAGTTTGAGGTGTCTCCAGGAAAGACGTGCCAGTCCTTTGTTTATAGTTCTTTTGTTATTTCTAAAGAGCTAGTCTGTGGGCATTCTCCAGAGTCACAACATGTTTCAGTAACAAACATATAGCAAAATCTCATAACTCCATATACAATCATGATACACACATGTTTGCAAGACAGTAATACTCAGCAGACTATGACTTTTCCAATGATACCTCACAAGGCATACTTTGTAACAGATTTATCATAATTTTGTAAAAGTGGTAACCTTAATAGTGTAGACTGTCACACTCTACCAAGGAAAAAGCCCTGCCACCCATATCACCAACAAAGGAGAGAGCTCTGCTGGAACATTGTGGGAAGGCTGAAGGAGTGGCTGACACACATCTATCCAGTATGAGACTGGGGAAAGTCCTTACATAATCCTCTATGCCCTACTGGTGAATGACAAAGTCTCTAGTTATTCTGATTTATATTAATGGTTTACATTAGCAATTTCCAATTATGCTTTGTAGTATGTTTTTCTTATTTTTTAACCATACTATTTTGATTTTAAATTACCAGATGTCATACTAGAAATCTTTGATTTTCTTAGAATTTGTACTTTTTATTGTTATGAGTGTAAACTTGTTGATATCAATGAACAAATTAGTGCTAGAGAGAGGATAGGGTCAAGGACCCCTTTAACTTACCTGCAGATGCATGCTAGTGATGAGGCTAACTAGTTCTGTCATAAGCATGTAGCTCCCCAAAATAAACATATAGGATTGGCAGGTGTGGAGCCATGAAGGCATAGCAAATGCCATTGCCCGGCATACTTACCCTCCTCCCCAGAGCCCAGGAGATATTATCCCTTGTACAGGCACAATATTCCCAAGCTAGTGGTTTTCTCTTTACCCAAACATTCACAGACTGTATTTGGGCCCCAGAAACTGTTTTAAATTAGTTGTAAAATTAATCATCTAACTAGGTCATTTCTCATTTTTGCCCTTTTATACAGATCAAAAAATTTAGGCCAAATTTCCTTAAACTACAGTAGTAATCTACATACTGTGTGTTCCAGTGAGAAACAAACAACACATTTGTGTTAGAAGAAGAGGTTTTCACAGTTACTAATATAGACAGCATTTTGAATTTTTAACTTTTTGTATTTTAGTTTTAGATAATTTTTGATTTTGGCAAAGTAATATCCCATAAATTACAGTAATTATTATAAATGGACTCATACCGAAAGTCCCTTTATTTTATAGAGACTAAAAATGAAAAATCACTGCTATCAGTATAAATAATGGCTATAATATTAATAATAATAATGTATGTGTGACATCAAATTAGGCACAATATTACCAATACTAGAAAACAATCCACAACATATGAAATCTTAATATATCAATAAATACACTCTCTATCATTAAGTATACCCACCTAAGTAATTTTAGCAATTTATAGTTACAATTGATAATTTCTGGAGTGAACATAATTATTTTATTAATGCTGCATTATTCATTTTCCATCTGAGGCTTTGAAGTCACATTATTACATTTGGAGTTAACTCTTCTCATACAGTGAAGGATTGTAGCAGTGTGGCTTTAAAAAAAAAAGAACTTCAGTTGTAAAGTTAAATACGGACAAATGGGCAAAAAACATTAACTCTATACAACAAATGCTGACTGTATCCAGACATGCATTGATTAAACAGAGTTTCAGGTTTTATGCAAGCCTGACAGCTGATAGATTTTGCTTTTGATAGAACATTTGTAGAACTTTTGTTCTGTCCATTGTTGTAAACCATTTTTCCCCTCAGAATTGTGATCTATTTTGTGTTCCTTTTGCCATGTACAGTAAGCCAATTGTGGGAACAGACAAACGCCTCCCTGGTCTAGGCTTCTTTGCTTTGGATGTGATTTCAGAACCTATCTTTAAAGACAACTGGAACAAATAAGCCTCCTAAAGGAAACTACTGGGAAATTAGGATGTGATAAGAGAAAAATACTTAGCTTACAATACTTAGTTACAATGGGAAGTCTGATGAGTTTCCAGTTCCTACATACAACTTTTAAAATGTAAATTAAACTTTTTTAGAAATAAATGGTTCAGTTTTAGTATTACCTTGTTAATGCAGCAAATGCCATGATTAGAAAGGATTTCAGCAAATGTGTAGGTTTCCTGCAGAGATGCAAAGACCGTGGTTGGCAGTTTCCTAGTTCGACAATTCACCACTGCATGCCCACGATTAATATCCTCTGATCAGCACTTGACTGTGCAGTCTGCTTATGGGAGGGTAGAAGAAAAAGGAAGTTAAATGTATAGTTTATATTATTTTTATTTTTTTCTGCATTTATACTTTATGCCTCAGTAAACTATGAAGTAAAAGTGTTAAAAAAAACCAACTAGAAAGCTACTAAATATTGAAAAAATTGACTTACCTCCTCTCATAGGCAGAATTCATAGTCCACCAATAATAATAAGAATTACTGATGTCACCAGCACAGTGCATGCTGGGGCATCTCTTTAGAATGTAAAATTCACAATCAGGAGGTTATTCAGTCCTACACGTGAGAAATTAAAAATACCTGTTTTGAGACTTGGGGGAGGAGGAATCACATGACACTTCGGAAGTAGAAAGATGTATAGCAAGGAGATGTGTACCTCATCAGATAATGTATGTAAGGTTTTCATCCACTGCAGTAAGCATTTCCCTGATGCAAAACTTTTAGAAATTGTAGGAACAATTCTCAAGACTTTAGATGTAATGTCCTAGTAGGACCCAGAACTCATTAGATTGCTTTTTTGATTTACCCAGCTAGACAAGATTGGGCCCTGAGTCGCATACTGAAAAATGTCATTTCCCCAGTACCAGAATCCCTGTTGGAAATGACAGTTAATCAAGACTGTATGAACTCTTATTACAGATGATAGGATCAAGCCTGAAAACGCATGGAGACTTTTAGTTTATATTTCATTTAACTTGGACAATGAGCCTTTCCTTTGAATTGGCCCATCATATTCCCACTCAAAAATCTCTAACTAGTTCATTACCTTTCCCCATTTACTAAAGTGTTTTAATTACTAGGATGCAAACAGAGCTTCTGCTACATGTAATCCAAACTGTAACACCATCATTATTTCCTTCCTCCATTGTAGTGTTGTTATTTAGCACAAACAAACAGCTAATGTGGAGAAGAAATATCAATAAGGCTTGCATATTAAATATTATACACTATTTCTAGCCTAATTTTTGCATGTAAGTGATAAATCCAAGTTTTTCACCAGAAAACTGAAAGTGGCTACAAAAGCCATAATATGCTATCAGAATTAGAAAAAGCAACATGTTTTCTGAGATAGTTTCATAGAAAATGATAGTGATTTTCCCATTTACTTCAAAAAGCACCCATGTGCTGAAGTCTCCTTTGATGCTCAAATGGGCTCTCAACAGCGCATAGAAGGGTACCAAACTTTGCCCAACTGAGGGCTGCAGTGGCAGCTTATCAGGAACCCATGAGCTGCACCAAATTTCCTGAAAAAGGAGCAAATTACAGCTGCCTCATCTTTAATGTATGTGAGCCATCTCTTGATGCAACACACCATCTTGATCCAAGCTGCCAAACTTCAGCTAATAATACATTTGTGTTATATGTCAGAGAGGAATGGGAAGACACAACCCTGGACATTTTTAGATGTCGGTTCTAGTTCTGGGTCTGCCACAGAATTTGTATGTAAGCCTTGAGCAAGTAACTTAACATCTGTGCCTCAGTATCCTCATCTGTAAATAATATTTATCTCAGGATATTGTGAGGCTAACTATTGGTCTTTGTAAAGTGCTTTGAGGAAAGATGCTGAAATAATTTTTTTTAGATCTGTTCACCTATAATCTCTGCAAAAACAATGAGAAGTCTGGTGACACCTTAAAGACTTACAGATTTATTTGGGCATAAGCTTTCGTGGAAGCTTATGCCCAAATAAATCTGTTAGTCTCTAAGGTGCCACCGGACTCCTCATTGTTTTTGTGGATACAGACTAACACGGCTACCCCCTGATACTATAATCTCTGCGTATTTCATTTTTATTTGCGCTTTGATGTTGTTAGTCCTACTTAATAAATAGAATTCTAAAAGTTTGAGGTGGAAAAGACCTATCCCATCATCAAGTCCATTTCACTGCCAATGCAAAATTGTTTCCATTATATCTTTTTTAACCTGGACAATAAGCCTTTCATTTTAATGGGCCCATTAGATCCCTGCTCAAAAACTTCTGACTAGTTCAGGGGTCGGCAACGTTCGGCACGCGGCTCGCCAGGGTAAGCACCCTGGCGGGCCGGGCCAGTTTTATTTACCTGCTGACGCGGCAGATTCGGCCGATCGCGGCCCCCACTGGCCGCGGTTCGCCGTCCCGAGCCAATGGGGGCGGCGAGAAGCCGCGGCCAGCACATCGCTCGCCCGCGCCGCTTCCCGCCGCCCCCATTGGCCCGGGACGGCGAACCGCGGCCAGTGGGGGCCACGATCGGCCGAACCTGCCGCGTCAGCAGGTAAATAAAACTGGCCCGGCCCGCCAGGGTGCTTACCCTGGCGAGCCGCGTGCCGAATGTTGCCGACCCCTGGACTAGTTCACTGTCTTTCCCCTTTTCCATTTTCTAGTGTTTTGTCCAATAAACTTTTAAGTGTACCAGCCAAAGAGACTTCCTCCATTTCTTTTGGGACACTGTTGTTTTAATATCATAGTGCTAACGCATGTCTAATTTGCTGCCTACAGTCATCCCTAGTACTTTCAGCATTAATGCTTTTCATATTTCTCCACCACATCAAATATCTGAGTTTTATATTATTTTCCCCAAAATACATTACCTTGCATTTCTCAAATTAAATATCATTTTGCTATTTTTGGCCCATTTTAAAAATATTTCTAGGTCTCTTCATGTTACTTCTTTGTCCTCACTAGCATGTGCATCTGCTCTCAATTTAATATCAACTTTGTTAGCATGATTAGTATTCTCCTCTTCAGGATTATTAACGAAGGTTTAATATAAGATCATACCTAATAACAATTGCTGTAGTACCCACTAGACATCATCTACCCAGTTGTTCCATTGTTACTTATTCTTTCGTCATATTATTTCACTAAGGACAGACATTAGTTAGACTTACAGAGCAGTAATTTGTCCTAGGATCCAGATCATATGGACTGACTAATTTGCATATGTTCACATTTATCAAATATTCTCTTAGCTGATCTTGTTTCTTAGGTATTTTACAAAATCTCTCTTATTTTCTAGCAGTCTGATCCAGCTGCCATTGTAGTCAATGGCAATCTTTCCATTGACTTCTGTAGCAGTTGGATTGGACCCTAATTGTTTGTTTCTTTTCTTTATTATTCTGGTTTACAGACAGATTTTTTACAAAGTGTTAATTATCTTAACCCTTTTCAATCATTATTAATCTAAACATTAAGTAAACCCTTTTTAATGGACCTACTTTCTCCCTACTGTTTTTTGTTTTGTTTTGTTTTTTGTTTTTTTTTACCCTGGCATATTTGCAAAAGCCCTTAAATACTTTGGCTAACAATAACTCATTCTTACATTTTGCTACATTTGGGCCTGATTCTGTTCCCTCTGAAGTCAAGAGGGAATAATATAAGTCTCTTCCTCTAAGACTTAACTGTTTCTGAGTATTTTTGTTTGAGTACGTACCTGCTTTTCCATTTGTATTAATTACCACCATACTTCCTTAACATGTTCATATTAATATTCTGACTTCTCCTAATTTCCTGTTACTTACACTCAGTGACAATGTTGTTTAGACTGAATTTTGAAATTGACTGCTTATCCAACTAAACACATAATACACACTTTGATTTTGCTCTTTTTAATGTAAAGGTTGCTACTGGTCTTTAGAAGAATAATGTGTGAATAAATAAGACAAGAAATGTGTGCACAAATTTTAGGGTTACATAAATTAAACAATTTTAAAGAATTAAATCATCCTGGTTTTTTTCTATTTTTTGCCAAGTCCTTTTCAGCAATTAGTTCTTCATGTCATCATTCTTTCTTTAAACCTATGATTTGCTACATTTTTATAGATTTTCCTTTATGTCTGAGTTTAACATGTATCTCTTTTTTCTTTTATTAGAGTATTCAAATTATAAGGCAACATCCTACCACTATCAGGTTTTTATTTATTTTATACTTTTTTTGCTTTCTACCTAGGTGAAGTTTGTTCATCTTTTGGTTGTTAAATTAATTGTATGAGTTATTTTCACCAATTGAAAAGCAGAGTGCAAACAGATTTAAAATACTGTATTACATTTTAAGAAAGGTTGATTAAAATTGATAACATATCTAATTATTTTATTGCTATACATATTCTCACACAGTTTCCACTATTTTCCTTTTATTTATATGCTAGGTCGTTGTGAATGCCCTCTTAGGAGCAATTCCATCCATTATGAATGTGCTTCTTGTTTGTCTTATATTCTGGCTAATCTTCAGCATCATGGGAGTAAATCTGTTTGCTGGCAAATTCTACTACTGTGTTAATACCACAAATGATGAGAGGTTTGATATCAGCCAAATCAACAATTATAGTCAATGTGAGGACCTCATAAACAACAATGAAACTGCCAGATGGAAAAACGTTAAAGTAAACTTTGATAATGTAGGACTTGGCTATCTTTCTCTGCTTCAAGTAGTAAGTGACCACTCTTTAATATGTTTCTTATTGTTTACTTGTAGTAAAGAGTAATTTCTCAATGTTTTTGTCACTAAGTTACCCTGTCCTACACCTAAAAAAATACTTTGTTTACTACTGTGCCATGAAAATCCTTACATATGGTAGGAATGCTGAGCACAATTTTTAAAAAGACAGATACATACACATATCTGGCTGTGGAAGAGATCTGGAGCAAGCAGAAATGGACACTCACAATACTCATTGTCTCTCCCTTTACATACCTGGGACTCACTTCCAGTTTGCCAGTTCAACTGGCTATGTTGGCTCCCTGTATTATGGAGAGCAAGTTTGGTAAGTGTATATGCTATTAAAAGTATATGTCTAAAATCACACACCCAAAAATAGAATAAAAAGCAAAACTGAAGGGTACTGAGATGTTCTGGAAAGGAGTAGTGGAACTGAGTGGCAGTGGTGCGGGGTCCCTTTGAGGAAGGATGGGAGGCTTCAATACATGACAAGAAATAGGAGAGCTGATTGGTTGCCTAATTTGCATGACCAGAACTTGCTGGGACACGTGAGAGAGGAGGTGGTGTTTCCAAGGTTCAATGAGGAGCACTGGGTGTGGCTTGGACTCTGAAGCACTACCGCTTTAACTTTTGAGGATGCCATTTGTTTTTTCTTATACTTGTACCCTTGCTTTAAAAAACAAGTTTAAAAATACATTCTGTAAACTTATAAATATTAGACAAATCCTTACTCATTTCCACAAGACCCGGAATCACACCATTTCATGCAAACATGTTTATCACCTCTTCAACACATTTTGGTCTGCTTTGTTTCTGCTTGACAATTCTAAAAGCCCTGAGAATCTATCAGTTCAAATCTGGAATATTTTCTTACTTTAGGCTCATATTGCCATGACTACTACTTCTCCCTTATGGTGCAAGTTTGGGGGACATAATTCACCATATATTATAAGTTACTTTATCTATACTTACCTCTTGTAATTACTGGTAGCAACCCATCTGTAGCAATCGTAGGATGAATTAGTTACTCCTGATCTAGAGGTGAAGTCATTCCCATGCACTCAAATGAGTAACCTATTTAAGTGTCCAGCATGTGGAGCAATTGGTCTCTGGGTTTAACACACACACTATCCATGCTTCAACATGCTTTCTCTTTCACTGCAAGGAGGATGTATGGTGGGGTTCCTGCAGAAGAGGTAAATGGGCCCTGAGCTATGCAGTGAGTCATGTGGAGTAACCATTGCTACTGTTGAGTGCATAGTATGTTTGAGCACCAGAACTGGTGATGTGCAGAGTTTGTTTTACAATCATGTATATACAGCTGTGACACAAAGTATAACTATGGATGTATTCAGTATAATTATAATATAATAAAATATGAGGTCAGCTAAATGCAATACCTAATCTTTTACTATAGAGGATAATATAGCTATTAAAAATTCTCATCTGAATACACGCTATCAGAAATAAAAATGCATTTTGTGGGGGGGGCGTATTATGGTTTATATGATGTAAGCACTGCTCTTGATTTCACAGTTAAGGCTGAGTTGTCTTTTGCACTTAATATCTATCTATATCTAGCTATATATATGTATGTGTGCATATTTATTATACTGACTATATCCCTGGTTATTCTTTGTGTCACAGCTGCATACACATGACTGTAAACACACTCTGTGCACATACACCTCTACCCTGATATAACGCGACCCGATATAACACGAATTCGGATATAACGCAGTAAAGCAGTGCTCCGGGGGGGCGGGGCTGCACACTCAGGTGGATCAACGCAAGTTCGATATAACGCGGTTTCACCTATAACGCGGTAAGATTTTTTGGCTCCCGAGGACAGCGTTATATCGGGGTAGAGGTGTATATAGATATTTCAGTGCTAAAACCAACTCAGTCTTAACTCTGAAAATCAAGAGCAGAGCTTACATCATATAGACCAGGGGTCGGCAATGTTCGGCACGCGGCTCGCCAGGGTAAGCACCCTGGCGGGCCGGGCCAGTTTTATTTACCTGCTGACGCGGCAGGTTCGGCCGATCGCGGCCTCCACTGGCTGCGGTTCGCCGTCCCGGGCCAATGGGGGTGGCGAGAAGCCGTGGCCAGCACATCGCTCGCCCGCGCTGCTTCCCGCCACCCCCATTGGCCTGGGACGGCGAACCGCGGCCAGTGGGGGCCGCGATCGGCTGAACCTGCCGCGTCAGCAGGTAAATAAAACTGGCCCGGCCCGCCAGGGTGCTTACCCTGGTGAGCCGCGTGCCGAACATTGCCGACCCCTGATACAGACCATGATACATCCCCCCCCCACAAAATGTATCTTTGTTTCCGATAGTGCATATTTAGATGAGAATTTTTAATAGATATATTATTCCTTGTAGTAAAAGATTAGGTATTGCATTTAGCTGGATTGCATATTTATTATAATTGTTTACAATTCTTGTATACAAAACAACAAGATACAAGGTAAAAGCCAAATATTAATCTTGCACCATACCAGTATTTTAAAATGAATATGAATATAGTTGGTCTTCAGTTCATAAACAGTGTCTCCAATTAGTCATTTTCTAGGAACAGCAGAAGTTAAGCACATGTATTCTGTTTATAGGCCACGTTTAAAGGATGGATGGATATAATGTATGCAGCTGTGGATTCTCGAAATGTAAGTATATTCCCTGGAGCCATTGTTTTGATTGTGTGAACTCTGTGATCCCAGTAATGTAACTGATATCTTACTTGAGTGACACTGGAAATGAGATAATATGGAGCTATATAGTTCCATCAAGCCGAAAAGGTAGCAAAGAGCATGAAAATACAAAAGAAAAGGAGATCAAGGGAAGATCCTTTAAGGTCCCATATATTCTGTGGCACAGCAAGACCAAATTCCACAGTAACTTTAACTTATTCTTTTGTCATGAAATACCCTTGGCTCCTAAACAAACACTCAAAAGGCTATGACTCATACTTGGAAACACTCATTGATGGAAAAATTTTAGGAATTATTTGCAACAATGATTATTTTCAAGGATGAGGTTGTTTTCCAAGCAGCTTGGCTCCACTCCTCAGGTCTCAGTTCCTGTACTGTTCTGTGCTCCACATAGCTCATCAGTTTATCCTTCTTTCTCCCTCTGCTCCCAGGCTACAAGCTGTGCTCCATTCTGGCTCCCTAACTTCCTGCTCCCTTGTTCCATGAAACTATGCAGGGAGTGTGCCCTATAATCCTAGTAAGTCCCCGTTAATAAATGGTAAGAAAGGGACAGCTGAAGGGAGGTCCTGGCAGGAGGTCCTAGCTATATTAAAATGCGAGATTCTATGGCAGAATTGGTGAACTCCATGGTATCTTGGAAAACATCAGATTGTTTGCCATTGGAATTGCAGAATCCACAAGAACCTGACGGAGAAGAATGGAACGGTTCATACCTCTTAGAGCAGGGGTAATCAGTTATTTTCTGTCAAGGTCCAAATTTATTGGTCAAGGTCCAGACTCCAGAGAAAATAATACAAAAATAATAACAATAATAATAATAAGTAAATAAAAAGTTTTCAAGGTCTGTTCAAAAGCATCTGGCAGTGTCGATTTGGCCCGCGGTCCACCTATTGACTACCCTGTCTTAGAGCTATTGTTTCAGGTTGTCTACAGATTGAGGCAAGTGACACAGTGTTCGTTTTCACTCATTTAACATTTTCAAGGTTTTTCCAACAACCATCAGGGCTAGAAACTTTATTTTTTAATGAAAGCTCAGAACTGAGTTCTGGAACAGAGTTCTGTGGCAAGGAGGTGAATTCTGGGGCTTCAGATTCAGAGTATATGGAGCCTAGTTCATAAGGCGCATGAGTCCGAATAATAGAGCCATAGGCTTTATATAACAAATAAGGCTTTTGACACACAGTGTTCACCCTGATACTGTAGCTTGACATTTGTGCATATTTTGTAGGTATTGGATCAGCCTAAGTATGAGGACAACCTGTACATGTATCTTTACTTTGTCATCTTTATCATCTTTGGATCATTCTTTACCCTGAATCTTTTCATTGGTGTCATCATAGATAATTTCAACCAGCAAAAAAAGAAGATAAGTATTTTGTCACTGTTCTGAAAAGAAAGCTAAATACAAAAATATTGCTTGTTTTGGTGCCTACCATACAATGAATTACTGTAGTGACTTCAGGTCAGAAAAATATTATACTTTTTATGATTAACATTTATTATCACTTGCTGTAACATGCAGTATGTAATGTAAACAGGTTTAACTATATTCATTCCATTGCAGGATGGATGAATTAGGAAAACCATACACATGAGCATATATAACCAAAATAGAAAAAGAAAAAAGATAATCAATTTAAAGGTGTTGTATCATAAAAAAGGCTAAAGATTTAAATGGCCAAATCAAGCAATAAAAAAAATGTTGGCTACATTGCCTCCATGTCTGAGAACTCCCAAATGTAGACATATAAATCTTAGTTGTAGGACCATGTTATCCTTCTTTGTACTGTATTGAGTCTTAATTTTTGCTGCAGTGCTGAATAAATACTATTACTAGTTGAGCTACAGGATTAAATACATTAGCTGACAGCAGGAAAAGGCTATTATCCCAGATGGGGAGGAAGGAGTGCTGACTCCAAGGGTTTGTTGGCATGGGGGGAACCCAGTCAGACTTAGCTCTCTTTGCTGGCCCACATTCATCAGTTGCGGGAGCTCCTGTCCCATGTGGTGACCCTGTGGGTGGAGAGGTGCTGAGACCATGTTGTGCTAGGTCTAAGAGGGAAGGGAGTCCAGCCTGGCCCTCTTCACCCCTGCAACATTCCACTATGCTTTCATTGGCAGCTCCTGGGTATACCCAGTACAATATGTGTTGCTGCTTTAACAAGGGCATGAACCCAGTCATAGAATATTCATATTTACTTATTATTTAAGCATTTTGCCAAATTTTTCCTAAGGAGCAAAAACAAGAGAAGGGAAGTTGAATTTTTTAACATTTCATGTCTGGGCAAAAGCTGAAGGACTTGCATGGGACAAAGACAAGGTACATCTGTTGCCTGAGTGCATTCCCCCTGCAAAACATCAAAGGCCTACTGCAAACACTGGACATTTGAGAGCTTCTCAAAGAAAAAGTTGCAAAAATCTTTTGGAATGGAAAATGTTAGGCAACCTAAATTCAGGAGTTGCTAGCAGCTACAATGACAATAAAAATAAGAAGAATGAGAGAGCAAGCCAGTCTTTATGCCCATTCAGTCCTTGGATTCTGTTGAGACTCTGAACAGGAGTGATAATACTAATTGTGATGGTGGCTGTAGGTAATCAATGGAGGTACACGGTTGTAACTAGTTTTGATCTCATTTCTTTACTTTGGAGGCCAAGACATCTTTATGACGGAAGAACAGAAGAAATATTACAATGCAATGAAAAAGCTGGGTTCAAAGAAACCACAAAAACCTATACCTAGGCCAGCGGTAAGAATGAAAGTATTTCCCTCCCTCCTCCCCACACTGTTTAAATAATGTATTGGGTTAAGTTGTAAGCAAGAAAAATAATTGACCTAAAGCAAACTTTTTCTCTCTCTAAATCCAAATGAATTTTCTCTTTTGTATTCATTAATCTCCTTGGTTGTGGAGGACCCTTCTTTTTGCTTTGAATTCTCACTCTACATCTGTTGGAAGACTAGTGGGATTGAAGGTTGCATCCTTCAAACCACTGATCTGTCTAAAACAACTAACTTACAGCTCAAGTACTGTGAGTGCCAAAGGTGTCAAGGCCTTAGGAAGGAATCCTCTTCTCAGGCCAAGAGTGGCTTTGCAGCTGTTCTGTGGAGGCTAATCCACATGTCTCTTACATGCCTGTTCTTGGATATAGAGAATTGGAGTATCCATGAAATGGTGGATTCTCGGCCTCTCTCTTCCCCATCCTCCATCCTGTGCAATGTCAGTTAGGGAGCAATTAGAGTACAGCTCTGCATTCCTCAAAGTGTTCTCCCTCCCCATGCAAAGGACCTTCAATTCCTGTTCTGCTCCTTGTGCAGTGGAACCATACTGGTTCAGCTGTCAGCATATCTTCAACAGCTGCACAGATGGAAGAAGGATTTTCTCTAGTGAATGTTTTTTATAGTTAATTGAGGCTGAAGATCTTATTAGTGGTACAAGAAGTATTTCTTAGGGAGGCTGTATTTTCTTTAGCTCTGAGACCTGTATAGGTTTTCAGGGAAGTGATGTCCGTGGGCAAAAAGAAAAACTTGTTTGCCAGTTTTGCCAAAGCTAAACATTTTTTTAGTCTGCTGTATCACTAAAGCCCATATATTAAAATGAATGTCGGTAAGACAACCAAATCTTGTAGCTTTGAAAATCTTCCTTTTAATATGCATAAGTAGAATCTTTGGAGGCCTAACTACTGAATTTGTGTGGGCAAATGTCTATGTATGCACAAACAAGTGAATGCATATTCATAGATTATTAGGGTTGGAAGGGACCTCTGGAGATCATCTAGTCCAACCCCCTGCTCAAAGCAGGATCAATCCCCAGCTAAATCCCCAAATGGCCCCCTCAAGGATTGAACTCACAACCCTGGGTTTAGCAGGCCAATGCTCAAACCACTGAGCTATCCCTCCCCCCCCAGGGAGTCTATCTTATGCAGTCCTCAGGGTACAACTAATAATAAATAATAATAATAATAATAATAATAATACCACCTAGGTCCTATATATTAGGCTTGGAAAGATCAGATTTTTATTGGTAAATGTCTGTAAATGTCGATTTCACTGTACACACATAAACCAATGAAAATTTTTACTTTTTTTTTCCAAAAATAAATCAAAATTTACTGATAGGCGAAGTAAGAAAAACGCTGCTTGAGAACTTATTTGAGTTTGAGGTGTGGATAATTACTTTGTATATTTGGATGTGATGTTGACAATTTGTGTTTTAACAGTTATCAAACTTTAATTTTTTGAATCTCAATGTCTGCTGTCATTAAATAATTGTCTGATTCTATTGTCTGATCCCCCACAATTTCCTATGACTGAAAATTTAAAGTGATAAAAATTGAAAAAATGCTTAAAAATTAACCTTGATGTTATCTGTTGAAATTATAAAAAAATAAAAATCAAATTTCACCAAGTCTATATATAGTGCTTTTCATCAGTAGATCTCAAAGTACAAAGGAGGTCAGTATCATTATCCCCATTTTACAGATGAGGAAACTGTAGATTTAGTTAATTATTTGTAGTAATTTGGGAATGAAATTTATACACAAGGTGTATGCATTATGCATTCTTTTTTACCCACAGAACAAATTCCAAGGCATGGTCTTTGATTTTGTGACAAAACAAGTATTTGACATCAGCATCATGATTCTTATCTGCCTTAACATGGTCACCATGATGGTAGAAACAGACGACCAGAGTGATGAGATGCAAAATAATTTATGGTGGATTAACCTTGTGTTCATTGTCCTTTTCACTGGAGAATGTATTCTGAAACTGATTTCACTTCGTTATTACTATTTCACCATAGGCTGGAATATTTTTGATTTTGTAGTTGTCATTCTCTCCATAGTAGGTAAGTACAATTCACTTTCAAGAAGGGACTACAAGAGTAGAAATTGAACATTTGTTTTAGGAATTTAAGTTCCTTAACATTTGACTTGAAGAGAGTCTGATTCTTTAGTTTGCCAATTTCTTATTCCATACTGTGCATGAAATAAAGGAACTGTGTATTAAGAGTTTTTATACCAATTAGATTTGATTGATTGTCATTTTCAGTATCAAAAATTAGACCGTAGAGTTACCAACCTTCCAGGATTGTCCTGGAGTCTCCAGGAATTAAAGATTAATCTTTAATTCAAGTTTATGTCATGTGATGAAACCTTAATGAATACGTCCAACCAAAATTGGCAACCCTATTAGACCATGACTCTGAGTGCAGTAGAAATTGCATATTACTCTAGTATAGAAACAAACCAATAAATGGACAGGCTGTTTCGAGGCAAAAATGAACAAACTTTATTATTGGTAATCACAGGGAGAAATTGTGCCCTGCAACCCTGAGATGACAGACAGCACTAACAGCAAAAGAACCCCGTCTGGTTTTACTGGTTAGTGTGGATAGCATGCTAGGACCCCACACAGCAGGTCAGCACCCCCACCATTCCTGCAGAGCCACCTCTGGCACTTACATCTGAGGGCTCTTTGCCTGTTAACTCAGGAGAGGCATAGGGAAGAGCGGGGCCGGAACAGGTGGATCTATAAATATGTAGTTCCAATGGCCTATTTCTCTGTCTAGCGCACAGGAGCAGAAAGGGCTCCCTGGAATGGGTACGATTCCTTGTCTCCGGCCTTGCAGGATTCCTCAGTACACTATCTGGTTTTATGGCCTATTTTTCGGGAACAGGATTTCACCCATAGCTATCTTCTGAGTGGCTGAAAAGGTCACAGTTTTTCTGCTTCTCTGATGCCATAATAAAGAAATTTTCTGCCACTTTTTTCTTCTAAGAAGCCTTTTCATTGCTGGTTTATTTATATACTGGTTTGCTGTGGGATTCCCACTAAATTTGTGGTCACATTATTTCATTGGTGATTAAAGAGTTAAGTACCTGTCTAAATTTGCATATTTAATTTAAATAATTTAATTTTAATGGATTACATTATAATTCGCTACCAGAAACTATAAATAGGGCACTTCCTTCAGATTAATCTAGATTACTTCTATTACAACTAAACAGAAAAATATTCTGTAAACTTCAATATCCACTGGTCTATTCACTAACAGATCATAGAAGTGTATAAGTGAGGAGCAGTTCCAGGAAAAAATATAGTGATACCGTCTAAAATGAACAAATCTCTTTGATGCAGTTTTACAGAATCCTGCAAATTGCTGCAGAAGTTCTAGCTGGATTTTTCAGATTTGTATGTCAGACCATAGTACTATAACTGTTTGGTTAAATGAACTAAAGCCCATAATGCAAACTTCTGCTATTTGAATAAGTTTGCTTCACTTCTCATTGGTCAACATTGTATGTAATAGTATAAATCTTTAGTAGTTGCTGTTACATTTTATTATATGTTTACTAACTAATTTATTTTTTAACAGGTATGTTTCTAGCTGACCTGATTGAAAAATATTTTGTGTCCCCCACCTTGTTCAGAGTTATCCGACTCGCCAGAATAGGTCGAATCCTGCGTCTCATTAAGGGTGCTAAAGGGATCCGCACTCTGCTTTTTGCTTTGATGATGTCTCTTCCTGCTTTGTTTAACATTGGTCTCCTGCTTTTCCTGGTCATGTTTATCTATGCTATATTTGGAATGTCCAACTTTGCCTACGTTAAGAGGGAAGTTGGTATTGATGACATGTTCAACTTTGAAACTTTTGGCAACAGTATGATCTGCCTATTTCAAATTACCACGTCAGCTGGTTGGGATGGTTTGTTAGCACCAATTCTGAACAGTGGAGCACCAGACTGTGACCCTTACAAAGATCACCCAGGAAGCTCGGTTAAAGGAGACTGTGGTAACCCTTCAGTTGGGATTTTCTTTTTTGTCAGTTATATTATCATCTCATTTTTAGTTGTAGTAAACATGTATATTGCTGTTATTTTGGAGAACTTCAGTGTTGCTACAGAAGAAAGTGCCGAGCCCTTGAGTGAGGACGACTTTGAGATGTTCTATGAGGTTTGGGAAAAGTTTGATCCAGACGCCACCCAGTTCATAGAGTTCAGTAAACTGTCTGATTTTGCAGCTTCACTGGATCCTCCTCTTCTTATAGCAAAACCAAACACTCTTCAGCTTATTGCAATGGATCTGCCCATGGTGAGTGGTGACAGAATTCACTGCCTTGACATCTTGTTTGCTTTTACAAAGCGTGTTTTGGGGGACAGTGGAGAAATGGATACACTTCGAATACAAATGGAAGACCGGTTTATGGCAGCAAATCCTTCTAAAGTCTCCTATGAACCAATTACAACCACATTAAAACGAAAACAAGAGGAAGTATCTGCTGTCATTATTCAGCGAGCTTTCAGACATTACCTTTTAAAGCAAAAACTTAAAAAAGTTTCAAGTATGTTTAACCAAGATAAAGATAAAGATGAGGATGACCTGCCTATCAAAGAAGATATGATTATCGATAAGCTAAATGAGAACTCCACTCCAGAAAAAACAGATATGACCCCTTCCACAACCTCTCCACCTTCCTATGATAGCGTAACGAAGCCAGACAAAGAGAAATATGAAAAAGACAAATCAGAAAAAGAAGACAAAGGTAAAGACATCAGGGAAGGTAAAAAGTAACAAAGAATTCCATTGGTGACAAATAGTTTACATCCTGGGAAAGTGACATATTTGTGTCAACAAGACTCCTGTATGAGGTCTATGCCAAACTGACAGTTTTTACTTATATAAATATATATATAAAATGATTATATATATATATATATTTAAGGTCAGTGCCTATAACAAGACAGTGACCCCTCGTCATCAAACTGTGACTCTGTAAAACAGGGTAACAACCTTGACAGGAGGTTATTGTTTTCACTACCAGCTGATGCTGCTGAAGAGGAGACAAAATGGCTACTCAGACTGTAGGGACCAGTTTAAAAAAAAAGGTGCAAACCTACAATTTCTGTGTGATTAACAAAAAACACTTGAGTACAGTAATTGTATCCACTGTCTGCATTTCAACTGCTATATTTGCCATATTTTTACAAAAATTGGTGTTGGTGAATTTATCATTTTTTTTTTTAATTCACAGGTTGTTTCCTATTATCTGTGACTATTTTTGTAAATGGGTTTTGTGTTGGGGAAAGGGATATGAGGACCAGGTCTTTTATCCTCTGATTCTCTCTAATGTACAGGCAGAAGTGATTTGCATGAAGGCATGCTGCACTCATTGTTCATGCATGGAAAACACATGACACCATTCGCACAAAGCAAGGGTTTTAACTATTTCCATGTTTCAGGGTGGCTCCATATTTTGAGGTGCTTATTGAAAGTATTCATCTTGTGTCTCATTCAGACAAATCTTAATGTGCCTGTAAAGTCCCATAGAACCTACAATAATAAAACAGATATTTTATTTTTTCACAAGTCATTAAATTATAGTTGATACAAACTTCTCTGAGAAAAAATGTTGGCGATATAAACTTGATTTTTTTAAGTGTTCTTCTGTGGAGAACAAAATACTCATTTAATCTAACCTAGAAAATTGAACTGACCAAAAAAGTCAACCTTTATAAAGCTGTTTTGCTTCATCCTGCAGTATCATTTAGCCATCTTCTACTCTCAGCAAGGTTGACATTGTATGTGTCAATAAAATAATACCATCTATGTAAATAGTTACTTTACCATGTGGTGCATGTTTGAGCAAACAAATAATGACCTGAGCACAATATTTATTGCATCAAATATGTACCACGATAAGTGTAGTTTGCAAGCTTTCAACAGATAATATTATGTATTCTGTACCATTATAGATATTTTGGAGGCTATCACTGATGCATGTTTATCTTGCCTTTGCTGCTGTATTTTATTCCTTCCACTGTTCAAAAGTCTAATATGGGAAGCCATATGTCAGTGGTAAAGTGAAACAAATTGTTCAACCAGAAATCATTCCTTCATATCATCAAGCAATAGTTTGCAGCTATTAAAGAGCTTCTTGCTTTGCATTCTTAAATTTTAAGTGAATACTGTACGGTGTATAGCCAGTCTGTACAGGACATGTTTCAAACTGCTTAATCTGTTGAAAATACATGGGTAGAATTTTCTAAAAAAATATAAATATTGTAAAAATATCATTTTACTTTATTTTTCAGCATTTTGTACATAAAATCAGAAATTAAAATTATCTTCAGGTTGATGTCACAGTCACTTTTGTTACTTTCTGTCCATAGCACTTTTTAATCAAAGAACTTCACAAAATAAGAGGTAAAGGAGAGAATGAGGTAGTTTTAGGTTTCTGCTTCTTTTTATTAGTACTGTATTTTTGCACACATTTTAATGTGAAATAAATTTCAAATTCAGTCCGAAATGCACTTGCTTCCAAATAGATATAACTTGTAATTGAAATGTGGTGGGAAAGATTTGTTTGAAATCCTAGCACTGCCTGTGTCAGAAGTTTCAAGGTAGTCTTTTTATTCATGGAATCATTGATCTTTACCAGTGTTTGTTTACATCGACTATTCTTATTCTTGTTGATTCATGCTGCACTAGAACTGTTCTAAATATACTATGGGATAGACAGTGTCTTTTTCACAAGAACTAAGTAGCAAACTTGTATAATTGATCACATCAGGACATTTGTGTTTCTTACACAAGCAAAAATTAAATGTTGATTCCTCCTTTAACTAAAACTATTGACTTGTGTGTTGGTGAACTGCATGCAGGAAAATGCTATTACCACAAAGAACGGTAAACCACATTACAGTTGAGCCAAAAGAATAAAGATTTCTTTTTTTATTGTATTTAATTGTTGTCTTTGTTTTTATCACCAACAAGTAATGTATGTCAAAAGGTGCTATAAATTTTAAAAGGCTACACAGATAAAATATTTGCAAACAGAAATAAGAATTTAAAGTCTTTTTGATTTAAAAAATGTGCATGGAATGAAATAAAGTACTGTATACTTATATATTCACAAATACATTTTATATCTTTTGCAGTAGATTATGTTGTTTTAAAATTCAGTGTTTCCTGAACTTGATTTGCACTTCCATTTCAAGATGGATTTTTTAGGCTGATTAACACTATTTAAAATTACTGTACCATAAGATAATATTCATGTGTAGAGTGCTTAAAATGCATTTACATTCCAGGCATTTTAAACTACTAGAAAAGTGATGTTAAGGTGTTAGTACTAGACATCAAAGCTACAAACCAAAATTAAATTTATATTTCCAGCAATATTTTGGACCCAAAGTCCAAGTATCACTTTTGTTGTTGTAGAGGAATTTTGTACATTAGATGATTCATTCATTATAGTACATTAAGGCATAGGGAAGACTGAACTCTATGGGAGCTTTGCTCTTAGATTAAATAAAGCATTGGGCCCATGTTATATTGCTATAATTTAAGGTATTGCGCATTATTAAAATATGAAGATTGTATACGTATATCATTTAAACATTTATGGTATATTTATATGTAGTGCTTTTTCACCTTGAAGGATCCCAAATGTTTAACATGCTGTATGTACATAGTACCATGGAAATGTAGCCATCTCTGCAGTGGAGGCAGAAGCTAGGTGAAAAACAGGGCTTCATAAGAATTGGTAAATAGGGGGAATTTCGGCCAAGGACACAAAGGCCAAATCCCTACTCTTACTAAAAGCACTGTGAGATCTTCAACATACAAGCACAACAGACAGGTCCTCAGATTATAAATGGGTAAATTTATCTTCATTTATGTTTTCTCCATCATCTTGGGTAGCCCTCGTTATTCACACATTCAGTAGGTTCATTCCAGGGAAATGTCTCGGGGGAAAAACAATTTTATATGTGTGTGTGTCATCCTTATCATATGGTATCTAATTTTATTTCCAAACTACAGCACCCATTTTTAGGGGTTGGGACAGTTATTTTGGAATAATATCTTATGTCAAAGTACATCTCCCTACTTCCTCTTCCCTCCCAAGCTGGGGCTTACAAACTCCATGACAAAATATGGATTTCTATAAAACAGAGAAACTGCAATTTTTAAGGGACACATGATATCTTGTTTATTTGCTAATACAACTAAGTTTGCTCATTCGCATTAATACAGAGTACGCTGTGAACCTCCCAGAAAGTGATGAGGCTGGCTCTGGGAGCAAAGCTGGAGTGAAACTCAAAATTGGCAATCAAATTGATGTAACTTCTTTAAAGGGAGAAATTCTCAGCGGTATTGTCTCAATTGCTTCCTTAAGAGTGCAATGCTTAAAAAGTCAGATGCTGACGAAAAAAAGAAGAGCCCTGAAATATCACTTCAGATTCTTTATTCTAAATCTCATGTACACAATGAGCAGCACCGCATATCTTAAAAGTCCTGCGACTATGTTTATTTAGACATACGCAGCTGCAGAATTTCAAGATAACCAGATATGCACAAATCATGTATTTGTCTTCTGAATCAACTCTGGTCCTTGGGCAAAACTCCCAATGGTCTGTGGAAGTTTTGCCTGAATAAGGACTGCAGAATTTGTTCTTTTATATTTTCTTTTTTAAAGCATCCAAAATTAAGGGCTTGTTTACATTGTTTTGTATGGGATTTTTCTGTACCAGTAACACTACTATGATGGAGCTGCATGGTGCAAGCTCTTTGGCCGCAATCCTGCAACAGTAGATGCATGTCAGTAGACCTCTGCTCCCACCCCTACAGAATGAGTTGCCAGATCAGGGCCTAAGAAAGGAAGAGAATGGAGAACACTGAACCACAATTATTTAAGTACTAATTTTTTTAAGTAACAAAAGACAGATATTTTGTGTTGTGAGATATTTGTATATGAACTGAATTTAGGCTACCACCTTTGAAATGCAAAAAACCCACCCCTCCCCAGGCAAGCCCACTGCAACCCCAACCCCCAACCACAAGGCAACTCCATAAACCCTCCCCTTCAACAGCCACTTATAGTATCTAGAGCGATACCACATACAGTGGTAACATTATATGATACATGATAACATTGCAGTCTCCTCACTCTCCCATAACTCAAACCTTCTCTCACACATGCGCCGTGTGCTTGTGAGTTGGTGTGCAGACAGCTGCTGTATTTTCAACAGTTTTGATCTGTTATTCCTTAAACCGTGGAAGTGGGAACACTGCAACATCTTTAGCTAGACACAGAAACTTTTAACATTAGATATCCCAGTATATTGTGATGATAATGCAAATCTTTAGATCCACGTAAAAAAATCCCAGCAGATTAAATTATAGACTCATAGACTCATAGACTTTAAGGTCAGAAGGGACCATTATGATCATCTAGTCTGACCTCCCGCATGATGCAGGCCACAAAATCTGACCCACCCACTCCTGGAATAATTCTCTCCCTTGACTCAGCTGTTGAAGTCCCCAAATCATGATTTAAAGACTTTAAGTCGCAGAGAATCCTCCAGCAAGCGACCCCTGCCCCATGCTGCGGAGGAAGGCGAAAAACCTCCAGGGCCTCTGCCAATCTACCCTGGAGGAAAATTCCTTCCCGACCCCAAATATGGCGATCAGCAGAACCCCGAGCATGCGGGCAAGATTCTCCAGCCAGACCCACATTGACCATTGATACTAGTTACCAGCGATGGCAGTTATTGACTTATTGACTAAAATCACGTTATCCCATCAAACCATCCCCTCCATAAACTTATCAAGCTTAATCTTAAAGCCAGAGAGGTCTTTCGCCCCCACCGTTTCCCTCGGAAGGCTATTCCAGAACTTCACCCCTCTGACGGTTAGAAACCGTCGTCTAATTTCAAGCCTAAACTTCCCGACGGCCAGTTTATATCCATTTGTTCTCGTGTCCACATTAGTACTAAGCTGAAATAATTCCTCTCCCTCCCTTGTATTTATCCCTCTGATATATTTAAAGAGAGCAATCATATCCCCCCTCAGCCTCCTTTTGGTTAGGGTAAACAAACCGAGCTCCTCGAGTCTCCTTTCATACAACAGGTTTTCCATTCCTCTGATCATCCTAGTGGCCCTTCTCTGTACCCGTTCCAGTTTGAGTTCATCCTTTTTAAACATGGGAGACCAGAACTGCACACAGTACTCCAAATGAGGTCTCACCAGCGCCTTGTATAACGGAAGCAGCACCTCCTTATCCCTACTAGAAATACCTTGCCTAATGAATCCCAAGACCGCATTAGCTTTTTTCACGACCATGTCACATTGCCGACTCATAGTCATCCTGCGATCAACCAGGACTCCGAGGTCCTTCTCCTCTTCCGTCACTTCCAACCGATGCGTCCCCAGCTTATAACTAAAATTCTTGTTAGTCATCCCTAAATGCATCACCTTACACTTCTCACTATTAAATTTCATCCTATTACAATTACTCCAGTTTACCAGGTCATCCAAGTCTCCCTGCAGGATATCCCGATCCTTCTCCGAATTGGCAATACCTCCCAACTTTGTGTCATCCGCAAACTTTATCAGCCCATTTCTACATTCGGTTCCGAGGTCAGTAATAAATAGGTTAAATAAAATCGGACCCAAAACCGAACCTTGAGGAACTCCACTGGTAACCTCCCTCCAACCTGACAGTTCACCTTTCAGTACGACCCGCTGCAGTCTCCCCTTTAACCAGTTCTTTATCCACCTCTGGATTTTCATATCGATCCCCATCTTTTCCAATTTAACCAATAATTCCTCATGCGGTACCGTATCAAACGCTTTACTGAAATCGAGGTATATTAGATCCACCGCATTTCCTTTATCTAAAAAATCTGTTACTTTCTCAAGGAAGGAGATCAGGTTGGTTTGGCACGATCTGCCTTTCGTAAAACCATGTTGTAATTTGTCCCAATTACCGTTGACCTCAATGTCCTTAACCACTTTTTCCTTCAAAATTTTTTCCAAGACCTTGCATATTACAGATGTTAAACTAACAGGCCTGTAGTTACCCGGGTCACTTTTTTCCCCCTTCTTGAAAATAGGAACCACATTAGCTATTCTCCAGTCCAACGGTACCACCCCCAAGTTTACAGATTCATTAAAAATTATCGCTAACGGGCTTGCAATTTCTCGCGCCAGTTCCTTTAATATTCTCGGATGAAGATCATCCGGTCCGCCCGATTTAGTCCCGGTAAGCTGTTCGAGTTTGGCTTCTACCTCGGGTACTGTAATGTCAACCCCCCCTCCTTTATTCCCCTCCGTTACGCTGCCTCTATTCTTAAACCCTTCATTAGCCTCATTAAAGACCGATGCAAAATATTCGTTTAGACATTGTGCCATGCCTAGATTATCCTTAATCTCCACTCCATCTACAGTCTTCAGCGGTCCCACTTCTTCTTTCTTTGTTTTCTTCCTATTTATATGGCTATAAAACCTCTTACTATTGGTTTTAATTCCCCTCGCAAGGTCCAACTCTACATGGCTTTTGGCCTTTCTCACTCCTTCTCTACATGCTCTGACTTCAGTAAGGTAGGTTTCTTTGCTGATCCCTCCCCTCTTCCACTCTTTGTATGCTTTCTGTTTTTTCTTAATCACCCCTCTGAGACGCTCGTTCATCCAGCTCGGTCTAAATCTCCTGCCTACGGTCCGTTTTCCCTTTCTCGGGATACAGACCTCCGACAGCTCCTGTAACTTCAACTTGAAATAATCCCAGGTGCCTTCCGCCTTTAGATCCATAAATATGTTAGTCCAATCCACTTCCCTAATCAGTCGTCTTAATTTATTAAAGTTAGCCCTTTTGAAATTCTTTTTCTGGCAACTAGCAAATCCATAAAAAGATGGCCAGGCTGGTCAAATACCGGCCAGGTGGTAACCCTAGCTGAACTAGACCATTCAGAAAATGATCCATGTGTTTGTGAGTCTAGAGCAAAGCTTTACTGACTTGACTCATATGTAATGAAAAATTGGATGTTACAAAAGAAAAACTTATGAATGGCTGTAGTGAGCTGGTGTGGCTCCCCGCCGCCCCGGAGGGGGAAGAGCCCATCCAGAGGCCAGAGTGGGCGGAGCTAGGGAGCTCTGAGCCTGCCCCTCAGGGGGGTCAGGCGGCGACCCGGAAGTACAAAGGCTCGCCCTCAGAGCTTAGTCAGGCCCCAGCTGCCGGAGAGACCAGACGTCTCCAGCCTAGCTCGGGGCTGGGAAACCTCAGCGGCTTCTCACCACTGCCAGAGCCTATGTCAGTATGTTGCGGCCAGGATCCCCACTGACAGCAACGGGTATCTGCTGCTGCTAGGGCCCCGGGCTGGGATGCAGTGGAGTGGGAGGGAGACTCCCACTCCTTGGGTGGCAGACTCCCCCTCTCCCTGGCCTGAAGAGGCTGGGACCTCTTGTTTGTTGCTCAGCCCTGACTGAGGGTCTGAGCTTCTGACTCAGCGTTTGTTGCCCCGCCCTGACCCAGGGCCTGGGCTAAATATTCCTGTGTGTTGCTCAGCCCAACTGAGGGCTTGAGCCCTGACATAACATTGGTGCCCAGCCCGCCGCCAGGGTCGGGCTTCCTGTGTCTTCCAGAACCACAAGGGCTGCTGAGGGAGACCCTGTGGCCGGACGAAGTACCCCAGCCTCAGTGGTGTAGTGAGCTGGTGTGGCTGCCCGCCGCCCGGAGAGGGTCGAGCCCCGGCAAACCCTTGTACAATGGCTTAAAAACTGAAGACAGGGGCCATTGGAAACCTGTTTGGTTTGTTTTTTAAGAACTTCAGGATTTTGTATTTATTCACAAAAATGAAAACAATAATATGATGTTTACTAAATTATTGGCATCTTTATTCATTAGTTTAAAATACAACTGACTTCACCCAGTCTTGACATTTTATTTTTAAGGAAAAAATACCTTCCTGACATCTACCAATCTCCCTGGTGAGATCTTCCCTCTGAGAGCTTAAATCTCTCTAAATCTTGATTTTTGAGGGTTTTGTAGAGGACACTTTAACTAGGGAAGGAGGAAAGGCTGGCTGATTTAACAGGTCACTTCTAATTTCTAAGTTCTGTAATATCTATTATATATAAAAATATTATTTTATTTCACTCTTTTCCTTCCTCTCTCCAGAATCCTAGCAGAGAAGCTAAAACACATGATTGGGAATTCAGTTTTTATATCTTTAAATCTTGCAACCTACTTCTTGTAGAATACAATTTCAAATGAATTCAGACATGTTGGATACTTCTACTGAATGATCAGCATTTAAATAGCACTTTTTCGCTTGTTATTGTTAAACTTTACAGGCAGCTCTCTAGTGAGCTGAATGGAGTAATTCACACCTCTGTTATAGTTAATGTCCTAGTGGGTCTCCAGACTAGAGGAGTCATCGCTGCCCCGGTTCACAGTTGGGACGATCTCTTCCTAAACAGAAAGCGCACCAGGGTCCATCGCTGTTAAAAGCAGACGTGTCGCTCCTATCGCTTCTGGAGCCCGTAGAGAGCCGCTCCCGCTCCGGTGCTCTGCGGCTGGCCGGAGAGCTGCGGCGCTCCCAGCCCAGCCGGGAGGGAGCAGCGGCCGGACTAGGCAGAGAACGCGGCTGTACAACAGCACCACCTCGGGGCTAATGCCGCCCAGTGCAGCGGGCCGCCGGCCACAGTAGAGCCGCCCCGCCTGTCCCCGCGCCCACGAGAGGCTGCAGGAGTGCAGGTACCTCCCAGGGAAGCGGAGCGAGCAGTGCGGGGAGAGGCCGGCCGGCCACCCGCCTCCCTTCGGCTCATCGGCGGGCAGGGCTGAGCCCGTGCCGAGCAATGAGCTACCCTGTGGGCAGCCCCAGCCAGGTAAGGGAAGTTGGGGGAAGGCGCTGGGGACAGCGAGGGGGCAGCACAGGCCAGGCGAAATGGGGGGAGCTGTTCGCCTTCCTCAGCCTGCTTTCCACTGCGGCGCTGCGGGGGAAGGGCCCCAGGGGAGGGGAAGCAGATCCCAGGGCCCCGACGCAGCCAGGGAGCCGCAAGGGCTGGTGGGGGCCCTGGCATGGGAGACAAGCGCACTGCGGACGGTGCTGTTGGTTGTGAGTGGAAGGCGCCGGATGCTACGGTAATGGGCGGCGAGGTAAAGCCCGGAGAAGGAGAACCCGGGTGGGAGCAGCAGTGGGGTGAGCCCCAGTAGGAGGGGCAGCCATAGAGGGGGGCAGGGGCAGGAGGGAGCCGGAGCCCAGGCCCCTCTGGCTGTTGGCGTGGAGGAGCGGGTGAACCAATGGAGGATGCCTGGCCCAAGCAGGAGGGGCAGCCTCAGATGGACGGGGAGCAACTGGACCCTGGCTGTGGCCCCTGCGGAAGGGGCGTTAGCCACAGAGGCACAAGGAGTAAGAGAGAAACTAAAGGGAGCACAGGCCTGAGTGGCAGCAGTAGCCAAACATGGTAGGAGCGATCCAGGGGAGTCCCAGCAACGTGGGCAGATGCGCATTTGCCCTCCTCTAGCCACTGACCAAGAGGGCTGGATGTTTACAGACACATCCGCTTTCTCTCTCTCAATGAAAGCTTTAATTTTTCAGGAAACATTGTAAACACCCAAAGCCATGGAGCAGCTAATTCCATATAGTGTAGAATTTCCATGGCATATATCTCCTATGGCCCTAGGTAACTGCATTAGACTTGCCATTTACAAAGGCCCCAGGGATCTGAACTAATTTTCAAATACAGTTGCAACCTACAAAACTTCAGCTTTTCTATCAGAGTGGAAGTGCATATTGAATCCTCTAGGCCGGCCAATGTTCATGGGAAAAGAAACATGTTATGTAGTAGTATACTCAATCAATAATTGGAGATACTGTTTGGATATGAGAGTGTGAGGCCAGGTATCTCCCTAACACGTAGGTCAACCTAGCAGTGTCACTCAGAGGAGTGGAAAAATTCACAACCTCCGTATGAGTACCACTAGCTACTGCTTCTTCTGTATCTGTAGACAGTGTCTACACACTATAGTGCTACAGTATATGCAGCTGCTGTGCCTCTGTAGTGTAGACAAGCCCTAAATCAGTGCCTCTACACTTCCCTTTCCAAGCAACACTAGGGTAGCTGACATGGTTCTTAGTACAGTGCTAAAGAATATAGGATCAGAATGTGATAGGATTTTTTTGTCCCCCTCCCCCGAATTTTTTGCCTTACTGGGAAAGACAGTATCACAATGGCATTGTGGTAATGAAAACTGCTACCCAGTTTTAGACCATGCTAAATTTCTTTTACAAGGGTTAAGGCCAGGGGAAAAAAACAGGCAAGAAAATAAATGGACAAAACAGGATTTTCTTACACAACTTAATGTACAACTGATTAACTAATAGCTGATCACATGACAAGCTGCAATATTAATTTCCCATGCAGATTTCAGGTAAATGAGTTATAAAACCTTGTATTGAGCTAAAATAATAAAGATGGAGTAAAGTGCTGTTAATCTGATTACAGAATTACACTAAAAGTTGATTGATCATGTTAGTGGAATGGTTGTTGAGAGAAAATACAACCTCAAATACATGTTATTCACAGATTTACAAGGACAGATCAGCTGTTATAATTAAAAATTCATTATGTTCTGATAATTAAAACCAAATATCACTTCTTACTCTAGTCATAGTTCCATAGATCTTTACCTATGACGTATTTCAGGTGAGACTGAGACAAAGTGATAGGGAAAAGATTTTATGTCCTGTATACAATTGATTTTTTTCAAGCAGTGAATCTGAGGAAGTAATTTGACAGACTACTTGAACACAAATCAAATTCTGGAGAATTTACCTGAAATCAGTGCAGTTATGCAGGGATGAAATTGGGCTAGTATTTTAAAATATAACACTCAAAGCTTATGGTGTGCAGTAAGTCAAGAAAAGTAAACTGAGGTACATTTTCTTCCTCAAGAGACAAGAGGTTGCAGACTGGCACTCTGGTGATTGTTGCTAAGTACACTCTATATTTTCTAGTGCAACTGATGTCTTTTAAAAATCTGACAAAGCTGCTGAATTTCTACATAATTGGCAAAGCCAAACTGCACAAGATTTAAAACAAAAAAGCAGTCAGATTATAGCCCGCGGTGGGTATTTTCAAAGCACAAAGAGAAGTTAGGTGCCCAACTACCATTGACTTTCACTGAGAGTTGGGTGGCCATCTGCCCTTTGTACATTTATAAGTGAGGAAAATTTTCAATCAAGGTTAGTGTTAAGAACGTTTTAGTGAAATGGCTATGCAGTTTATGCTGAAAAAAGTTATTTCTTAGCATTAAAAATTATTTTCTGTTAATCGGCTTTCTTTCCTTTGCACATAACCTTATCCCCACTAAGGTTTTTCTTAAAAATTCCAATATTGTGCTATGATCAGCACAGCTCCATCAGTGATAGGAATAGTGGGACCACTAACTTATTAGACAGCACTACAGTACTGTGTAACTGCTTTGAGGTTTTTAAGAAAAAGCTCAGCATAGACACAGTCATAGGGGTTTTCAAAAAAGTTGAGGATAGTAAAAGGATTGTGAACTGAAAGATGTCACTCCTAGCTCTAATGAAAGTACTGCATAATCAAGAAAGTAAAAAAGTATCAGTAACCGGTAGTTAGAGTAGACTGAAACAGGACGGAGAGCTCTCATTGCACCAACAAAGGAGAAGGGGGAGCTGTGAGGGAGCACTGCTTACTTCAGCCAGGGAAAGGAGTAGGAACACTCTTCTGCTTTTAGCAGAGGAGGGAAAGCTTTGCTTCCCCTGCCACTTCCCAGCACTTTAAACCCTTGCACACCAGTAACTTGCACACCAGCAATTTGAAGAGGCTTTACAGGCCTTGTTTACCCTGCTATTAAATTAATGTTTAGCAAGGGAACCCCTGCAGCACAATGTAAATCTAGTAGCCCTTAATATAGCAAGGGCTTAAAATGAAAACTGCAATAATTACACTTAAGAAACTTAATGTAAAGATAATCAAAAACTCCCCTCACTCTGCCTCAGATGGACTTCACCATCTTGCTGGATTATTAATCATATTTATCAGGGTAGTGGCTAGCAGTCAGTCAAGAACGGGACCCCATTTTTGTTGTTGTCCTAGAGTAAGAGTCAGTCTCTGCCCCCAAAAGCTTACAATCTAAATAGGCAAGACTGGCAGAGAGTAGGGGAAAGAGATGGTACATACAAGTAGAACGTACAGTGCCAGGGCTACAAACAATGTGCTCATTAGGATGAGGAGGGCATCCAATTTTCCATTTGTGTACACCAGTCTTTGCTCCCCTTAGTGACATAAAAGGAATTGCTCCACCTAGTTTTTGAAACAGGATTATCATGCTCCATGTCCTCCGGTGGGAAGAGGTGTTTCCCTGGGTGACCAGTGGACTAATGACATCAAGGACACTTCAAACATCCAAACATTCACTTAGCAAATCTGGCATTCTGAGAATGGCAGTGTTGTATAGCCAGTGCTAAATAATGTAATGTTTAAGGAACTTTATTGATGTGATTTTAATAACTCCTCTGTGGCCGTTTCAGCCCAGGAGTGTGTCAGTGGTAACGTGGGAGCAGGAAGGAACAAGTTGGCTCAGCAGCAGATCACTGCAATATCTGACTCCCAGATTACTATGTTCTATTTAAATGGTATTGTCAAAACAACAACAAAAAAGACTAGAGTAATTGTGGTCATTAAAATAATAAGCATTATTAAACTGACTGTAAAATAGGTAATTTTACATTTGGGACTGACCATTCTGTATACAGATTCTGAACTATGAACTCTGCTATAATACATTCTGCCTCATGGTTTGTGTTTGAAACCTCTGACTACTTGAGGAGCATACCCCACTCCTTCATGTGTGTTAAAGATTTCAGCTGTCTGTTATTCCAGGTAGGGAGCAAGATAAAGAATAGAGCATGAAAAATTAAAGCACTTGCATAGCTTCTTTCTATTTCCTGCATATGACTGTTTGAACATGAATTATTTAAATATGTCTGTAGCTGTTAAACATTTTAAACTCAACTGTTCAGGTGTATTTACTCCATATTATGAAATGATTGGAATATCCAACAATATTGCTTTAAACATGTTTTTGTGGAATATTAGTTGAAATGAGAGAAATCTAAATTCCGATTTGAGTTAGATGCATTCAAATAGTCTGGGAAATTTCAAACTTCCTAAATTTGAACCCAGAACTTGAACACAGTCTGACTTCTTCCCTTCCTCTGGGATCCTAATCACACTTCAAAACAATGTGTTGGTTTTTTTTTTTTTTTTACATGCCGTTATGTTATCATGCTTTAATCATTATTTGTTTTGTGTTGAGCAATTTCAAGTCTTGTTAATGACAGATTTTTGTTTACTATTTACTTTCCCTATTTTGTGTTCAGACACTGGCAGTATGGAAAAAGCAAACCACCATATTGTATTTAGTTATATATGGTACAGAATGCTGTTATTGTGAATTTCAGTAATTTCAAAACAAAAACTCTTTAAAAATACAGAATAGAATATAGTCTAATTTAGCACTTTGACATTGGTTGACATGAAATAGAAATAGCTCTGTTCTTTAACTACCAATATAGGTTACCTAGTAACCAGAGAATTGTTATAAAGCTATTGGATTGTTCTGTTTCCACAGTGATTGGTGGCGTGAGTTGCACTGGGTTGTGTTTTTGTTTTCTTTTTTAAACTGCTAAATATAAACAGGTCTGGGAAATCATTTAAAGATAGTTTCTTAGTGGCTGATTTGGGAGAACAGTTAAAGGAGAAAAAATGCATCTGTTTGGCTGTGGTGGTAAAGTCTGCTTAAGTATTTATAGAGCTAAGAAAAAGATTTTTCTTGATGAAATGATTATTCCAATAGATGTTACACTAGGTGCTGAGAGATCAACTCAAATAATTATCTGGCCTTTTTCTTATCTGTATAAACTTTTATTTATTGATATAATTTTTAAGTTATTCTGCTGCCTTCTAGCTCGCTCTAAAAAAAAGGCACTCATAAGTGTTCCCACTGCTTCCCGTGAGTGTCAAAGTGACAACACCACACAAGTAAAATGATAAAGGTACACCCTGAAAAGTCACCAACTCAAGTGTTGCCCACCCAGCTGTTATAGTCTCTTGTTGTAAATAGATATTTCTTGACTCTTTGAGGCAAGTTGTCCTTACACTTTCAGTCTTTGCAAAACAGGGAAAAGGTGCAGAACATGATCTCTAAGCACTATAATCCTATTCCCCTCTGGCTTTGAGAAATTAAATTCTCATTACAGTGCTCAAGTGGGTAAAAATTCCTCTAGAAACTACCCCTGATCCACAACAGCACAGTTAATTGGTTGTAAGCTGTGCAGAGGATTTACATGATTGCTGCACAACTCTTGTAAAGAGTGTGGTCTAGGTCAAATATGGAGGAGAATGGGCATGTCTGATAATCAGAGAGCCGAGAAGCCTTAAAATGTCAATCTCAAAGGAGAGAGATGCAAGTCTCCACCCAGAAGAAGTGATGGGTTAAGTCAGGGGTGGGCAAACTTTTTGGGCCGAGGGCCACATCTGGGTGGGGAAATTGTATGCAGGGCCAGGGCAGGGGGTTGGGGTGCGGGAGGGAGTGTGTGTGTGGGGGGGTGCGGTGTGCAGGAAGAGGCTCAGGGCAAGGGATTGGGGCAGAGGAGGGGTGCGGGGTATATGAGGGTGCTTAGGGCAGGGGGTTGGGGGGTGGGGTGCAGGAGGGGTTTGGGGCTCAGCACCACTTACCTAAAGTGGCTCCGAGGTGGCAATGGTGCGCACTGGGGCCAGGGCAGGCTCCCTGCATGCCTGCCCTGTCCCCGGCCCCGCGCTGCTCCAGGAAGCGCTGCGGCCCCTGGGGGAAGGGGAGGCGGAGGGCTCCGCGTGCGCTGCCTTTGCCACGCCTCCAGGTATCTCTCCCGAAGCTTCCATTGGCCGCAGTTCCCCATTCCTGGCCAATGGGAGCTGCGGGGGGTGGTGCCTGGAGGCAAGGGCAATGCATGGAGCCTTCTGCCCCCCCACCCGGGGGCCGCAGGGACATGGTGCTGGCCGCTTCTGAGAGTGGCGTGGGCCCCGCAGCGCCACAGGGGGCAATGCTGTGGGCTGGATCCAAAGCCCTGTGGGGCTGGATCCAGCCTGCGGGCCATAGTTTGCCCACCGCTGGCTTAAGTGGTTTGGCTTTCTTTAAAACTCTGAACAGCAACTATATACTACTTGATTGTTTTCATTTAAATTATTTTAATAGATATTTGAAATTATGACAACCTTAGTTTTTTAAATAGATTTAATATTAAAAATTAAAGTATTTAGTGAAAGTCTGATTTAAACAAAAATTAAGTTTTTTAAAAATATTGATTTATTTATTTATTTATTTTTTTAAATCCATCCTATTCTGCTGTGTTTATGACCTGCACCCTGTGGAAGGCACTTCAGGATTGGGCCCTGGCATTTCAAATTTAGGATTAGAATATTCTCAACTGCATTTCTGTGTAGTGCCTTTCATGTAGCAATCTCAAGACATTTTACATTATTATACACATTTGACAAGAGGATAAATCAAGCATTTCTCCCTAGATAGCCCTATAATGGAATAACTCAGAGGCTAAGTTTGACAGGATCATGATTTCCAGGGTATTATATGGCTTTTTGACCACCATAGTTGTCATTCACAACCTGATCCCCACAAGCCATTGGTATTTGAACAGGAATTGCATGGTTCTGGCTTGGACTCTTATTTATTTTTACATGGCAAATGATTTTTCAGATACAGTTTGATATTAATTTTAGGGTATTTTTTTCTGAATGAGAAATGTTAGTAGAGTAGCACAAAGGAGAGATGACTGATCTATGACTCTTGATGTATTGTTTTAAACTATAACACAGTTTATTTTATGTTACCTGCCCAATATAATGATCCCCTTTTGGCATTTCTCATCAAGGGTCTTACATCTGTTTTTTTAAGTAGTTTATTTCATTGTCCTGTGTATAGAGGCATTGAGTAAGATGGATCATTAGCACAGTAAATGTTCTGTGCCAAATGCATCTGCATCCACAAAACAGCTTTAATAAAAGGTCTAGCAAAGAAAAACAATATATTTTATGTACACAATTCTGTTTTTATATATTCTATAAACACAAATTGTTACCTCCTTCCAATCTATAGAGGCAGTACATGTTTGAATGTCTTAAACTTGCTAATGTTTATAGTTTGGGACTTAGATGTGAGGAAATGCTTTATTTTCAAGTTGAAGTCACCCAAGCATTTCTGATAAGCAAACCTGAGCAAGTGAGTGATTTCCCAGCAGATATTTTCCCTTATTCTATTGCTTTGTCATGACTGATTTTCTTTTTTACAGTTTCCATGGCAACCAGGATTTTTGATCCACAAAGAATAATATTGCATAAGGTACAAATTTTCTTTGTAACAGGAAAACGTTGAACTATGAAAGGAACTGATCAGGCACTTCGGTGTGTTTTTAATTAATAATCAGTGTCCTGATTGTGAGATCACTGTGTAAATATGAATTTCTGTTTATGATAGAAAGCAGGCTACCTCTTCTAATTCTGCAGACAGTACAAAAGGATAATGGAAAATATGTGAAGGCTTATTGCAGTTGTAGCACTGGAAATATGTTATTACTATTAGCTTTCTAATAAAGTAGAGACTTGGAAAATATATGGCCACATGTAAATGTGCAGTGATATATATAATAGAAAATTGCATGAGTTAAATTCACCCAGGATTTATGCTGATGCCTACCAGCATAAACTGGCATAAGACCCTTAGTAGCAGGCCCATATGATTAAATTTGTTTGAATTTTTAAAATGCATTTATTAATTTTATTTAACATTTTATAGTGCCTTTTTATGCTTTGAGATCATTGCATATTTACATACTAGGACTTTTTATTTAATTAAAATTCACAATAGCCCTGTGAGAGAGAGATTCACCTACTACTATATGTATTTTTCAGAAGGATAAACTGAGCCGTTAAGAGATTTGCTCAATGTAGATTACAAAGTGAGTCAGTGAGTAAAGCCAGGAATACAGCCCAGGCTTACCAACTCCCAGTCTCATGGTCTGAGGTATTATATTTTTGAATTTATTGCATTAGCAATGTTATACCAATAGAATAAAAACCAGCAGGATCTTATTAAGAGGGATAAGGCAAAGATGCCACATTTATTGTAAATATAATGATAAAGCAAAAGATAAAAGTAAACAACGTTGTTTGACTACTTATTCCTATCACTACTTATTCCTTATACACACACACACATTCATTCACACAATCATTCATTCAAGCTCTGTATAGGTGTTATAGTTACCAGCCTAGAAGTTGCTCATGCCAAGTTACTGGCCAGGTATCTTGGTCATGAGGATGGAGCCGAGTCCTTGTCAGGTGCACCTGATGCTCCTGGAGGCTGGCAGCAGAACCAGAGACTCAAAGTCCTCAGTCTTTAGACTCAATCAGCAGATGGCACATTCCTGGTGGCTCCACACTGTCCAAAGTTTGTGTTTCTCATCCTTCCAGGTGATGGGGTGGATCCCAGTTTACCCTCCGGGGGTTGTCTGGTGATCTACTTGACACATTCTTCGGCCGTGAATGGTTAGGGGGGTGTCCCTTTCTAGGCTGACACCTCCCTAACCATTCATGTACATCAAGCATTCATCAACATACATTCCATATCTTAACCATATTTTAATTTACTGTCTCTACCACTTTCGGGGTGTGTGCTAATTCATTTGAGACTCCCGGCCCTTTAATCACAGAGGGTGGGGGTCTGTTCCTAGGAGCCGTTGCTGTTACAATGGAGTGAAAGTCACTTAACGGCTTATAGTGTTTGTTTACTTTGTATCAATTACTTCAAGAACAAAGTCAATTAACTTGTTTGTAAGTTTTACATAGTAATAAAGTATCTTTCACAGGACAGATACAATCAATGATTTCTACAGACAGTAGCTTACAAGTTTTAAAAGAAGACCCAAGAGATTTTTGTACTTGGTGAAACTGTTGGATTTTAAAGTGTGGGGGACAAATTATGGGGGGGTCACTGTCACTTGGGGGAATCACTGTTAGTACCTTCTTTAATATCCCTACAGCAATACAGCAAATAATGTGAACAACTAGAAACCAGTAGAAAATATATTAGTGAAAGCACTGTAGTACCTGAGGATCCCTGAGGAAAACTGCAGACATGCTGGCACAAATCAGATTCTCCTATACATTTTATTTTAAAAAACGTTTGTTCCTTTTTTATATCACTCATTTCTGAAAGTAAGATTTCTGCTAGCAATAGATATAAAAGATTTCTGTGGCCCTAATATTACAATTCTTACTAGTTGTTACTCATGCAGATAGTCCTGTTGATTGTAATAGCACTATATGCACAAGAAGAGGTTGCAGAGTTAGGCCTTGTGTTTAATTACCAAATTTTCTGGTCCACTAACACCCCTCTCTGAGTAAAGGTGTGACTCCCCACTGTGGCACCTCCTACTGGCTCTTTTGGGAATTAGCTCTTCAACCTCTTCTGGTGCTGTCTCGCCCACCGTCACCTCTGCTCCTGGATGCGTGTTGCTTCAAGGACCACGGCGTCCTGTTCAGGACACAGCCCTCTGGCTGTGTCATGGTCTGTTCTCTCCCCTTCTGGGGGAACTGAAGTCTGCTGTCCAGCCACTTCCTTCAGTGGCAACCACAGCTAATTATCTGGCCACTTCCTCAGTGGCGGGGGAGAAAGGGGGAACCCAGGCCCACCCACTACTCCAGGTCCCGGCCCACTGACCCTGTAGATCAGGGGTCGGCAACCTTTCAGAAGTGCTGTGCTGAGTCTTCATTTATTTGCTCTAATTTAAGGTTTCGCGTGCCAGTAATACATTTTAACATTTTTAGAAGGTCTCTTTCTATAAGTCTATAATATATATAACTAAACTATTGTATGTAAAGTAAATAAGGTTTTTAAAATGTTTAAGAAGCTTCATTTAAAATTAAATTAAAATGCAGAGCCCCCCGGACCGGTGGCCAGGACCCGGGCAGTGTGAGTGCCACTGAAAATCCGCTCGCGTGCTGCCTTCGGCACGCGTGCCATAGGTTGCCTACCCTGCTGTAGATGGTCACCACTTGCTGCATCCCCTCCGACTCCTCAGTTCATTTCCCTGGCCCACCTCCCCGCGGTCCCCCAGCACCTTCTTTGCCCTTAACTCAGGGCTTCGGCCTGCCAATCTTAGCAGCTAGCCAGGAGCTCTCTCTGGCTTCCCTGGACCCTGATGGCAGCACTGCTTTGTCCAGGATGCTGGTTCTCCTTCCTCTTGCTAGGAGCCTGATATTCCCTCCTCAAGCTCCAGGCAGCTACTGAAGCTGCTCTGCCCTACGGCTCTTCTTCTATGGGCCAGCCCGTCCCTGATTGGCTGCTCCTCGCAGCCACTCTCTAATTGGCTGCCTTCCTAAGGCTCTGTTACCCTTTATGGGCCAATATGGGGCAGACGCCCCATCACACACCCTCCCCCTTAAGAGTGCAACTCTCAGTGGTAGGGATGTCTCCTGCCCTGCACATGTCTAGGCTGCGCCTGCAGGTTATCCCTCTCTTGTTGCACACCTTGCATCAGGAAACACACATTTTCCTTCTCCTCAATAGCATACTTTGCCTGATTCCTCTGGAACTCTCTAAGTTCCCCTCGGCTACATGCAGGGCCTCCTCAGCAGCTGCCAACTTCTCCTGCTGCTCTTCTACCTGACCCACTGGATCCCCCAGCATCCTCTCCTCCAGGGTCTGAGTCCCTACTACAGCCTGTTCTGCATCAGTGTGGGTTCCCTTGTCTGTCTGGGTCCTCTCCATCCCTGTCATCTTATGCACCACCTCCTTAACATCCCCTGCTGGACATATGAGATGGCTTTCTGCCCAGTCCCCGGTCATCAGTGCCATGTCTACCTTGACAGTATCTGACCTAACCTGGTACCCAGGAACTCCTTTTCAACTCCGCTTTTTGATAGAACTCTCTTCATGGCACCAGTATGTCTGTCCTTGAATATTAGGATTAAATAGGCATTTATATATGGCAGATAAAGACTGGTTCACACAGAGTTGCTTTGGCACTGCGCTGGCTGTTTTTATAATCTCCTCATTCCTTTCGGTGATGTTTTCTGAATTAGTTGTCTGTGATTCTTAACCAGGTATTTAGTAAGACCCAATTATTAAAATAAAAACACTTTTTAATAAAATTGTTTGAAAATTCAATTTTAAATGTTTTCAGCCCCACTTCTAAGTACATTGATTCCATTGCTGTAATCCAAAAATATAATCAGATGCTTGCTTTGCCTGCTCTCTGAAAGTTCAGTCTTCCAATATTGGGGCCTGTTCATTCTTCCTCTGAAATCTCTTATGAGAAAGTTTGTATTGTATTTATTAGAGATGAAACAACAGGGTTCTGTAAAAAATATTCTAAAAATCTATAGAATTTAATGGAGAATAAGATCAGTTCTAAATGATTTTTCAACCACCCTCTACAATTCTCCAGATAATTCAACAGTATTTTCTTTTAAATTTTGTAGGAGGTTTCCATAAAGAGTCACTGGGGTTCTGCTGTTATTCTGTGGGAGTGTGAGCAGGCTTTTAAGGACATAACAATTATTATTTATTTGATTTACTGTAGCATCTAGAAACCCTAGTCTTCGGAGAATTTGTACTAGATGCTGTACAAACAAAGACCAAAAAGACAGTCCTTGCCCCAAAGAGCTTACAATCTAGACACAAGAGATGGATACGGACAGACCTTTTGGGGGGAGTACAAGAAACAGTGAGACAATATTGGTCTGCCTGATAGGCAGCGGCCTCCATACACCATTGGCCTAACCAAGGAGAGTTTTAAGGATGAATTTGAAGGAGGATAGTGAGGTAGCTTTGCAGATTTTTATGTGGAGCACCTCTCAAGCATGTGGGGGAGTGTGAAAGCATGAAGATGCTTTTGTATGAAAGTGTAACAAGTGGGTGATAGGCAGGCAACATGGGCCAATCTTAGGCCTGAGCCAATCTTTTAGTAGTGAATGAGAGATGATGGGTAGAGTGGGGATAGGTCGGAAAGGGCTTACAGTGAAGACAAGTAGCTTATGTTTGACGCAATGTAGAAGAGAGAGGGAAGCAAAGAGGGGCACTGCGGTCAAAGTGACAGGCTAGGACAATGATCATTGCAGCAGCATTCTGTCTGAATGGATACGAACAGGGCAAGATTGGATTTGCCAAGCCAGGGATAGGTATGTTGTAGTAATTGAGACAGTACATGAGGTAATGAGAGCCTGGATTAGAGTTTCATCTGTGTGGATGGATAGAAAAGGTTATATATTTTAGATATTATATGGAGAGAATCAGCAAGGTTTAAAGATAGCATAGGTGTGAGGCTCCAGAGAGAGGTGGAAGTTGACATCCAGGTTACTGGTATGAGTGACAGTCAGCATGATGTTGTTATCCACAGAGAGGGCTTGGGGGTGAAGATTAAGAGCTCCATTTAAGCCGTGTTGTGCTTGAGCTGGTGGCTAGATACCCACAAAGAGATATCTGAGAGACAGGCTAAAATTTTAGTTTGGATAGGATACAGTCTGGAGTAAAAAGATGGATCTGTGAGACATCTGTATAGAGATGGTAGTCGAATTTGAGTTAGTGGATTAGATTACCCAGAGATGGGGTACAGAGGGAGGGGACCGAGGACAGAGCCCTGAGAAACCCCTTGCTCTCCCAGAAAGTTGTGTGTGGGGGTGAGTGGGAATACGTACTTAAAGATTTATTATATTATAACACTGAAGAACAGAATATATTATATTCTGATGAAAGTATGTGATGCATGCCTTTATTTTACTCCTCTTCTATAGACTTGAATAGAAATCCCATAGAATTTAATAGAGAATTATAAATCTGCTATAGAGTTATATATGATTTAAAAAAAAACACTATAGAAAGAAAATGAGATTCTATTAAATTCTGCCAGGTTTTTTGTGAGTTCTGTAGAAATTCATTCAATTTCTATAGATCCTTATTGCTTTCATCCTTCTTAAATGCTGTAGGACTTTTCCATACGTGTCTGTCTCATGGTGTTGACCATGCAATTTACCTTGCTGTGTATCCAAAAGTGATGCAAAACACTTATTTTATCCTTTGTAATTTTAAATCAGCCAAATCCACATAATTTGTAGCCTCCCCATTACTTATAAAAGAAAACAGCCTTTGGCTATGGGCAGCTATATATAATAGTTCAGCTATGGTTACCATGGAAACCAAATAAGTGACCTACTTTTACAAAACAATGATAAAGTTTCAGTGTGTCCTTTTTATATATTTAATTTTGACTATAATGAGGGTTTCTACCTTGAGAGATTGCAGAGGAGAGGACACTAACATGGATAATAATGGATGCAACAGAGACATTTCCATTGAGAAGAAAGCGGTACAGGAAGGAAGGGGAAAAATGGCTTTGTGTTTTAGTTTCCTAAGTTCAGAGTCTCATTTACCAACTTTTCCACATCTCCCTTAATTACATTGTACAACACAAGTAGGATTTAAGAAATTAAAGCTTATGACTAAATGTCATTTTATAGGATTGCTCCTCTTGCATTCTATGATGGCACTGTGCTTTCTGAGCTCATCAGAGCCTGATCCTGACTGAATGGCAGCAACTCCCAGTGACTTCCACGGGACTTGCAAGGAGCTTGCTTTTGGAATAAGATCCTTTGTCATCATTTTCTTCTTTCCTTTTCCCAAACTCAAATTGCAAAAGCAATTCAGGGCTTTCATGCAGTAGTTTGGTGATTTTATAACCGTTCCATGAAGATAGTTGACAGAAATTTCACCCAAAAAAAGCACATTTTGTTGTCAACATAAAAAGACGTGTTTCTGTCTAGAACGATATTTTTATATATGCAAGCAAAAATATTCTCCAGACATTTGGATTATATTTTTAAATCTGCAGAAAAACTTCTTTGCACAAAAAACTGTAACATCACATTAGAGAGAAGACCTAGAAAAACTGGATGATATACAAGTTTATTGCCTAAATTCTGAAATGAATTGCTTCCTGTCACAAAGACCACTTGCTCAGCTATGGTCTTCCTTAAGAAAGTGTGTAAAAACTCTGGCATCTTAAAATATATGAAGGTGCAGCTGGTGAAAAGTCTAATTTTTTTTTTTCTGTAGTGTTTTATGGATGCAAGTCTTGGGAAGTTAATGCTGCTGGCAAAAAGAAAATGGGTGCTTTTGAAATGTGGTGTTGGTGAAGCCTCTTACATATCTGCTGGATGGGGAGGGGGGGGGGAAAGACAAATGCCTATGTTAAAAATATTATTGGAGAGCAGCAGGCACTGATGTCAGAAATCAACAGATGAAAACTTATGTACTTTGGTCTCATTATGTGTAGAGCTGGAAATAACCTTGAGAAAGTTATTATGAAAGGACTGATGGAGGTTTATTGTAGTACAGGACAACTAGTGAGGAGATGGACGGATGGTCTGCGACAGATCACTGGAGCACAGATGCTGAGCGCTCAAAGTTAGTGTTGCATCGTGACGGCTTCCAAAAATTCTGATGTGATGTCACCGATATTCAGACATGAATAAATAATTTACTTGAATACTTAACAAGGTGGTCTCCCACTTCAGGGGCCTGCAGCTAAACCAGCCCTGTTCACTAATTAGACTCAGCTGAGAAGGTGTTCCCTATAAAAAGCTCCAGGTAAGTGATGGACTGCAGAAAGAAGCTCAGGAAAAGTGATGGACTGCAGTAGTCTCTGAGGAAGGGAGATTCTAGGTGGGAAACCCTTGGAGTTGTGTCTCTAGCTGGAAGCTTTGTTTTCTTTTTGTGAGTTTGTTGGTTTGGACAATAAATGGAGCCCAGAGGGAAGCACTAAAGACTGATTTGGGCATGAGCCTTCCCCTAGCTTGTGAGGAAGAATCACAATTAATTTGCAAACTGGACACCATTAAATTAGGCTTGACTAAAGACTGGAAGTGGATGGGTCATTACACAAAGTAAAAACTATTTTCCCCATGCTAATTTCCCCCCCCCAAACTCACTGCTACTCACACCTTCTTATCAACTGTTTGAAATGGGCCATCCTGATTATCACTACAAAAGGTGTTTCCCCCCTCCCCTCCTGCTGATAATAGCCCCCCTTAATTGATTACTTTAGTTATAGTTAGTATGGCAACACCCATTTTTTCATGTTCTCTGTGTGTATATATATCTTCCTACTGTATTTTCCACTGCATGCATCTGATGAAGTGGGTTTTAGCCAACGAAAACTTATGCTCAAATAAATGTGTTAGTCTCTAAGGTGCCACAAGTACTCCTTGTTCTTTTTGCTGATACAGACTAACACGGCTACCACTTTGAAACCAATTTACATTCTGTGTGCAGTCCCATTGAAGCTAATGCATTGGATGAAGAGTAGGCACAGATTTGAGCCCCATATTTATATTACACTTCTCCTGGGGCCTGAAGATTAATCTTTAAACAAATCCAGTGTTATATTTTGAATAGCAATTTATCTTTACATCCTGGTGCAGTTTGCTATTAATTTAGAATGCTTTATAATCTCTATGTATCATCCACAATATCAGAGATTCAAGAAAACTGAAAGTGTGAAAATTAGAATTTTAAACATGTGGGTTTCAAGCCTATTAAGATAACTAGCTGATAACATCTGGCAGTTTCTTGCATATCCAGGAACACAGAATATGTTAGCTTGTTTGTTGACTCAGGGCTTTGTGCTGGGGAGTTCAACAGAGTTCAGGAGGTGAGATCCTTTACCCAAAGTTGTAGGGTGCCAGTAGCCTATAGGAGAGGAAGGATTGCCAATAGCTAAGGCTACGATTTTGTCATGAACACTTTTAGTAAGTCACGGACAGGTCACGGGCAATTAATAAAAATTCACAGAAGCTGTGACTTGTCCCTGACTTTTACTAAAAATGTCTATGACAAAACAGGGAGGGAGGAGGGTCCAGCACCCTGCCCTGCTGTGGCTGGGAGCTGGGAGGGACCCCCGCTTGCAGCGGCTGGGGAGCTGCGGGGGATCCCCCCGCATCCGTGGTGGTTGGGGAGCTGCCGGGGGATGCCTCGTCCGCTGTCTGTGGCCCTGGTGGCTGGGGAGCTGCCGGGGGATCCCCCTACCACTGGTGGCAGCTAGGGTACTCCAGGCCACCACTGGAGGTGGGGGTATACCCTGCAGCTCCCAGCGACTGCGGGCTGAAGTCACAGGTGACATTGTAAACAAGAAGCAGGCAGCATTATCTTCTGCAAAGGTAAACAAATCTGTTTGAGTGATTGGCTGAACAAGAAGTAGGACTAAGTGGACTTGTAGGCTCTAAAGTTTTACATTGTTTGGTTTTGGAATGCAATTATGTACCAAAAAAAAATCTACATTTATAAGTTTCTTTTTCATGCTAAAGAGATTTCACGACAGTACTTGTATGAGGTGAATTGAAAAATACTATTTCTTTTGTTTATCATTTTTACAGTGTAAATATTTGTAATAAAAATAATGTAAAGTGAGCACTGTGCACTTTGTATTCTGTGATGTAACTGATATTGATATATTTGAAATTGTAGAAAAACATCCAAAATATTTAATAAATTTCAATTGGTATTCTATTGTTTAACAGTGCGATTAATTGCAGTTAATTTTTTTGAGTTAATTGTGCGAGTTAACTGCCATTAATTGACAGCCCTAGTATTTAGATGATCAGTAGCAGTATTTCCATATCTGAAACTGTCCACTAGATGTCTCCCCATGATCATCCCAGGCTTGATGCTCTATCTATGAAGTGCACAATTCTGGGAGAAAAGGCACTATACTACAGTGTCTCAGCTCTCAAGAGGAATCTGAAAGAAAAGCATTGGTACTTCAGTACATGTCTTGTGAATATAGTATGGATTACAGCTGGCAATATTCAGAGCAAATAACTTACTCAATGTATTTTGCCCTGTAATCTGGGGGGGGGGGGGGAATGAAAATGTTTGCTAGTCTAAATTGTTCAACAAAGACTGTATCTGAACATATATCGGCCAATGGGTTGTTCACAATCTATTCAAGTTGGCTATTTGTTATTTGTGCTGTATAACTGATCACATAAAACACATGATATTGGTTCTGGCCCCTGAATGAATGACTGAACCTTTTATAAATGGAAAGGGTATGGTGATGGGGAGCATGTCCATTATTTTACCCGTTTATAGCTGCAGATTATTCCCTCAACTATGCCAGTTCTGCTCCCCCTATGGTCAGCTATGCAGCCCTGGGAGAGTAGGGAAAGTGTGTGGAATATAGTGACTGCACCTGTGCCTGACCCTTATGAAAGGCATGCATGGGTTAGAGAAGAGACTCCTTTGTAATGACATCTGGAAATAGATTTTGCACAAGCATGTGAAAAATGTATATCTTGATTAACTTTGTTTTGGTAACATATTATTTTTTTTCTGATTGTTCTTCCACTCTCCCTTTCTTAACTGAGCACTTAGTTACAAAATCTTACCTACCTGCACAGGTTCAGGATGTTTGGATACAGTAGGTGAAATTTTTGGGGGTTTGATATGTTCCACTAGTTTGAGTGATACTCCTTATACTTCTAATGGGAAATCCCGCTGGAAGCACTGATGACTGTTAGAACAGAAAAAAAAATTGTTTGTTTGTCCATGAAATATGCATAATTTTGTGGTGCTTTCAAAAGTTGCATATAAAAAACATCAGATGGCAAACATTTCCCCAAAACACAGGATATGTTGCGACGTCTTTGACAATAATTTACTATAAGGATTCCTTGTAACCAAAAAGGATCCTTGTTTCCTCAATTGGAAAAATTCCCCCAACAGTTGATGTTTGTTTGACTATGGGGAATGTAGGCATTTGAGCCTGACAAAGTAGACCTCTCATCAATCAAATCTCATTTACCCTCAGTGCTAGAAGACACGCATGTGAGGATACCCCAAGCCGTGACCCATATTATTTCCAATTCCAAATGGCCCTATATGGTATTTTTTAGAAGTAATTATTAACCAAGAATGAAAATGTCTAGGTATGTGCAAGCCTTTTTATTTATTTATTTATTTATTTATTTAATTTATTTTTAATGCACTGCTACATATAATTGCCATCTTGGTCAAACTTAGGATCAGCTGAAAAGCTTGATCAAGTTAGTTAATTATTTGGGGGGGGGGGAGAAAATATACTGCCTCTTTAAGGGGGAAAAAAGAGCTGCATCCAAACTGCTAAATTGGGGGGGGGGGGGGGAGGAAACAGAAACTCTAATCAGTCTTCTAATTACTCACCTGTGGGTGACTGAACATAATCTATTATTGGCTTTCTCATGTGCATAAAAGGCCACACTTCTCCCTGCATTAACTTTTTTTTCTTTTTTTGTGAAAAGCGGTAAGGTGAAAGGATCTTGAGTTTTAGTTAAATAAGCAATGGCATTCCCTTTGGTAAAACCCTGTTCAGGTGAATGGTGTCCTCGTCAAGAAGTCTTCATATCTGGGACTAAGAAAAGCTGTGTTTTTTTTGTTTGTTTGTTTGTTTTTTTCCTATGAGAAAAATAATAGAATTATTTTGGTCAAGGAATCTCTTCCTGATAGATGGCATAAGTTACACCTGGTGACTGATGTATTTATTCAGATTACTTACACACTATCTTCCAGCTTCTTAGATGGGAAAGTTAAAGTTGAGGGTGTTTAAGGCTACCATTTAGTCATGGATATTTTTACTAAAAGTCTTGGACAGGTCACAGGCAATAAACAAAAATTCACAGTCTGTGACCTCTCCATGATTTATAGTATAAATATCCCTGACTAAATCTTGGGGGGTGCCGCTAGGTGGGACACCTATGGGGGCCAGCAGCTGCTCCAGCCGCCCTGGGGACCGCTGCTTAGGCCATTGATTGTGAGTACAGGTCTGTCTCATCTTACGCTGGGGTTACGTTCCGCAGTCAGCGCCTAAAGCGAAAATTGCGTAGTCAAAATTACATTGAGTGTAATGGCGGGCGGAATCGCCCGCACTACAGAAACAGTATTTAAATTGTTGTTTTTCTCTTTTTTTGTTTTTGTTTTGTTTTTGCCAACCGCGTAAAGCTGAAATTGCACATGTTAAATGCGCCTAAGATGCGACAGACCTGTACCTCAGAAACTGGTTGCTCAACTTGTTGGCCTGCAGAAAGTGATTGATTGAAATCTTCTTTACATGTTAAAACCAAAAATTGACTTGAAACCTGCAAGTTATGCACAAGCTAGTCTGTGTAACCTTGCTCCTCCTACTTTACCCTTCCCCCCCTCCCCCGTTAATACAACCAGTTGCATTGTGTCTAATTGGATTGTAAGCTCTTTTTGTAGTCGGTGCTATCAGAAAACCAAACACACACTTCAAGAATTTGGAGGATGTGAAAGCTATTCTCCAAGCTAATAACTCTTAAACCAGTTCTCCTATTAGTTCTGGCGTAGAAACCTACCTTCAGATTACACAAACTAAAAATATTTACTACGTGTGAGGGAGACATTAGGAGAAACTTGACTCAAGTCTTGAAAATCATGAAGTATATGGTCAAAACTGGACAGTCTCTCCTTTTTTATCCTTTTTTCTAAAATACAAGATTACAGCAATACTCAGTGAAATAAATGACTGATAATTTTGAATGAAATGTTATTGAACTTAGTAATGACCAAAATACTATGGGTGGACTTTCCAAAGAGATGGTTAACTGTATGATCACTAACATTTGTACTTATGCAAGATAAATGTGATTATTATTATTTTTTAAACAAAATCAGGCATCCGGGTATAAACTACTTTTCTATGTGATCAGCAAAGATGATTTCCCCAGGTAAGTGTATATTTATTGACTTCCTTTAAAGCATCAAATAGTGGCCACCGACAGAGGCATGATACTGGGTTTAATGGACAAATGATCCTCTCAGATAGGGCAAACTCTGTTGGTACAAATGATGATGGAGCCTTCAGTCTCAGTCTGTATTTGAAGAATTTAATCAAATTTCTTAAGTCCTTCAATTAAGTGAAGGAATTACTTGGTGAATCAGTGTGTGATGCTCTCTACTCAGGGAACCCAAAACCGTAAATCACCGTGTTTTCCTCTCTGCCTGGGCAAGGGAGATCTTTGCTGGAGTTTATAGTGTGTGTCAGCTCCCTGCCACACCAGTCTGTCTGCCTCACCAGCGAACTCCTCGAGACTCTGCCAGTCAAAACCTTGCCATGCAGGTACCCATCAGTGAATCCTAATTCCGGAGTTCCCCAGAGGCATCGCTCTCTGTAGTGTCCAGTCCCCTCTCACTGGACATTCACATAAATTAAGTTTGCGCCTCCAGAGAGACAGAGCACAACTCCAACCTATTAATTTAGCTGAAGCCTCCTACTTTACTTCAATATAATAGCATTTTAAGATGTTTATAGTAAAACTAATACGTTTATTAACAAAGAACAGATATATGAGATCATAAGCCTGAAAAACAGAGAGGTGTGGATACCAGCAAAACAAAACACACTTTCTAGTGATTAAAAACTTAATTTTAGCAGGTGACAATCATTGCCTAAGCAGTTTTCTCACTTACATCAAGACACCAACATCTCTTGCCCTCTGTGCCAGCAGATCCAACTTTCACGAAATCAAAGGGTGCTATCCCCTTTTTTCCCTAAGTGATGGATAACTAAGGAGTTCTCTGCCCTTGTTTGAATAGTCCAGTGAACCTTTGAAATGTATTCCTTTGAAGTGTATCTCCAGATAAAGCTTTTTTTCCTGCTGCTTGTGCAAATGCCATTCTGACTCGCTCCTGCTCAGGTCAATTTGCTTCTCCAATCGGCTTAATCCGTTTTGTTCACCTTAGATGTAAATATACTTCATTGAGCAAGATGAGGCCAGAGACAATTTGCACTAGAGAGAGAGGAAAACAGACAAGATAACATTCCTTTGTCTTGAGCAGACTTGTGTATCCACTTCCTCCAAAACATTAAGAACATATTTCCAGCACACATACATAACTCTTTATACACTACCTATACACACACCACACAATAATTTGATATTCGTGACCAGTGAGTCACCAGTTTTTGTATGATATCTTTGTGACGCTGGCAGACAAAGTGCCAGCTCATGCCAAAGCCCCAGGTGTAAGTGAACACTGACAAATACATAGCTGGAAACCTGTCAGGCTTACCTGTGTGTTAGTATTGTTATGATAAATATTAGAGTTTGAGTTTGGTGTTGTGATGGGGTCAGGCCAGATGGCTACAGGAGAGTGGTGGAAGGCAGGTATATTAGCCCCAGGATAAGCAGGTCCCTTTTCCCCTGGTAGCTGAACAGAGGTTAATCCAGGTTAATTAGGACACCTGGGGCCAATCAAGGGGTCTGCCAGAACCTGTTAAGAGCCCCTCTTCGAGCCAGATAGGGGTGCACGATAGGAGCTGTGGGAGGAAGGCATGCTACTGGAGAGCTGGTTGGAGCAGACACTGACAAGCACCAGGAGGGAAACCCCACAGGTACAGAGGCGAAGGTCAGGGGAAACTCTGCCCAACAGGGCAAACAGCCCTTTCGGGCCCCAGAGGTCTGAGGGAAGAGACTCTGCCAGAGGGGAGAGACTGAACTGCGTGTCTGGTCTGCTGCCACCATGCCCAGAGGGGCTACCAGACACTAAGAGGCTCCCCTTCCCCTCCCTCTCCCCCCCATCAAGGAGGCCGGGAAGAACCCTGCTTAGTCAAGGTATGGACAGTAACCCCAGGGGTGTGGGGAAATTCTGAGGGAGAGAGGAATATCCTGGCCTGCCGCTAAGCAGAAGCGTGGAACCCACCGAGGCGAAGAAGGCACTCTGTCACAGTGTCTAGACCTTATTAACAGTGTAGGATGCTGCATGTATTGATCTCACTTATAACCTCTGTTGCCAAGGGTATAAAGTTATATTGAGTGTTTGCACTGAGAGCCTCTGTAATTGTATAACTCACCAAACAGGAAAAGATGTATTAATTAAGGTAAAGTGCTCCTCCTGCACACAAGATGGCTCACTGAAGACATATGAGGCATTGTGTAGCATCAAAGGACAGGGACCTTGTGGATTGCATTCCTCTCTCCCTCCGTGAAGGGGAGACCTGCACATGAACTCATCCCATCATCTTGGAATTCTGGGGTGAAGCGGATAAAAATGCCTGACAGGAAAAAGCTGACATATTTATGCCATCTGGTCTCTGAGGAGCAAAGATTCCTAAACATAAGGAAGAGATCTCCATGCTGCTTGGCATGGATCAGCACTAAAAGGACATATCAAGCTGCTTATATTGTCTTTTTTAAAACTAAGACTGTATCTCATTTGTGTGTGTATTTTTTTTTTTTCTGTTTTTAACCTAAGTAATGCTTATTTCTTATCTTAGTTAATAAATCTTTAGTTACTTTATTACAGGATGCGCTACAGGCATGGTCTTTGGTTTGAGGTCTGAGTACAAATTATCTAGGGTAGGTGGTCCTTTGGGCCTGGGAGTAACATGAATATTGGTTACTTTACATTAAAAAAAAATCTATCCCATAATTCAGCTTGCCTGGGTGCCAAGATGGATTGGAATGCCCAAGGGAACTGTCTGTGACTCCATGCTAAGTACTTTAGGAATTCACACTTTTTACTGGGTTGGTGATGTCTAATTATAGACCATACAATCTGTTTGGGGTTTCTGCCCTGCTTTTTGCCAGTGTGCCCTGAGGTTGGCACTCCATCATGAACAACTCCGGACAGTATGACAAGCTTACAAGGTGTGGTTTGGCTAAATATTCTGATAATGGTGTGTTGAGTGTGACCTTTGCCAGTTGGCAAAAAGAGTCCGTTAGGGTCACAGTGTAGTTCTTCAGGACATGAGTGTATGTGCTAAAGCAGCTTAGACCTAAAACACTTAAGTGCTCATGAGTGGGAGAAAGATAGATGTGAAACAGGAGGAAAGTAAGTTGGGAGGAAAAATAGATTTGTGAGTCAACAGCCCAACTATGGCAGTTGAAGACTTGTGAGTCAATGAGGTTGAGTCACCTTATGATAATTATAATGAAGAAGAACAAGAAAGGGCCAAGGATAGAGCCTTGGGGGAGAGGAGTGGAATGATCAACTGTAGTAAAGGTAGCAGAGAGATCAGAGGATGAGGGAAGAGAAGATTCTGTAGGACTTGGCCCAGATCATCTCTAATTTTAGCTATACACATTCACTCTGTTAACATTTTAGAATTTTAATTATTTGTATTTTATTAAAACATGTTAGTTCACCTTTTTAAGGTAGGTTTGCCTATGAGCATTTAAGCGAGCATTAATTGTCTCTGATTTCCCAACATCTCTTTGGACCCTTGATGAGTTTCTACAGTTTTAGCATCAGTACATCACAGAAACTAATCTGCAAGATTCTCTACCTCTCATGTAGCTGTAAGATGCTCACCACCTTGATATCTGCAGTACCTTATCACTTACATTATATGGAGTGGTAGAACTCTAGAGTCATAAACCTAGATATGAGATATCTAGAGTGAAACCTGACACAGATGTTAGACCAAGACATTTTTGTAATGAACCAAACTGTCCAAGTAAAACAAGTCAGGTTCCATCTGTCCGCTTCATTAGGGCTGCTGCTGTCAGCTGTAAGGCTGCATGGCACTGCCTTCAGCTATAGGACATTCTGGCAGCCTCTATCTAGCATATGCCTCATTAAAGCTGTACTGGGTCTGTTTCTCCATTTTCCACTATCTTGCATCTACATGTTCATTTAGGCAATCATATCCATTATGCATATTCTGTTGAATTTTCTCTGGCCTAAATAACGATATTTTAGGAAAATATTTTAAAGGGTGTTTAGTGGAGAAGGTTAAGTACCGAATAGTGGGAGAAATAACAGAGAAGAACAGGTTTAAAATGAGATGGAGCAACAAGAGGATCCCAAATGTGTTCACTAGCCATTGGGGACAAGGTAGGGTCTGGACGAAAACCTGTCACCAAAAAAATATAATTTTCCCAATCCCAGTGCATTTGTGTGATTAATTAGTCAAATAATAGTTCTACGGGCCTGGAAAGTGTGTTTAGATATTTTGCTAATGCTATCTATGGAAGCCAACGGTCTTTCGTTCAAGTGCATTCCATAGATCAAAAAGGAATTTATCAAATGTAAAGACCTCAATTAATTTTAATTTTTAATCTACAAATACAGTACAAAGATTTTCTTGAGGACTTTTTGAATGTTGCTAAGGGACTTTCAAGAAGCTACCATGTGGAGTTCATAGTGCCACACATACTGTGGACTTTTAGGGATCTTTACATGTATACTCCTAATGCAGTTTGGGATTATAAGTGAAGCCTGGCCTTGTTTAACACTAATCATCTGTTAGGGTTTGTTTGATTTCTATTTGAAAATATTGACTCTGTGTTTTGGAGCACTGTTTGTCTGGGTCTTTTATGGCACTTAAATGACATTGCCTTGTTTTGCCTCAGGTGATACTTTTTATATGAAGGAATCTTTGACTTCTTTGATTCCTGTCCATCAGCTCAGCAGCGACGTTAGGGCCGAACAAATCAATTTGTCTGGTGCCAGCTTCACAGCTTTGTTCATCTTGCAATCCTTTTGTTCGATGTCATTCTTCACCAGGTCTATCCAGCACATCCTCTGTCTTCCTATATTTCTGTTTTCTTGCACTCTGGCATGTATTTCCATATATGGTATTCTTTCTGGATCCATTCTTGACATGTGTCCAAACCATCACAGTCATCTTCTATGGATCGTTTGTTATAGCATTATTTCTTGCCCTAGCTGTTTTCTTGTCATTGCATTGTTTATTTTCTGCAGTCTAGAAACTCTCAGCATTCCCCTCACAGTTCATTTCTGAAGTCAATAGCTTTCATTTGTCAGCTTTCCTCGTACCAGCATTCTGACACGTACAGAAGGATCGGCACAGTTATCTCATATATGCCAATATTCATTTTTTATCAAAAAAAAAAAAAAATTTCCTTTCAGATCTTAGAATTTTCCAAATGCAGTGGAAGTTTGTCCAATTCTTCTTATGTCCGCTTCACAATTTCCATTCTTAGATACTACAGTAACTCCTCACTTAACGTTGTAGTTATGTTCCTGAAAAATGCTACTTTAAGCGAAACGATGTTAAGCGAATCCAATTTCCCCATAAGAATTAATGTAAATAGTGGGCGTTAGGTTCCAGGGAAATTTTTTCGCCAGACAAAAGACTATATATATACACATACATACAGTATAAGTTTTAAACAAACAATTTAATACTGTACACGGCAATGATGCTGATTGTGAAGTTTGGTTGAGGTGGTGAAGTAAGAGGGTGGGATATTTCCTGGGGAATGCCTTACTGCTAAATGATGAACTAGCACTCGTCTGAGTCCTCAAGGGTTAACACGTTGTTAATGTAGCTTCACACTCTACAAGGCAGCACGAATGGAGGGAGTGGAGACAGCATGGCAGAGAGAGACAGAGACACACACTGTGTGTGAGAGAGACGCGCATTGCTCCTTTAAGTACGCTGACCGCACTTTAAGTACACTGCCTTTTTAAGTAGGTCAGCAAGTTGAGACAGTAGCTGCTGCCAGCAAGCTCCCTCTCGTGTCCCCACCCTGCTCTGTGGAGATGGGGTAAAGGAGCGGGGGGGAGGGGGACACCCTGACATTAGCCTCCCTCTTCCCTCCCCCCACCCCCTTGCACAGTGAGCAGGAGGCTCCCAGGAGCAGCTCTAAGGCAGAGGGCAGGAGCAGCACATGGCAATTGCTAAACTGCCCGGCAATTGGTATCCTGCTGGGCCACTGCCACACAGGGAACTTAGGGGAGTAGGGGGCTGCCAGTCCACCCTGGTTCCAAGCCCCCACGAGCTAGCTCCAACGGGCTGCTCTTTCTGCAAACAGTGGACAAAGCAGGCGGCTGCCAAACAACGTTATAAGGGAGCATTGCACAACTTTAAACGAGCATGTTCTTTAATTGATCAGCAACGAAACAATCTAAACCGGAATTACTTTAGAGAATTACAGTAACTCCTCACTTAAGGAACACTAATTTTTCCACTTGGTTTAGTTCTTTGTCTCCAGATTTTGATCTTTACCTCTTGTCTTCCAGTTGACATAAATTAATATGAAGGAATGGATTTTTTTTTTTTTTAAAGCCGGTTTTCATGAGATGGTGCTGAAATTGTCTGAGTGCTGTCTACATTACTAATTAGTACCACCGGTAGTACTGAAAAGCAGGCATTGAGTTTTTCAGTAGACACAACTTTTGGGGCAACCTTCTGTTGAAGATTTGAGGAAAGCTTGCAAGGGTAACTTTAACAGCAGAAATCTTTACCAGGACAATATTTCACTTTCTTTCAAGCAATGTAAATTCAAATATAACTTATCTACATTATTGTCGCTGCTGTTTTTATTACAGAGCACCTAAAGACTCCAGCCAGGTAGGATCCCCATTGTGCTAGGTGCAGTCCAGACACAAAGTACTGCATGTTTCAAAGAGCTTACAGAACTAAATACAAGATTTAATAGGTGGGGGAAACAAATGTAGCAGGGGACCTGTGGAATTAATGAAGTTTATTTTCTGAGTGTACCTCTTTGTTAACTCCTTTGGCTGACATTGTAACATAAGCCAAACAAATGAAAAAATTGTTTAGGCTTGAAATTTCTCTAAAATGCTGGATATTTTATAGGAAAGATGCCTCTGTCTCATGTAAATGTGCATACATGCGCACTCAGTTAAAGCTTAACCAGCAAAGTTTGTTATATGTCTGAGAAGTTCCATGAGTTTAATCAGAACGTATCTAATTTTAACTGATGAGACAAAATAAGTGGAGGCAGTTTTGTTTACCTGATGATGAGTAAGGCTGCTTATCTGTCACGGAAGTAATGGATTCCGTGACTTTCCGTGACCTCTTCACGTGACTTCTGCAGCGGCCACTGCAGCTGGCTCCCCAGAAGCAGCCGGCATGTCCCTGCAACTCCTAGGCAGAGGGGCCAGGGGGCTCCACACGCTGCCCGTGCTCGCAGGCACCGTCCCCGCAGCTCCCATTGGCTGTGGTTCCCACTCAATGGGAGTTGCGGAGCTGGAGCTCGTAGCAGGGGCAGAAGGGGAGCCCCCCCCCTCCCAGGAGCTGCAGGGACACACGGAGCCGGGGAGGGAGCCTGCCAGCCTTCTCCCCCCCCCCCCCCCGACACCAGTGGGGGTCCCAGGCCGCGTGCCGCAGCCCATCCCCCCTGCACCAGCAGAGGTCCCCCGCCGCCTGCCTCCTCCCCAGCACCAGTGAAGGTCCCGGGCTGCGTACTGCCACCAACCTGCCCCCAGTACCAGTGCGGGTCCCAGGCTGCACACCGCTGCCCGCACCCCAGCACCATCGGGGGTCCCGTGCTGCGTGTCGCCGCCCATCCCCTCTGCCTGCCTCCTCCCCAGCACCAGCGGAGATCTTAGGCCGCGTACCGCGGCCCGCCTCCCCCCCAGAACCTGCAGTGCCCCCGAAACGGCCCCCCTACAGCACCTGCGGCCCCCTGGCCCAAGTTTTATTTTGGCAATAATGAGAGATTTTCAGTAAAAAAAAATACTTTTTTTTTTCCTTTTTTGTGTGTGTGTGTGTGTGTGTGTGCCGGTGTAGACAAAACCTTAATTATCATGCACAGAATCCACTGACCGTTAACAATAATAAAGCTGCTCAGCTGACTTCTTACAACAGCTAAAAAACCCCCACTGCTTTATGATCAAAGTATGATAATTCCCATGACCTCATTTTATGGTTAAAAATCAATAATTTCCTGGAAAGCATAGCTGCTTTTGTTTAGAGGTACTCGTGGCTTACTTTTCATGTGGGATGCATAATTGAAAACTTGTAAACAGAAAATATAATCACTCATTATTCTAAAATTCAGCTGGCTGTTCAATATATATATATTTTTTTTTTAAGGGGAAATCTTTTGACTAGAAGGGCCTTAATGGAGCAGTGCTCTTTAGCTTTAAGAGCTTGACTACAAGGGGACATCCAGACAGACTAATCCAAATTAACTAGAAGTGTGAATTTGAAGTGGAGTAGTTAAGTGACATTAAACCCCTCTGTGAACACCCTTATCCAGAATTAAAGTAGCCTCAATTTGGTTTAGTTTAATTCACTTGCACAATGAATTCAGCCAAACTGAATTAAAGCCATTTAAATTCTGATTAACAGTGTTCACAATGGGATTTAATGCTATTACACATTTAATTAATGCACTTTAAAAGTTATTAACTTTTCCTGACTGTCCCTGTGTAGACAAGCTCTAAAGCCAGGTCTATGCTCAAAAGGAAGGTTGACCCAGTTACATCGCTCAGTTGTGTGAAAAATCCAGATCCCTGACTGAGGTAGTTTAAATCAACCTAATCCCTGGTGTAGACCATGCTAGGATAACGGAAGAATTCTTATGTTGACCTAGGTATTTTTTCTCGAGGTGGTGGATTAACTACAGGGATATAGTATAGTGAGTGGCTACCCTGAAGCGCTACAGCGGCACAGCTGCAGAAGTTTAAGTGTAGATATAGCCTAACGCCTGGTCTACATGACGTGGTTAGGTCGATGCTAGGCAGCTTACGTCAACCTAGTTGTGATATGTCTTCACTTAAATTTGACTCTCGATGAACTCTGCTGCCCAGGGGTCAGGTAAACCGGAAGCATCCCTCCATCCCACTTTAAAGCCACGTGAATTTTTTAAATTCTTTTTCCTGATTTCCTGGCTCAGCAAGAACACCTAGCAGCTCTCCATTGTTGAATGCAACTTCCCAGCTGACCAAGCCAGCTACATGCTCCAGATGCACTCCTGCATGAGTAGACAGGAGATACTGAATTTCTTGGGCCTGTGGGGAACAGGCTGTGCAGGCACAACCCTGAACCAGCTGTAGAAATGTGGACATGTGGCAGATTGCTCAGGGGATGCAGAGGATGGCTATGACAAGTGCCAGTAGCAGTGCCACATGAAAGCAAAGATGCTGCAGAAGGCCAGGGAGCCATCAATTGATCCGGTGCCGAGCCACAGACCTGCTGCTTTTACAAAAAGCTGTGTGCCATCCTCAGTGGAGACCTACCTCCATCCTAAACAGCACTGTGGATACTTCCAAGAAGACCAACTCACAGGCCCTTGGCATGAATAGCGAGGAGGAAGAGGTGAACGAGGAAGAGAAGGAGAAGTATGAGAGACAGGCGATTGGGTCTGCACAGTGAGCCAAGACCTGTTTTTTGACTTCACTGCAGGCCAGCCAGTCCCCCCAGTCGAGCACGAGCAAGCCCGATGCAGGGGAAGGAACCTCAGGTAAGTATGCAGTTTACTTTGAAATTACAGGAATGGAGCACTTCCAAAGTAGCCAGCATATCTTTTGATTTACTCATTTTTTACTTGTGCTAGAAGAGGTAGCAACTTTGCCTCTCTTGGTTGGTTGGTCCACTATCTGCTTTTCATTCCCATCTAGAATTAGGCAGTAGGGACCATGTGGAGCAGTTTGTTTATGTGCACCAGGATGTCTCGTGAATCTTCTGGAGAGATCGTAATGAAACTTCTTCTTCGAGTGCTTGTTCACGTCCATTCCACATTAGGTGTACGCGCGCTGCGTGCACGAACGTCGGAAACTTTTCCCCTCAGCGGCTCCCGTCGGGCCCGCAGGGTCTCCCTTCCCGCCAGAGCGGCGCCCCGCCCTAGCGTATATATACCCCTGCTGGCCCGACCCTCCCTCAGTTCCTTCTTACCGCCCGTGGCGACGTTGGAACAGCTCTTCTCTCAACTCGAGAGTGTCCCTTAGCATAGTCATTAGCAGTAGTTATCAGTTCTTTGTTATAGTAAGTGTTAGAGTTAAGTAGTTTAGTTGTTACAAAGACCAACCAAACTCTTGGTGATAGGGGTTTGGTCAACCCCAGCACCGGCCCTGGGCGGCGGGGCATGCCGCACGCCCAAGGCTTCAAGGCTTGTGCCACGTGCCGCAGGCCCATGCCAGTGAGCGACCCGCACAAGTCGTGTCTCCGTTGCTTGGGGGAAGCTCACCAGAAGGAGCGCTGTAAGATTTGTAAGGCTTTCAAGCCCAGGACTCAAAAAGAGAGAGACTTTCGCCTGAAACAGCTCCTCATGGAGATGGCGTTACAGCCCTCCGCTCCCACGGCACCGTCGGCATCGGTGCGAAGTGCCCCGGCATCGGTCCCCGACCCAACGCAAGCGGTGCAGGCTAAACCTGCGGTGCCGCCGCGGCGCGATCACGCCCGGCACCGATCTGCTTCGCCTGCCAAGCCCAAGAGCCAGCCCAAGGCCCGGGGTCGCTCCCCGCACAAGAAGGCGGCACCTACGAAGACCGCTAGCGCGCCCAAGGCCGTGCCGGCCCCGGCACAGGTCCCGGTACCGAAAGGCCCGTCGAGCCCAGGGACAAGCGCGTCGAGTGAGGAGGAGGGGCTGGAGGAACTGTTGGAACAGCCCTCCACCCCGGACACATTTGAGGCGGCGTTGGACCTCATTGAATTGTCCTCCGTCAGCACACTCCGCGCCAAAGACATTCCGCCGAGGCTGCCTTCCAAGGGCAAGCCGGCGATGATGCGCCCATCGCGGTCGCCATCTCGGCACCGCTCCCGGTGCCGGTCCCGGTCGAGCTCCGCCTCGGTGGACTCCCGGCTTCCCGCCGCGCAACGGGCCTCCACGCAGAAGGGCCCCGGCGCGAGCGAGGCACCGTCCCAGCAACCCGGCCCGAGCAGGCACCGGGGCGCTTCGACGGCGAGGACCCCAAGACCGTCCTCCCGCAGCCGTTCCCGGTCCCGCGGTCAACGGTACCATTCCAGATCCAGATCGGTACGGCACTACTCACGGTCCCGGTCCCGACGGCACCGCTCCCCGACACCGGATCGGCACCGCTCCACGGCACCGCCGTGGCCCTCCAGGTCGCCGTCGCTTGCGTCGGAAGTGAGCTCGGGGCGGTCGAAGTACGATCGCAGAGCGCATTCCGCTACACGGCACGAGACCTCTTGGCAACCGCACTGGAGCCATCCGGGACAGTGGCTGTTCTGGACCCCGTGGGCCTATCACCAGCAAGGCCCGCCATCCAGAACTTCGAGGTCGGGCCCTTCGGGGGACCGGTCCCGCTCCCCACGGTACCGTCCCACCTCCCGTGCGGAGGCTACGGTCTCCAGACCGCCTGAGGCCGAGAGGCCGGACTCGGCACCGAGCCAGGCACCGTCCGTGGCCCAGGGCAGGGGACGCACCCCGGAGGGTCAGCCCGCTGAGGAGGGCTTACAGGAGGATGAGGACGCTCAAAAAGCCATGACCTCCTCCTCCTCACCAGATGAAGCCGTGGCGGGCACAACAGTGTCCGGCCCTCCCCCAATTGACCACCGGGCACACCAGGACTTGCTCCGCCGGGTGGCCCTCAACTTGGGGTTGCAGGCGGAGGAGACGGTCGAGCAGGAGGACCCCATGGTAGACATTCTCAGCCCGGAGGGTCCCTCCAGGATTGCTTTTCCATTGATAAAGACCGTACAGTCAAACTATAAGACTGTGTGGCAGACGCCGGCCTCCTCTGCACCGACCGCACGGGGCGTCGAGAGGAAGTACTTTGTCCCATCCAGGGGGTTTGACTTCCTCTTCTCCCATCCGGCCCCATGTTCGCTGGTAGTTTCGGCGGTCAACGAAAAGGAGCGGCATGGCCAGCAGGCCCCGGCCCCCAAGGCCAAGGAGGCGAAACGATTAGACCTCTTCGGCAGGAAGGTCTACTCGTCGGGAGGCCTCCAGTTGCGGATCGCGAACCAGCAGGCGATCCTCAACAGACATAACTTTAACTCCTGGGCGTCGGTGTCCAAGTTCAAGGAGGCCCTGCCTCAGGGGTCGCAGCCCGAGTTTGCGGCCATTGTGGACGAGGGAAAGGCGGTGGCCAAGACTTCTTTACAGGCCTCGCTCGACTCGGCCGATGCGGCTGCCAGGACTATCGCGTCCGGAGTGGTGATGAGATGTTCAGCGTGGTTGCAAGCGTCTGGTCTTCCTCCAGAGGTGCAAAACACCCTCCAGGACCTTCCGTTTGAAGGGACAGGGTTGTTTTCGGAGCAGACTGATGCCAGGCTCCATGGCCTCAAAGATTCGCGGGCTACCCTCAAGTCATTGGGGATGCATACCCCCGTGACGCAGAGGAAACCCTTTAAGCCACAGCCTCCACAGAGGCAATACCAGCCTCGCCCTCGACACGAGCCTTACCGTAGACGGGGCAGAGACAATAGGCGTAGGCGCAACAATACGCCTAACCACGGTCAAGGCCAGGGCAATAACAACAGCAAGCCGCAGCCGGGCAATAAACAAGGATTTTGAAGATGCGATCGAGGACAGCGTACCGATCTCTTCCCCGGATCCTCCCCTGTGTTTCAGGGACCGTCTATCCCGTTTTTCCCGTGCCTGGTCCCATATAACATCGGATCAATGGATCCGCCGCACGGTAGAGTCAGGATATGCCCTCCAGTTTTCCTCGCCCCCCCCTTCCCACCCACCCACCCCGTCCCTCTTCAGGGACCCCTCTCACGAGCAACTCCTTATGCAGGAGGTACGGACCCTCCTCGCTGTAGGGGCGGTGGAAGAGGTTCCTCCAGACCTCAGAGGAAAAGGGTTCTATTCCAGATACTTCCTCATTCCCAAGGCGAAAGGGGGCCTCCGTCCTATCCTGGACCTTCGCAAGCTGAACAAGTACTTGCAAAAACCACGTTTCTGTATGGTCTCCCTCGGTACCATCATTCCTTCCCTGGATCCGGGGGATTGGTACGCTGCCCTCGATATGAAAGACGCGTACTTTCACATCGCTATCCGCCCGGCCCACCGGAGGTTCCTGCGCTTCACTATCCGGCAGCGCCATTTTCAGTTTGCGGTCTTGCCCTTCGGCCTGGCAACGGCCCCACGTGTCTTCACGAAATGCATGTCCGTGGTGGCGGCCTTTCTTCGGAAGCGACGGATGCGCGTCTACCCATACCTGGACGATTGGCTCCTGGTGGGCCGGTCAGAGGCAGAGGTTCACGCCCACGTGACATTGGCGCTACAAGTGTTCCGCGATCTCGGCCTGTTGGTCAATGTGCCCAAGTCCTCACTAGTCCCCACACAGAGACTGGAATTCATAGGGGCAGTCCTGGACTCGGTGGCAGCGAGGGCGAGCCTTCCCGTATCTCGTTTCCGGGCGATCCAGGAGACCGTGACCTCCATTCAGAGATTCCCCACGACCACGGCCAGACGTTGCTTACAGCTCTTGGGGCACATGGCGGCATGCACCCACGTGGTTGGACACGCCCGCCTCCGGCTCCGACCTCTGCAGCTGTGGTTGGCCCAGGTATATCGCCCCAACAGCGACCCATTGGACATGGTTGTCACGGTTCCGGCTCGGGTCTCGGACGCCCTCTGTTGGTGGCTCGACCAACAGCAGGTCTGCGCGGGGGTCCCGTTCGCTGCCCCGCAACCAGTTCTGACGTTGGTGACAGACGCGTCGGACCTGGGTTGGGGGGCGCACCTAGGGGACCTACGCACTCAGGGCTTGTGGTCCAGGGAGGAACAGTCGCTTCACATCAACCTGAAGGAGCTGAGGGCGGTTCGCCTCGCCTGCCAGACCTTTCACGCCACCATAAGAGGGCACGGCGTGTCAGTTCTGACGGACAATACTACCGCTATGTTCTACATAAACAAACAGGGCGGGTCCCGGTCCTCTCCCCTCTGTCGCGAGGCACTCCTCCTCTGGGACTTCTGTATAGCCCATTCAGTACACCTCCGGGCTGCATATCTCCCCGGGGTCCAGAACGGATTGGCGGACCGCCTCAGCCGGTCCTATCTCACGCACGAGTGGCGGCTGAGGCGGGACATCCTCCGGTCAGTCTTCCTGAGGTGGGGGTTTCCCCAGGTGGATCTGTTTGCCACCGTGGACAACAGCCAGTGCCCACAGTTTTGTTCCTTCCAGAACCGCAGTCCGGGTTCTCTGGCGGACGCCTTTACAATCCCGTGGGGAGGGGGCCTGCGATACGCCTTCCCCCCGTTCCCACTCATCCACAGGGTCCTTCTAAAGACCCGCAGGGACAGGGCGAAGGTCATTCCCATCGCCCCGGCGTGGCCTCGTCAACACTGGTTCACAACTCTCTTAGAGCTGTCCGTGGCCTCTCCAATAACCCTCTCCCTCCATCACAACCTCATAACACAGGATCAAGGTCGCCTACTCCACCCGAACCTGCCATCGCTGCATCTGACGGCATGGCTGCTCTCTGGCTAAATGAGGCGGAGCACAGATGCTCCCAGGAGGTCCAGCAAATCCTCCTGGGTAGTAGGAAACCCTCCACAAGGGCAACCTACCTGGCCAAGTGGAAGCGCTTCGCCCTCTGGTGTGAGTCTCAGCGCGCCCAGCCCTTGCGGGCCTCGATACCGATGATCCTGGATTACATGCTGAGCCTTAGGCGCCAGGGCCTGGCCCCCGCTTCTATTAAGGTGTATCTAGCCGCCATATCGGCACTTCACCCGGGGGAATTGGGGCTGTCCGTGTTCTCCAACCCTACGGTGGTCCGATTCATCAAGGGGCTGGATAGGATGTTCCCCTACACTCGCCCACCTATACCCCCGTGGGACCTCAACCTGGTCCTCACTAAACTCATGGGGCCCCCCTTTGAACTCCTGGCCTCTTGTTCCCTCATGCACCTTTCATGGAAGGTCGCGTTCCTCGTGGCTGTCACCTCGGCTAGGAGGGTGTCGGAGCTGAGGGCCCTCACCTCGGAACCTCCGTATACTGTTTTTTACAAGGATAAGGTGCAACTCAGGCCTCACCCTAAGTTCCTTCCTAAGGTGGTCACGAGTTTTCACATGGGGCAGGACATCTGTTTGCCGGTGTTCTTCCCCAAGCCCCATACGGACCCGCGCCATCGTAGCCTGCATACCCTCGATGTGCGGCGGGCGCTGGCTTTTTATCTGGACCGTACCAGACCTTTCCGCAAATCAACTCAGCTATTCGTGGCCATTGCGGAACGAATGAAGGGCCAGCCTATTTCAACGCAACGCCTGTCGGCGTGGATCGTGCTTTGCATACGCACGTGCTACGAGCTCGCCAACGTGCCTGCACCTCCGATCCAGGCTCACTCTACTAGGGCCCAAGCGTCCTCGACGGCCTTCTTGGCGCAGGTCCCGCTTCAGGAGATCTGCAAGGCAGCCACCTGGTCGTCGGTTCATACCTTCACGGCCCACTACGCGATCCACCATCAGACCAGAGATGACGCGATGGTCGGCAGGGCGGTGCTTCAATCTGTTATTCCTTGACTCCTACCCTCCTCCAATGGTAAGCTTGTGAGTCACCTAATGTGGAATGGACGTGAACAAGCACTCGAAGAAGAAAAGACGGTTACTTACCTTCTGTAACTGTTGTTCTTCGAGATGTGTTGTTCACGTCCATTCCACTTCCCACCCTCCTTCCCCTCTGTCGGAGTCACCGGCAAGAAGGAACTGAGGGAGGGTCGGGCCAGCAGGGGTATATATACGCTAGGGCGGGGCGCCGCTCTGGCGGGAAGGGAGACCCTGCGGGCCCGACGGGAGCCGCTGAGGGAAAAAGTTTCCGACGTTCGTGCACGCGGCGCGCGTACACCTAATGTGGAATGGACGTGAACAACACATCTCGAAGAACAACAGTTACAGAAGGTAAGTAACCGTCTTTTACATGGAAGTACTCTCCAATCCTCTGCTGAAGGTTCTTGTGGGGGGCTGCCTTATTTTTTCCACTGCGATAGGATGCTTTCCCACACCACTCAGTGATAACTTCAGCAGCACCATTGCAGTACACAGTTTAGCAGCATATGGGCCAGGCAGCATCAGGAGTGACATATCCGCTAAAATCACCACCGCCAGTGGAAAAGGATGCCAATATTCAGTTCCATTGCCCTAAACAATTAGAATCATGAAATCGAGCTATTCCTTCCTCATTTTCCCAATGCCTGGAGGGCCATACTCACTAAGGCTGGTGCTGTGCTCAATCAATCAGTCCCGAAGTGAGAATGTAGTGCTTACAACTTTTGGGGAGCAAGGGGAGTGAGTTCTGAGTCTTACGTTTCTATTTCCATTGTGAATATGCTGGCCGTGGTACTTCTGTGTGTTGTATCTGCAGCTGCTGCCATTGTGGACTTCAGGGTCTCCCCCTCCACACTTGTGGAATGCCTGATCCAGATAAGGAGGAGAAAGAAGAGAACTTGATGACATGTTCCAGAAGACCCTGCAAGCCAATGCTGCATCAGAGAACAAGCACAGGTCCTGGAGGATCACCATAGGAGACAGCCTGGAGAAGGGTAGAATGGAGAGGAGAAGGGCACAGGAAAAGGTGTTGGATGTACAGCAGGACATGAAGATGCTGCAGGCTCTGGTGGACCTACAGGTTCAAGAGTCCCATGCTTGCCTCCCTCTGCAGCCCATTGAGAACTTGATATTGGGAACTCCCTTTACATCCACCCCCAAACATACCACTTGGCATCAGGGGTCAGTGCCAGTACTCTTACCACTTCACACCAGGCAACATTAAAGACAATCACAGCTTCACATACACTGACCTGTGAAAGCCAAGGCTGGTGCGTGTGTATCTGAAATAGACATGACTGTTCTTTCCCCTTCCTAAATTCTGTTTGCTTAATTTATTAAGTTTTAAATGTTTTTTTTTTTAATTGCTGGTTCATGTTGAAGAATAAAATTCTATATTTTGGAACATAATTCATCTTCATTAGTTCACAACATATGCTGGCTGGTGTTGAGCAGTTGTCAGCAAACGATTACCTGTTGCACTATGTCACCCATCTTATAACATCATTCACAAACAATATTAATAGGTGCATTGACAATGTTATATTCCTACATACAGAGCAATAACTACAAGATTTATATAAGGCTGCAAAAGAGCAAGGCCAGGTAGAGCACACTACAGCAACACACACCGCTCCAGCTCACTATTAAAATGGTCTCTCAAAGCCTCTCTGAGCTGTATAGCTGTGCCTTGAGCTCTTCTAATAGCCCTTGTATCTGGCTATTCAAATTCAGGAGACAGCTGCTCCACTTCCACCCCAGCAGAAACTTTTCCCCCTTTGTGTCACAGATTATGCAAGATGCAGCAGGCAACTATTACCATTGGGATATTTGGTCCTCAGTGAGACAATCTTGTAAGTAAGCAATGCCAGCAACCCTTCAAACGACCAAAGGCATATTCAGCTGTCATTCTGCACCTGCTGGGCCAGTAGTTGAAGCACTCTTTGGTGCTGTTGAGGTGGCCGGAGCATAGTTTCATGAGCCATGGAAGCAAGCCATCCAGGATCACCATTGGCATTTCAACATTCCCAATGGTAATCTGCCGGTCGGGAAAGAAAGTCCCTGTTTGCAGCTTTCTGTACAATCCTGGGTTCTTAAATATATGTGTGTCATGCACCTTCCCTGATCCGCCCACGTTGATGTAGGTGAAGCATCCCTAGTGATCCACCAGCATAAAAGTAGCCTTTTCTATTGATATAGTCTGTGGCAAGGGTGGTCTGGTGCCAAAATAGGGATATGTGTGCTGTCTATCGCCCCATTGCTGCCAAACCATCCACTATGTCCTGCACATTGCCGAGAGTCACAGTTATGTTTAGCAGTGTAAATTAATGACCCTGTACACTTTCACGACAGCAATACCTGCGGTGGATTTCCCAACTCCAAATTGATTCCTGAGTGAATGGTAGTCATCTGGCATTGCAAGTTTCCACAGTGCAATCACTACTTGCTTCTCAATTGCCCGTGCAGCTCTCATTTTGGTGTCCCTGCACTGGAGCGAGTTCAGCACGCAGATCCTGGAATGTGGCCTTGCACATCTGAAAGTTCTGCAGCCACTTCTCATCATCCCAAACTTGTATTATGACGCCAGTCAGTCGGTGCTTGTTGCTTGGGTCCAAAACCAGCATGCCACTGTCTCCAGTTGCTTTGTGAACACCAACAACAAGCTTTAATTGTTTTTTTCCTATGTCCTAGGAATTGTCATGTTCCCCGCAGCGCCTCTTGCAGCTCTGTAAATAGTGTAGGTTCATCCACCCTGTACTTGCTGTGCTCATGACAATAGAGCACAGCTGTGTAGGCTCCAGGCTTCTGTCAGAGATCGCAGAGAGTGAGGAGGGACGTGTGAGTTTGTGGGATTTTGAAAAGAATGCGCAAAAATTATGGGATGCTGATGAAATTATGGTATGGAGAACACTGCATTATGGGAAGTTGACCCCGTGCTCACAGTCACCCCTACACGACTTGTGTCGTTCACATCTGGCAATGCGAAAACTTCCGAGAAGACCCTGCACTGGATGATGGCAAGTTGAACAGTGGGATACCTATGCATAATGCACTGCCCTCTGCATTGATACAAGTGAGCCTGGTGAGCGAGCACACCGCTGACACAAGGAGCCAAGTAGGCATACACACAAGTGATGTACTAACTGCAGCAGCCGTGTGCCAACATAACTTAGGTCAACATAACTTTGTAGAGTAGACCTGGCCTAAGACTGAAGCCTTGGGCCTGATTCTCTTCTCCGTTACACTAGTGTAAAGCCAGTTTAACACTGTTGCCTTCAGTTGAGTTGACATCTGATTTATACAGGAATAAGAAAGATCAGAATCAGGCCCTAGATTTCTGGAAACTGAAAATTATTAAAAGAGGCCACAAATGGATCCAATTGGCTAATTGAGGCGTGCAGGTTAGAAGAAGATCCTTGTACAATCATTTTATGAATTCTTACTTAGATTGTGAGCTCTCTGGGACCCTCTTTATTTTGTGTTTGTACAGTGCCTAACAAAATGGGATCTTTGCCCAGGACTGGGGCTTGTAGACACTACTATTATGCAGATAAATAATATGAAAGCACCAGCTGCATCTTGGGCTGCAAGAACAGGCATCCATTCAGGAAATGTCTAGCAATTCTTGTCTGTCTCCCATGTATTTCTAGGGAGCCTATCAATGTGGCATCCAAGCAGTGACTGAAAGCTTGAAACCCTGGTATGCTTTCACAAAGTATGATAGGCTAAATATTCTTCAGCTGTATCAGTGTATGAACAAAAGTATCCTTTGGGCTATTGCAGATTAAAATGGAATCTGTGCAAACTGGGGAAGCCACCATTTTGATCTGAAACACAAATAACTACAGATTTGAAACCATCCACTCCCCTGCTTTCCCCTCTCTCGCCTCCCCCTGCCGCATTTCTTCTATCACTCTAGTGCCATCACTATCACACCATGCCATCTTGGCCTTTATAGTCCATCATTAATTTTTGTTCCTTGGAAAGTAGTAGGAAATTAATGCCAGACTCTTAATTAAATCTAATTTGATTGGATATTTCTGATCCTTCCTCTCTGCACAGACTCTCACGATTGTCTCTCTATTCAAAGCAGATTCTTAAATATACAGCCGCATTTTGCACTGAAAATATGGAAAACTGAGCTGGTATTTAAGAAGGTGGATAAGCAGTAAGCATATTCATATTGCTGTCCTCCTCCCCCACCCCCCATCTAAGGGGCGAAAGGGCAGAGGGGATTGCTATTCACTCGTGAAACTGGAGGTTTCTAATGGGGAAATTTTTTTCCTTTCTGTTTTATGTTGCCATCTCGTAGTGCAGAACTGGTTAGCTTATTAAATCTGTTTCTGGATGTGCTCCTCTTTTCTCCTCCTGTTATGTTTTCCCATAATTTTGCTAGTATGGAGTTGGGAGCAGGAAATGGGAAGTAAAGAAGAGAGCATGTTGTAGGGGATGCTAGGATGTCTTCTCAGTTATTGGTTCACCGCTCCTGATGGGTGGTAGCATTAGGAGTAAACCTTTCAGTCTGCACTGACGGAGCTGAAATACAGAAACCAAATTTACAGGTAAGGGGGAAAAAATCCTTTTCTGAATAGCTGTTTGGAGGCCTGACTCCAATATTTTCTGTTCTATTAAAATCCTTGTGAAAGCACCTCTGTAATTTGTGCTGCATTAATGACTTTGAAGCAGCTTTGCAATTTGGTATTCCTCCCTCATAAAAGGTCTCATCTGATAAGAGATCCATAGACAGTGAAATCAGTTGCACTTCTTACTCTCTCCGACAACTTTCTCATGTGATAGCATGAGCCGTCAGTCTCAGCTGAAGCTGTTCAGTAAGCAGGAGGTAATGAGGTCTTTGTGCAGTAAGAAGCACTTATTGCTGGACAACATAATACATGTAAAGAGCAATAAGATGGTGTAGAGAAATCTGAAAAGATTCTTTAGGCGTAGGATAAAAAAAATAAAAAAGGACTTCAGCAAACATGCCACTTTTATTTAGTGTGCTAATTGAGTTGTTCATAGTGTGAATGGACTCCAAAAGCAACTTTTACAGGTTAATTATTTTTGTGGACATTTGGAGGACTTGTAGATTTTGAATGGCTGAATGTAATTTGCATTTCTGTAATAAACTAATTTTTGTAACACAAAGTATGATGTATATCCTTCAGTTACCCTTACAAAACAAAAACACCTACAGTATTCTACAATAATAGTTCAATAATGTTACTGTAGTCTTTTGGACCATCTTTGAAGAATAATATAATTTTGTATAAGAAAGAAAAAAATTCTTAAATCATATAGTAAATCTCATACAAACTGTGTGTGTACTTTATCAGGAGATTCCTAATCCTCAAACGTTAGGATGGACTGTAGCAAACAGTCTCTGCTTCAGTAGTTCTGCTTAGATTTTAGTGATGGGTGTAGAGATATGTTTATGAAAGATTGTGATTTGGAGACGCTCCCTCATAAGGGACAGTGTTGTGAGTGTGGAAATTTGGAGATGTGCTCTGGAGGTGGGGGTTGGGAACACTGCATGGCTGTTTGCAGCAGCTCACTACAGAAGCTCTCCAGTTTGTTTTATTATTTATTCCTTTTTCATACCTAGATAGTTCTATTTGTTTAATCTGAGGTGAAATACTGGCCCCACTGAAGTCAATGGAAGCTTTGCTACTGACCTTCAATGAGACCAGGATTTCACCCATTAACTCTTTCTATTTCTGCTGACATATTCCAGCATGATATTTTATACATAGGCAATATATGTGATATTTACTATCATTTTTTAAGCATAAGTCTCCCCTAAAATCAATGAGTTGTGACTAAAAATTGTTGGCAAGATATGGTTCCATGTGATGATGATTGATTATTATTTTAAAGGTTCATTATTTTAGAAGATTTTATAGTGATGGAATTTAATTTACCAGTTGCCTTAGATAATTAAGTAAATGTTTGCAGCTAGATAACACTGGTCTACAATTTTTGAGAAGTCGTCTGCTTCAGAGATAAAATGTGCTATTTATTATGTATTTTGATGTGCTGAATTCAAATATGACAATTAAAACAACTGATTGGCTACTGTTTCTAAGATATTTAAGTTTTTACATTTTATGTCTATGTATATTATGTAGATAGTAGAGTTTTAATCATAAATTGTAAACCTAGATCTTTTCATGTGTTTATGGTTGCTTTACATGATAATATTTCACCTGTCCTGTTTATGTAACACTTTAAAAATCAGCAAAAGGGTTATATAAATAAATTTATTATGAAACAAAAGGCAAAAAACTATTATGTACATAGTTTAGTCCTATTCAGTGTCTACTCGGCGCTTCTTGGCTTGTCTCTTGTAGTCATTAAATGGAGCATCTCTTGTCACTGTCCAGCAATAGTCTGCAAGCATTGCTGGGCTCCATTTGCCCTGATAGCATTTCTCCATTGTTGCAATGTCCTGGTGAAATCGCTCGCCGTGCTCGTCGCTCACTGCTCCGCAGTTTGGTGGAAAAAAATCTAGATGAGAGTGCAAAAAATATATCTTTAGTGACATGTTGCAACCAAGGCTTTTGTATGCCTTGAGGAGGTTTTCCACCAACAACCTGTAGTTGTCTGCCTTGTTGTTGCCGAGAAAATTTGTTGCCACTAACTGGAAGGTTTTCCATGCCGTCTTTTCCTTGCCACGCAGTGCATGGTCAAATGCATCATCTCGAAGAAGTTCACGAATCTGAGGACCAACGAAGACACCTTCCTTTATCTTAGCTTCACTTAACCTTGGAAATTTTCCACAGAGGTACTTGAAAGCTGCTTGTGTTTTGTCAATGGCCTTGACAAAATTCTTCATCAGACCCAACTTGATGTGTAAGGGTGGTAACAAAATCGTCCTTGATTCAACAAGTGGTGGATGCTGAACACTTTTTTCCTCCCAGGCTCCAATGACTGTCAGAGTGGCCAATCTTTCTTGATGTAGTGGGAATCTCTTACACGACTATCCCATTCGCAGAGAAAACAGCAGTACTTTGTGTATCCAGTCTGCAGACCAAGCAAGAGAGCAACAACCTTCAAATTGCCACAAAGCTGCCACTGATGTTGGTCATAGTTTATGCACCTCAAAAGTTGTTTCATGTTGTCATAGGTTTCCTTCATATGGACTGCATGACCAACTGGAATTGATGGCAAAACATTGCCATTATGCAGTAAAACAGCTTTAAGACATGTCTTCGATGAATCAATGAACAGTCTCCACTCATCTGGATCGTGAACGATGTTGAGGGCTGCCATCACACCATCGATGTTGTTGCAGGCTACAAGATCACCTTCCATGAAGAAGAATGGGACAAGATCCTTTTGACGGTCACGGAACATGGAAACCCTAACATCACCTGCCAGGAGATTCCACTGCTGTAGTCTGGAGCTCAACAGCTCTGCCTTACTCTTGGGTAGTTCCAAATCCCTGACAAGGTCATTCAGTTCACCTTGTGTTATGAGGTGTGGTTCAGAGGAGGAGAATGGGAGAAAATGTGGGTCCTGTGACATTGATGGTTCAGGACCAGAAGTTTCATCCTCTTCCTCTTCCTCTTCCTCATCTGACTCAAGTGAGAATGATTCTGGTGCATCAGGAACCGGCAGTCCTTCTCCGTGGGGTACTGGGCGTATAGCTGATGGAATGTTTGGATAATGCACAGTCCACTTTTTCTTCTTTGACACACCTTTCCCAACTGGAGGCACCATGCAGAAGTAACAATTGCTGGTATGATCTGTTGGCTCTCTCCAAATCATTGGCACTGCAAAAGGCATAGATTTCCTTTTCCTGTTCAACCACTGGCAAAGATTTGTTGCACAAGTGTTGCAGCATATGTGTGGGGCCCACCTCTTGTCCTGATCTCCAATTTTGCAGCCAAAATAAAGGTGATAAGCTTTCTTAACCATAGTGGTTATACTGCGCTTTTGTGATGCAAAAGTCACTTCACCACAAACCTAGCAGAAGTTATCTGCACTGTTCACACAAGTACGAGGCATCTCTGCTCACTTTGGCTAAACAGAAATGTGTCCCTTTGCAAAATCAAACACTGACAAATAAGAGAGCATGACACTGTATGATTTCTAGAGCTGATATAGGGCAATTTGTTCAGCAGAGAGATGTAAGCTTCGTTATGATTGCATCATCCATGACTTCTAGGAATAACATGATGCAATTCATATCATGTATGACGCAATACCAGCTTCAGATTGCATCATTCATTGTTTTGCCTAAAAAGCAAGTACTTTCCAGACCCAGTCATAGATTTATTCATAGATCCAGTCAAAGATGTATTTTAGTCATTTCTGGTTTAAATTGAGATCCCTTCCCTTTATAACTCACTTATCCTCCGCCATTCCCAAGTCAAGGGTCGTATATACTGACCCAATAGCATATCTTGAAAACTAGAGCCAATCAACAATTTTAAGCATCATTTTCGTTCTCAGTGACCCAGAATTAGTAAAGTTTGACTACATTTATTTCAGAAGCATTTTGGCTGTAGAGCAGTGTAATCATAGTATTTGATTTATTCAAGATATTGGGTATAGTAATTATAGGGAAGTAGAAGGGACAGGTGTAGCTACTGAAGTAACTGTATTTATCTAAGTGAAACAGACCTATTTGAAGGGCTACCACTTTTTCATTTGATGTTATTCCTGGAGTTTCCAAAAGTTAATACATTATTAGAAAATACTTTAATATTGTAAATTAATGGACAGTTATAGATATATGTAGACAGCTCTTCTGGAAGAGGTTATTTAAGCAATACCTTTTTTAACAGTATGTGTTGTATATTTTTATTTCTGAAACATATTAATTTCTTACATATTACTGTATGTCTGTACATTTTGAACAATGTTCTAAATTAGGTTGATTTGAAGTAATATTGCAAATAGTGTGGGGGCAGAGGGCTTTGCTCTCTCTCCAGTTCTGTGCCTCCCTTCCCAGCTGAAAGCATCCAATCTAGTGCCCTTGCCTCCAGGATTTCCCTCCAGAGAATGGAAGCTAATGCAAGGGTTGATGTTTATCAGAATTTTTTTAATAACCCCTGAATGAATAAGATTTATAACAAAAATAAAGCAACAACAAACATTCTATCAAAAGACCGAACGTTTTCCATATCTGCACTTTATACCTGAATGTGAGTAGAAATGTTACATACATAAACTATTTATCAACCAGAGTTGATAAAAAATGAAATAATAAATTGAATCTACCTTTAGCATCTACTTATTTTAAAATAAATAAATTCTCCCATGTATTTTTTAACTTTATTTTGATTTATTGTGAGGAATTTAATACTTCGTTAAATATATTTAAAGAGAGCTCTGAAAAACAAATGATTACAGGTATCTGAAGTTGTAGTTTGACAAACCATTTAAAATACAATCTTAAGCCTATACATTCTGATCCCAGACAAATTCAGAATAATCATATTTTTTTTAGTGAGAGTTTCAACTGAATGTAGCTCCAGTAACCAAAAAGCGATGATGAAAACTGAGATCTTGTATTTAAATTATTCTGTCTCCTTGGAAACCCACTGCTGCAGATGGATTTGGTTTTCCTTGGTTAAAAATATCTACCCCTTAATAATGACAATGGGAGAAATGCTGAATAAAACTACAGCATATTGCTACTAGTTTTAAAGGTACCTAATGATTCAGGTATTCTGGATGAACTATATATCTATAGTTTCTTATCCAGCGTTCTGTTAGCTGCTGCCAGGCATTCACCAGCTCTGTGGAAAAGAGCTCAATAGCCTTGGAAGAAGTGTATGTGTGGGAGAAGGAATAGGCAGAAGGTAATAAACTGAAGTCTGTGAGTTAGACATTAGAGCTGCATCTTGAGTTCTAATCCTACTTCCACTGAAATCAGTGGCATTGACTTCAATGGGAGCAGGATCCAAGCCCTGACCTTATTAATAGTTTCTCTGCTTGAGTTCACTTTATATAAATAAAAGATTACATTTTGCTTATTTTTTCTTGAAAAATGTTTAATCAAGTTGCACTCCTTTTTATAGTTTGCATGTTGATTGTTGAAAGCAGTTGAGTTGTCTGTGATATTCTGTTAAAATGTAAGAAACCTTCTTTTTCCCCTCATAAAAGGAAAAAGTTTAAACGTATTACATCTCAAAAGTCAACCATGTTTAATCGCTTTTATTCACATATTTTGTATAAATCAATACTTTAATTTTTTCACCCTTGTGAAATTTTGCTAAATCATGATAAGTGAACGCTCTTCAGGCTATCATTTCAAAATAATTAGTGTAACTATATAATTGTCTTTAAAATATGTATTAACATTACTAGAGGTTTCATTTTGTAAAGAATTAATTCTTCTCTTTGCCACAGCAAAGACATGTCAGCCACCATTTTATTTTATCCTTGGGAGGGGAAGCTGGATATTTGGTCATTTAAGAAACTGTTTTGAAAACAGTTTTACAGTCTTCACATGTCACATTGTTTTTTGTTGTTAACTGATATTCAGTGTAGGCAAAATACCACTACTATTCTGTATTACTCTTAACCTTTCTTTGCCTTTAAACAGGTGTTTCTGTTTATCTCCCTGATTGTGCCAAGAAAATAGAACAAATGACAAACCTGAATGTGTTTCTTTTCCTTTAAATATTATCTATCTTTATTTTACTAGAGATCAGACATCTTGATTAATTTTACGGTATTGAGTGAGGCATGTCTTCTCCTTTGTGCATCATATGTAGCATTAACATATTACAAGTTATAGTGACATAGATAATTTGCAGGGGATTAAATATTTAATAGTAAATTCATTTTGAATGACAACACAGTGAGTTCCAAGAGTGTTTTAAAGTAGGTTCAACATATTAGTTTGATTAATGGAAATGATCTCAGTATCCGTTTCATTATAAAAGAGAATATTAACATTATTAATAAAGCAGATGGATTAGTAAATGAATTATAAAATGTATACATATTATTGTGTTCCTTTATATGGGAACAATATAATTAATCATAGAAGTCTTTCTTATTGAAAATAATCTGTTGCATAGCAATACATGCAAAGCAAAGTCAATTTAAAATAAGATGGAGTCTCGTAATGGTATGTACTAGCTTCATGCATCTTTACTTGTATAAAACAAGCATGATAAGTTATAAGGTGAGCTTACATGGGGCTATTAAGTATCTCAGAACATATTTAGAAAAATACAAGATGTAAGTACTTCCTGTATAACAAGAGGTAGCTTTGCAGCTGTAATGGAATTGTGCCAGTTTGGCATGAGTCTTTTTATTTCTAGAAATAGAAGCAACAATTTTATCTACTGAAAATAATAATGAGAGTGTTTGTCTCACGTTGCCTGTCACTACTTCTGCATTATGCAGGATTATGATGGTAATGTAAAGAAACAGAAAACTAATGTAATATCTTATTCAGTAAGTTCAGAACAAACAGAAGTGTGTGACTTGCTGCCAGGCTGTGGCTTTTCAGCAATTTTCTGCATTAACTGTTCAAGTCTGAAGAGGAGAAAATTTAATTATTTGTTCTGTGTGAAACAGCTGTTAAAACTTCTACTAGTATATCACTTTGTGAAAACAAAATGTTTTACTCTGTGTATCATTCCCCAAAAGAAAATAATAAACTCATTAAACTCATTGTTTCCAATTCAGCTCTCCTAAATTTATTTTGCAGATATTCAGCTTCTTCTTTTTTTTTTTTTTTTTTTTTGCCCTTAGTGGTTAAGGTATTACAGCATTTCCCAAACTTTTGAAATGTGAGCTTTCCTTCAGGAAAATGACACCCCTTGAGTTCCCATCTTACTCACCATATGCAAGAAACTTCACCATGGATAGTTATGGAAAAAACTTCTGTAGGGAAAGCTTCCATCTCTATCAGTGAAGGTAATTTTATGCCCTGAAGCACGAGGGTTTATATAGTTAGTTACTTACTCCCTGACTCTATATAGCATGCCGGTTCTTGGCCACTCGCTGAATTTATCCCCACCTTTTTCTGTCAGACATATTTTCTCACTGATGGTAATTGACATTAATATTATCCCTCCATCTTCTCCTTGGTCAACCAAGAAGTCAGACACTACAAGGCTGTCCTGCCAAGAGATGCTTACCTGCAGTGTCTTCTGTCATCCTGACTAAATGATCTGCCCACTGAAGTCATTGAGATTTCACTACAAACTCTATACTTAGTTCACCATAGACCTCCCATAGTTCCCTATTAGATCTTCTCCACACATCATTCTGTCTTACTGGCCCCTAAATTCAAATCAACTCCTTATTTTCAAAGGTATTTAACTGTCTTTTTTTTCCCCCTCCCAGTAAGTGCCCAGGTCTCACATCCATATAAAACAATAGGATTTATGATGGTCTTGTTATCTGAAGCTTGGTTTTGCTCAGTAGCTGTTTGGAGCTGAAAATTCTCTACAGAGAAGAGTAATAGGCATTCCTGAACTGTAACCATGCCTTAATGTCCCCCCTTTATATCCCTTTGATTTTTGCCTTAGAATTGATATGATAGATGCAGTGAGTCTGGACTACCATTGATTCTGGGAATATTTGCATACATTATGTAATGTAACTCGTTTTCCATCTTTCTCCAGCTTTTTCTTACTTTGCATTAGTTTTCTTATGGTTTATGCACATGTATTAAGATAGCGTCCCATGTGAGTTGTGCTTTTGTTGGCCAAGAAGTTCCTGGGAGCAGTAAAAAGTGGAAGCATTGTTGTAATACAGGTTAGGCTTCTATGTTAATCTCTAAACTCCTTGGAACTGTACTCCTTTGGATTAAATAAAATGGATTTCCTTGCAGTTGTCTACATGTTGAAAGGCACAATTTGAACTACTTATTAATATAGAAGAAATGTGGAGAATAGCCTACAGGAGGCTAGAATGTGGGAGGAACTTGATTGTTTTATGTTTCTGCTGTGCAGTTAACCTCTAAATCAGTGGTTCTCGACTTATTTACCATTGTAGGTCACATATGCAGCTCTCTCTGTGTTATGTGGGCGGCATCCACACAAGATATATGCTACCTGTATGGCCCTGAGGATGTCACATGGGCCGCGGGTTGAGAACCACTGCTCTAAACATTGCGATCATAAAGTTAGATCTGTCCATACTTCAGGCTGTGGGCTACATTTTAAATTCACCTTTACCCTACTTCCTCTCAGCCACTTTCTTTGATATTCCTTCCCTCCACCATAGACAAAATGCCTTTTGCTTAGTGTAGAGGCCAAACACCACACACATAAGTACAAAGGAAAGGTCACTTTAAAAAGCCCTTAGACAAGCAGGATATTGGCCATAATTTCTATCTCATGCAACTAGTCCCATTTATGTCAATGATCCTAGGAAAAGCAAGGTAAGCAGTGGCCCTATGCTATGTAGATGTAAGTCCCAGCACTAGAAGGCTTGGAGGGATGGAACTCTCTGCTTCCCCTTGTGGGTGAAAGAGGAAAACATAGCTCTGGTAGGCTTGGTTTACATGTTATTACTTCATCACAGTGCATTTGTGTGGTGCCTTATATTGCATTGTTTGGAATTTGGTTGTGTTGTGGTTTCGAAATTATATTAGATGGTGAATATAATGAGGGAGAAATTATAAGAGATACTTCTTGAGGCAGAGCAAGCCACCCTGCGCTAAAAGGTAGTGGATTCTGGTAACAGAGCCCAAAAATTCAAAAAATGGAGGGGTAAGAGCTGAAGGGCTCTGAGATGCCAGGGGCATTGTCAAAAGAACCAGGAGATTTGGAACCCTGTGTAGACCAGACTTTGCAGGACTTGACCAGCAGAGCAGATTCTGCAGGACTGATCTGACAGTGGCACAGATTTAACTCTGCAGGACCTACTTGGTGCTGCTTGCTTTGCTGGACTGAAGCATACAGGCAGAGAGAGCCTCCTAGTGGATACTTGACCACCATGATATCTAATTGGGTTCATGAATAAGGATTAAGTGGGTAGGAACTGAGTTTTTAGTCCTTGACTAGCCAAGCAAATTAACTAAGACAGTGGGGCTGGGTATAACTCTCATACATTGTTTGTTTGGGATTTCTAATTTTATTTTATTTAAATATATGGTTTTGTATTTTTCCAAATAAATGTTTTTTGTGGTTTCATATCATAGAGGACAAGAGTGTGCTTCAGAATGGGGAAGAAACTCCTGGAAACATACGTGACCAGGGAGATCAAATTTTAGTTGGTTAGAGCTGAAAGTGGAAGTATGGTCCTTGTGAGGGCTTGTGCCACACATTTAATTTATTAGAAAGGATCCCCTAAACTTATAGAACCTGGCCCTTGTTACTGTCATCAGCGCCTGGCAGAGAAACTGCAAATAGTTTCCTCTCCCCACTCCCTCCCCAAGTAGTAGTAATAGAATTTCCACTACTTAAGAAAAAATTGAATAGTACTTTTCACAGTAATACATTTCAGGGCAAATGTTGATAGGGTTTGTGCTGTTAAATAGGGCAGCTAGGCCTGAAGAAGCAAAGTGCAAATGGTGTTTGCACCCACTGAACATGTAGACACAAAGTTCTGCCTGGACTGAGGGTATATGAGGAGAAAGGTAAGGCTAATAAAATGCACCCTGTGTAGATTTCTCAGTGGAATCAACCTGATGAAAATGGTATATGGAGACTTAAGTGTGCACCTGAAATTGTGCCCATAAATCCCTTACCAGGGGAGCAGCCAATACCATCTGCTATGCATTGTCTCATTATCCTGGATATTTAACAAAGATGTGACATATACAGACTAAATCTCACAGCAGCATAATTCCTGTGTACATATGGGTCAATATGAGGCACAGAAGACAGATGCACAGAAAGGAGGCATCCTTTAGGTTTCTTGGCTGGCAAAGACCCCAACCATTGCCCTTGAGTGCCCTCCCACATGCCCACTCGGAAATTAGAGGCCAAAGTTTAGCTTTAAGATCAGGCTTCTGGAGGTAGTTTTCCAGATTAACAGGCTTGACACTCAAACTGGATCTCTGAGGAGTTTCAAGGGGATCTGACAAGTCAGACACACAGAGTCATGGTTTATCCTTGGCAGTTAGTTGCAATCACCCTGGTTAATATCTGCACCCCCCTGGGAGTCTTGGCCACAGGATTCTTTCAGAATCAGAAAGCCATTGGCACGGCCACAGTGATAAGCAATTCTGTACCTGTGGTCTGCATAGAAAAGTCCCTAAGTGCAATTTTCTTGCTCTGTATATATTCTACTAGTGAAGCCATTAGAGCCTAAGTCAGGCAACTGATGCTTGTGAGTAGAGCTGCCAGTTACAGCAGAACAGTGTTAGGCCATGTCTACACTAGCACTTACGTCAGCAAAACTTTTATCGCTCAGTGGTGTGAATAAAACAGGTTTTACCAGCATAAGCGCTCGTGTCCACAGCACTATGTCAGCAGGAGATGCTTTCCTGCTGACATAGCTAGCACTGCTTGTTGAGCTGGTTTTATTATATCGACAGGAGAGCTCTCTCCTGTTGGCATAATGCGGCTACACAAGCAACAATGGCACATTGTTGGTAAGCTTCTGAGTGTAGACATGGCCTTAGCGAACATTCATTTAAATTCCAAACAGCTGTTGAATCCAGGTTCTTGCACCTTCATTATTTGCAAGCATTCATACAAATGGATTTTTGTTCGCATTAATGTTTATCCCCTTACATGAATGCTCATTTTCGCATGCAACAAGGTTAGTTGTGTGTGAACAAGTATAGTTATCTTTTTTTTTTTTCTATTCATTGTTCACTACTTTCTTGCTTAAAAGGTTTCAGTCACCCAATCAGGGAGCAAAACAATACAATATGCTTTTGGTAACCAATCATGCACCTTGATTAATGAATAGTCAAGGTAAATTGTTCACAATCATGCCTATCAGCTGAAATTTGTTCACATAAACAGTTCATTAAGTAATTACCTGTTGCAAATAGATTTGTAAAAATCAAATTTAGTTTGCAAACAAGAAAAAGACCTAAATTCAAAATGAATATTATTCACACTAAATCCAAATATCTCTGCTTGTGAGCATCAGTATTCATGATTTAATTGAAATTACCCTCTAAGGCCAGGTCTACACTACTGCGGTAGTTCGACAGCTGGCAATTGAAGTTCCGGGTTCGATTTATCGCGTCTGGTCTGGACGCGATAAATCGATCCCGGAAGCGCTCGCCGTCGACTGCGGTACTCCAGCTCGGCGAGAAGAGTACCGCGGAGTCGACGGGGAGCCTGCCTGCCACGTGTGGACCGCGTCTGAACCGCGGTAAGTTCGAACTAAGGTATGTCGACTTCAGCTACGTTATTCACGTAGCTGAAGTTGCGTACCTTAGTTCGAATTTGGGGGTTAGTGTAGACCAGGCCTTAGTCTTCCTAGTTTATGACACATGCTGACTAGCCAGAGGGTGGGTGTTGTTTCTGATGGGTACTTTGTGGTAACGTTTTATATGTAACATCTACTTCTTGCACCCTCTTGTTAGTAATAGGATTCATTTGTAAAAAGAACTGATTATTGTTTGGAAACACATATGTATATCTTTTAGAGACAAATCTACTTTTGCACTCATCCCAGGTGATACAACTGAGACCAAGGCACAGTGCCATACTTGGTGGCTCATAGATTAAATCTTTGTGGAGTGCCTCTGTTTTTTTATTTTACTGTCTGGATATCTGTCTATCTAGCTTTTTATTAAGACACTCATCCTCTTGGTATCTGAGAGGAATAAACACTAAACAGGATCTAGCAAGTGGATGAGGGAGGAAATTGTTGGATTTTTTTTCTCTCAAAGCGTGTGTGATGGGAGCCCTAGGGTACATCCTGGAACTGGGCTACTGTTGTGCCCCTTTAACTCTCCAGCCTGGGCTCTCTCTCACAATGCTTTGCTAGTGACAAGCAGCAAACCCCCTCTAGGTGCTGCTATCACTCAGCACAACAGCATGTGGGGCCCCACACCCAGCTAGATTGCATAAATGTTCCCAAAGCCACTCATGAATCACACAGAGAAAGGTACCAACCCCAGCTCCCCCGCCTTGCACCTTAGAGCTGTACTGTCTTGCCCTGGTCAGAAGCCTGACCAGTGTAAGTTTGTTACTGAGATTTCCCAAGCGCTTCAACAAAACACATCGTCTTAGGTAAAATATAAAACATATTTATTAACTACAGAAAGATAGATTTTTAATGAGTATAAGTGGTAGGCATAAAAGGTCTGAGATAGTTACCAAAGAAAATAAAAGGTAAGCACACAGTCTAAATCTTAAACCTTATTACACTAGTCAGTATTTAGATCTAGCAGTTTTCTCATCCCACTGGATGTTACAGTTCTTAATATACAGGCTTCTCTCTCTCTCAAACCTGGGACCAGTCTCCTCAGTTGAAGTCTTCGTTTTCTCATTGTTCTTGTTGTTTACAGTGTAGGTGGGAGAGGAGAAAGGCCAAAGGCATGATGCTTCTGTCCCTTATTATGTGCCTGGAAAACACTACCCAGACATATCCTGGTGGGCTTTGCTGAGTTACAGGATTGAGCAATCCTCCTGGTGTGGTCTTGTGCAATGGAGTCCTAGCGTTGAGCAGTCCCCATTGTGTGGTGCTTGGGCAGCCCTCTTACAGTATTGTAAATCCCTTGTTTACAACTCTCCTGCTGATTAATGGTCATTGAACACCCTCCTGGGAGTGGTTTGCCTCCTTTGTATGTCCCTAGCAAACTTACAGCATATTTCAGTAACAACCATATTGCAGAATCTCATATCTTGATACACACTAACGATACACATATTTTGAAAACAATGGGTTTCAGCAAATCGTGACCTTTCATATGATATTTTACATGGCATAGAATTTACAAAACATATAATTACATGACAGTGGTGAATATGGGGGTTCCAGGGTGCTGTTTTGAGGTACGGTGTTAGCCAGTGTGTTCCCGAGCTTTTCTTCTTTCTGAGCTTCAGTCAAAGATTGATTCCTATAGTAAGATTTTCATCTAAAGCACAGTAGTATATAATTTATCTTTTCATATTTATTATTATTTATGTTATGGCTATTTTATATGGGATGTATCTGAGGTTTGTTTCTTCATAAATATATTCCATAACTATCAGTCTGTGGGATTGGTCTATTTCAAATGTGATATTGCGTGAACAGTGTGCTACAGGGTTCAGTTTTGCAGAGAAGTCATTTATTTTCAAATTATGATTAGGAAGAAAGTGTCATTTGAGTCCACGCCTTTGTCATTGCATGAGGATTTTGTTCTTATTGTCACATTCCTGTCTGTTATCTGGTCTTTTAGGTATCTTTTATCACCTTTCAAAGCAATGTCTGGAGTGGAAGACAGGAGAGGTTTTTACTTCTTCCTGTGCAGCACAACTGACACAGCTGATCTTTGTGGTTTTTAATTTCTCTGCTGATGCCAGTGAAGTACCAGAGGTTTGCCTTTCTAGAGTTGTTTTTTCTAGGGTTAGTTTTGAATTCCAACATCCAGAGATGACACCATAATGAACAAAAAGCTTCTTTAGGGACCTTCAGTATAACACTTTATCTCCTTCAAAATCTGTTCAGTAATTCCCACAAAGCTTTTCGGATCTTTCACTGTTATTCAGAGGTATATTCTTTCCAAAGAAACACTACAATGAAATGGTTATTATGGTCTAACAAATTTTCCAGCCTTCCCAGGTGTGGAAGAGGATCAGTACAGACAGTGTTCTATTATACATGATCTTTCTCTTGGATTCCTGGTGTAGATGGGCCTTGATTATATGATTAATTTCAATATTTCCTGGTCTACAAGGGATATTTTATAATCAAGTGTTTAAAATGTTTTCTTTGAGCTCTCTAAATTTATGGTGGTTGACAGTTACCTGGCACTGGAAGGGATGAGCCTGTTTCCATGAAGGTCTGCAGACTCTTACTTGGCCTGTCAGTGCGGTCATGCAGCTAGACAACTGGCTAAATGATAACTGCAAGACTAGTTTCTTCAGACTGGAGGAAAATTAAGGTTGGTAGAAAAACCTTTTCTTCTCTCAGCAGGCTACCCTCAAGCCCTTCTGCTGCAGCAAGTTGCCAATTCCTCTGAGAATCCCTATCTATGCCCAGCAACTGGTGTTTGATTTACAGCTCACAGCAGTGAATACATGTGGTTGGAATTGCCTGTGTTAATATTGCTGCCTCTATTTTTACCTTTGGTTGTTCCTGTTGTGTATCAGTGCCATGTTAAGGTGGTTAGTAGTGTGATGCTGGTGGCACTGTGAGCACTTTAATGAGGAGTGGCATGGAATACATCAGCAAACATGGAAGACCCTAGTGCCAGCTTGTTGTTCAGCTGTGAGTCAGCAGGCTGCTGGCTCAAACCAGGAAACCGCTTAACAATTAGACACTTATTAAATAACTATGCAAAAGAGTCATATTGTCAACTTTCCCCTTTGTCTTTGGCTACAGTAATATGCATTGAACTTCCTCGCATTTTCCCCCCTCCCACTAACACTGCTTATTTGATGCAGCAGATCCCTGGCTGCCCCACTCAGCTGCCCCAGTGTGTGCCAATGGAAGCTAGAATGGAGTGGGGGCCTAACTGGGAATCAGGGGTGCTGAGCCTCACAGTCTTTTGATTTCAGTATCTCTATCCATGTCACATATCTGTTTTCCACAAGCATTGTGGTATGTTCATGTTACTGGGAACAGTCTTTTGCCTCTGTACAGTGGGTGCTGTGAGGAAATGTAGCGGCCTGCTTCTGTTTCTTCAGGGTGTACTTGTTGCTATGATACATCTGTGCATGGTATGGTTCTCTATGACCTGTTATGCTGTGATTACAGGCATATCTTTATTATCCATGACACATGTCATGACTTGCTCATGTTTCAGTGATGATCAGAGCATTTTGTAGTTCCTGTGCCTTTTGGTCCATGTTATCTAACAGGAGTTCCACCTCTATATATCTTGCTTTCTGTCCATGCGGCCCTTACTTTCTCTGTCATTGTTCTATACTTTGGGCAATGACCAGTTCGTGGGTGGTCAGACCTAGTGGTTGGAGCCAAAGGTCAGAACCGAAGATAGCATGAGGTACCAAACCGAAGGTTAGAGCTGGAGACAGAGTCCAGTGCCAAGGCAGGGTTCAGAGTCTGAGACAAAGTGAGGTGCAAAGCCAAAGGTCAGAGCATCGGGGTAAGGCACAGGAGCAAGGACCTGGAGTAAGGCAGGAAAGCAGGAACTGGGAATAGATAAGGGTCTGGGACTAGGAGTACAGGAACTGGGAGCAGACGGGGAGTTGGGAACTAGAATCAGGCAGGACTCAAGGATCAGGTAAGCCAGAGGGGTCCATAGTAGCAGCCAGACTGAGATTCCTCTAGTTGCTCAGACAACTTCCTGTTCTACTTCCTGGTTTATATAGAGCTCCTCAGACAATCCGGGGTACTGGATGTTCCCCCCCATTAGGAGCTTTGGGGATAAGGCCATCTGCAAGCTAGCACTTCACTGGTTCCTTTCTCTGGTTGCTCAGGTGAGCTGCTTGGTGTTAATCATGCCCTGAGTACTGCCTGGGACCCGTGGGCCTGGGTTTGAGGCCTGCAATCCCTCACACTCTGTACCCACTCAGGTGTGTGTCCTGCAGGGCCTGGTATCAGTCCCTAAGTTACATGCTATCAAGAGAATGGATATCACAACCTTTGTGGCTCCACTGCTGAATATGTAGTGTTTGTCTGCTGTTTAGCCCTGGTGGCTTCTTATCTCCTGCCACAGCATATCATATTTTGAGAGAGAAAGGCCTTGTTTCTTGTCAGACACCCTTTGTTGGATGTATGATCTTGTATTACTGTGTGTTTTATAACTTCCCTCCCACTGAAAGCTTTGGATCCTGTTACGGTGCTAGAAAATATTATTATAAGCAGTAATATGGCTGCAGTGTATTGGATGGTAGACATAGAATCATAGAATATCAGGGTTGGAAGGGACCTCAGGAAGTCATCTAGTCCAACCCCCTGCTCAAAGCAGGACTAATTCCCAACTAAATCATCCCAGCCAGGGCTTTGTCAAGCCTGACCTTAAAAACCTCTAAGGAAGGAGATTCTACCACCTCCCTAGGCAACCCATTCCAGTGCTTCACCACTCTCCTAGTGAAAAAGTTTTCCCAATATCCAACCTAAACCTCCCCCACTGCAACTTGAGACCATTACTCCTTGTTCTGTCATTTGGTACCACTGAGAACAGTCTAGATCCATCCTCTTTGGAACCCCCTTTCAGGTAGTTGAAAGCAGCTATCAAATCCCCTCTCATTCTTCTCTTCTGCAGACTAAACAATCCCAGTTCCCTCAGCCTCTCCTCATGTGCTCCAGACCCTAATCATTTTTGTTGCCCTCCGCTGGACTCTTCCCATTTTTTCCACATCCTTCTTGTAGTGTGGGGTCCAAAACTGGACACAGTACTCCAGGTGAGGCCTCACCAATGTTGAATGGAGGGGAATGATCACGTCCCTCGATCTGCTGGCAATACCCCTACTTCTACAGCCCAAAATGCCATTAGCCTTCTTGGCAACAAGGGCACACTGTTGACTCATATCCAGTTTCTCATCCACTGTAACCCCTAGGTCCTTTTCTGCAGAACTGCTGCCTAGCCATTCGGTCCCTAGTCTGTAACAGTGAATAGGATTCTTCCGTCCTAAGTGCAGGACTCTGCACTTGTCCTTGTTGAACCTCATCAGGTTTCTTTTGGCCCAATCCTCTAATTTGTCTAGGTCCCTCTGTATCCTATCCCTACCCTCTAGCGTATCTACCACTCCTCCCAGTTTAGTGTAATCTGCAAACTTACTGAGAATGCAGTCCACGCCACCCTCCAGATCATTAATGAAGATATTGAACAAAACCGGCCCCAGGACCGACCCTTGGGGCACTCCGCTTGAAACCAGCTGCCAACTAGACATGGAGCCATTGATCACTACCCGTTGAGCCCGACGATCTAGCCAACTTTCTATCCACCTTATAGTCCATTCATCCAGCCCATACTTCTTTAACTTGCCGGCAAGAATACTGTGGGAGACCGTATCAAAAGCTTTGCTAAAGTCAAGGAATAACACATTCACTGCTGTCCCCTCATCCACAGACCCAGTTATCTCCTCATACAAGGCAATTAGATTAGTCAGGCATGACTTGCCCTTGGTGAATCCATGCTGACTGTTCCTGATCACTTTCCTCTCCTCTAAGTGCTTCAGAATTGATTCCTTGAGGACCTGCTCCATGATTTTTGCAGGGACTGAGGTGAGGCTGACTGGCCTGTAGTTCCCCGGATCCTCCTCCTTCCCTTTTCTAAAGATGGGCATTACATTAGCCTTTTTCCAGTCATCCGGGACCTCCCCCAATCACCATGAGTTTTCAAAGATAATGGCCAATGGCTCTGCAATCACATCCGCCAACTCCTTTAGCACCTTCGGATGCAGCGCATCCGGCCCAATGGATTTGTGCTCGTCCAGCTTTTCTAAATAGTCCCGAATCACTTCTTTCTCCACAGAGGGCTGGTCGCCTTCTCCCCAGGCTGTGCTGCCCAGTGCAGCAGTCTGGGAGCTGACCTTGTTCGTGAAGACAGAGGCAAAAAAAGCATTGAGTACATTAACTTTTTCCACATCCTCTGTCACTAAGTTGCCTCCCTCATTCAGTAAGGGGCCCACACTTTCCTTGACTTTCTTCTTGTTGCTAACAAGAAGAAACCTTTACCTGAAGAAACCCTTCTTGTTACTCTTAACATCTCTTGCTAGCTGCAACTCCAAGTGTGATTTGGCCTTCCTGATTTCACTCCTGCATGCCTGAGCAATATTTTTATAATCCTCCCTGGTCATTTGTCCAATCTTCCACTTCTTGTAAGCTTCTTTTCTGTGTTTAAGATCAGCAAGGATTTCACTGTTAAGCCAGGCTGGTCGCCTGCCATATTTACTATTCTTTCTACACGTTGGGATGGTTTGTTCCTGCAACCTCAATAAGGATTCTTTAAACTACAGCCAGCTCTCCTGGACTCCTTTCCCCCTCATGTTATTCTCCCAGGGGATCCTGCCCATCAGTTCCCTGAGGGAGTCAAAGTCTGCTTTTCTGAAGTCCAGGGTCCATATTCTGCTGCTCTCCTTTCTTCCTTGTGTCAGGATCCTGAACTCTACCATCTCATGGTCACTGCCTCCCAGGTTCCCATCCTCTTTTGCTTCCCCTACTAATTCTTCCCGGTTTGTGAGCAGCAGGTCAAGAAGAGCTCTGCCCCTAGTTGGTTCCTCCAGCACTTGCACCAGGAAATTGTCCCTTACACTTTCCAAAAACTTCCTGGATTGTCTGTGCACCACTGTATTGCTCTCCGAGCAGATATAAGGGTGATTAAAGTCTCCCATGAGAACCAGGGCCTGCCATCTAGTAACTTCTGCTAGTTGCCAGAAAGCCTTGTCCACCTCATCCCCTGGTCTGGTGGTCTATAGCAGACTCCCACCACGACATCACCCTTGTTGCTCACACTTCTAAACTTAATCCAGAGACTCTCAGGTTTTTCTGCAGTTTCATACCGGAGCTCTGAGCAATCATACTCCTCTCTCACATACAATGCAACTCCCCCACCTTTTCTGCCCTGCCTGTCCTTCCTGAACCGTTTATATCCATCCATGACAGTACTCCAGTCATGTGAGTTATCCCACCAAGTCTCTGTTATTCCAATCACATCATAGTTCCTTGACTGTGCCAGGACTTCCAGTTCTCCCTGCTTGTTTCCCAGGCTTCTTGCATTTGTGTATAGGCACTTAAGATAACTCACTGATTGTCCCGCTTTCTCAGTATGAGACAGGAGTCCTCCCCTCTTGCACTCTCCTGCTCGTGCTTCCTCCCGGTATCCCATTTACCTCAGGGCTTTGGTCTCCTTTCCCCCGTGAACCTAGTTTAAAGCCCTCCTCACTAGGTTAGCCAGCCTGCTTGCGAAGATGCTCTTCTCTCTCTTCGTTAGGTGGAGCCCGTCTCTGCCTAGCACTCTTCCTTCTTGGAACAGCGTCCTATGGTCGAAGAATCCAAAGCCTTCTTTCCGACACCACCTGCATAGCCATTTGTTGACTTCCATGATTCGACGGTCTCTACCCAGGCCTCTTCCTTGCACAGGGAGGATGGACGAGAACACCAAATATCCCAGTTCTCCCAGTTTCTTCTCCCAGCCTATACACAAATGCAAGAAGCCTGGGAAACAAGCAGGGAGAACTGGAAGCCCAACAAAAGGAAATATTCAGAGCAATTTCTCAAAATGATCCTCCAAGTTCTCATAGAAAGAAAGAAGTGGAGACTCTCAAGGGTGATACCACCTACCCCGTTAGCGTGCATAGTCATGTCAACATCAGCTCATGGTCAATGGTATTGAAGGCAGCTGACAGTTCTAACAGGGACCCTGATCTTCATTCATCACCATCACCAGAAGGATGGGAACAAATGATGCGGCTAGATTCTCGCTGGAACGTATCAAGGGAGACTATGCCAGGCTGGGGAAGACGCTTAAGGAAATGGAGGCTCAGGTGATCTTCAGTGGGATTCTGCCTGTTCCTAGAGAAGGGCAACAAAAGTGTGACAAGATTATGGCGATCAACAGATGGCTCAGGCAGTGGTGCTACAAGGAGCGCTTTGGGATGTATGGCCACTGGGAAGCATTCATGGATAGAGGACTGTTCTCTCGGGATGGACTTCACCTGAGTAAGGAGGGAAATAGACTTCTAGGATGGAGGCTGGCGCAGCTGATGAAGAGAGCTTTAAACTAGAAATTTGGGGGAGATGGTTGGGAGATGTCCAGGTAATCTCCACGCTGGAATTTAACATTGAGAAGGAAGAAAACAAAGTAAGAAAGGATACAGCCGTGGGTATGAGAATGGACGTAAGGAGGAAGGGTTGTGTAGATACCAGTCTAATAGGTGACACTGGCGGTAGAATGTCTGTGCCTAATCGGGTAAAGGATGTCAGTGAAGCCAAACGGCAAAAATTAAGCTGTTTGTACACTAATGCGAGGAGCCTAGGTAACAAAATGGAGGAACTAGAGCTACTGGTGCAGGAAGTGAAACCGGATATTATAGGGATAACAGAAACATGGTGGAATAGTAGTCGTGACTGGAGTACAGGTATTGAAGGCTATGTGCTGTTTAGGAAAGACAGAAATAAAGGCAAAGGTGGTGGAGTAGCATTGTATATCAATGATGAGGTAGACTGTAAAGAAATAAGAAGTGATGGAATGGAGAAGACAGTCTGTCTGGGCAAAAATCACATTGGGAAAGAAAGCTACTAGAGCCTCCCCGAAATACTGCTTGGGGTGTGCTACAGACCGCCGGGATCCAATTTGGATATGGATGGAGACCTCTTTAATCTTTTAAATGAAGTAAACACTAATGGGAATTCTGTGATCATGGGAGACTTTAACTTCCCAGATATAGACTGGAGGACAAGTGCTAGTAATAATAGGGCTCAGATTTTCCTGGATGCAATAGCTGATGGATTCCTTCACCAAGTAGTTGAAGAACCAACAAGAGGGGATGCCATTTTAGATTTGGTTTTGGTGAGTAGTGAGGACCTCATAGAAGAAATGGTTGTAGGGGACAACCTTGGTTCGAGCGATCATGAGCTAATTCAGTTCAAACTAAATGGAAGGATAAACAAAAATAGATCTGGGACTAGGGTTTTTGATTTTAAAAGGGCTAACTTTAAAGAGTTAGGGAAGTGGATTGGACTGAAGAACTTGTGGATCTAAAGGCAGAGGAGGCCTGGAATTACTTCAAGTCAAAGTTTCAGAAACTATCAGAAGCCTGCATCCCAAGAAAGGGGAAAAAAATCATAGGCAGGAGTTGTAGACCAAGCTGGATGAGCAAGCATCTCAGAGAGGTGATTAAGAAAAAGCAGAAAGCCTACAAGGAGTGGAAGATGGGAGGGATTAGCAAGGAAAGCTACCTTTATTGAGGCCAGAACATGCAGGGATAAAGTGAGAGAGGCCAAAAGCCATGTAGAGTTGGACCTTGCAAAGGGAATTAAAACCAATAGTAAAAGGTTCTATAGCCATATAAATAAGAAGAAAACAAAGACAGAAGAAGTGGGACCACTAAACACTGAGGATGGAGTTGAGGTTAAGGATAATCTAGGCATGGCCCAATATCTAAACAAATACTTTGCCTCAGTCTTTAATGAGGCTAATGAGGAGCTTAGGGATAATGGTAGGATGACAAATGAGATGGAGGTAGATATTACCGCATCCGAGGTAGAAGCCAAACTCGAACAGCTTAATGGGACTAAATTGGGTGGCCCAGATAATCTTCATCCAAGAATGTTAAAGGAACTGGCACATGAAATTGCAAGCCCATTAGCAAGAATTTTTAATGAATCAGTAAACTCAGGTGTTGTACCATACGACTGGAGAATTGCTAACATAGTTCCTATTTTTAAGAAGGGGAAAAAACGTGATCCGAGTAACTATAGGCCTGTTAGTTTGACATCTGTAGTATGCAAGGTCTTGGAAAAATTTTTGAAGGAGAAAGTAGTTAAGGACATTGAGGTCAACGGTAATTGGGACAAAATACAACATGGTTTTACAAAAGGTAGATCGTGCCAAACCAACCTGATCTCCTTCTTTGAGAAGGTAACAGATTTTTTAGACAAAGGAAATGCAGTGGATCTAATTTACCTCGATTTCAGTAAGGCATTTGATACGGTTCCACATGGGGAATTATAAGCTAAATTGGAAAAGATGGGGTCAATATGAAAATTGAAAGGTGGATAAGGAACTGGTTAAAGGGGAGACTACAACGGGTCATACTGAAAGGTGAAGTGTCAGGCTGGAAGGAGGTTACTAGTGGAGTTCCTCAGGGATCGGTTTTGGGACCAATCTTATTTAATCTTTTTATTACTGACCTTGGCACAAAAAGTGGGAATGTGCTAATAAAGTTTGCGGATGACACAAAGCTGGGAGGTATTGCTAATACAGAGAAGGACCGGGATATCATACAGGAAGATCTGGATGACCTTGTAAACTGGAGTAATAGTAATAGGATGAAATTTAATAGTGAAAAGTGCAAGGTCATGCATTTAGGGATTAATAACAAGAATTTTGGTTATAAATTGGGGACAGTTGGAAGTAACAGAGGAGGAGAAGCACCTTGGAGTATTGGTTGATCACAGGATGACTATGAGCTGCCAATGTGATATGGTCGTTAAAAAAGCTAATGCAGTCTTGGGATGCATCAGGCGAGGTATTTCCAGTAAAGATAAGGAGGTGTTAGTACCGTTATACAAGGCACTGGTGAGACCTCATCTGGAATATTGTGTGCAGTTTTGGTCTCCCATTTTTAAGAAGGATGAATTCAAACTGGAACAGGTACAGAGAAGGGCTACTAGGATGATCCGAGGAATGGAAAACCTGTCTTATGAAAGGAGACTCAAAGAGCTTGGCTTGTTTAGCCTAACCAAAAGAAGGCTGAGGGGAGATATGATTGCTCTTTATAAATATATCAGAGGGATAAATATCAGGGAGGGAGAGGAATTATTTAAGCTTAGTACCAATGTGGACACAAGAACAAATGGATATAAACTGGACGTTAGGAAGTTTAGACTTGAAATTAGACGAAGGTTTCTAATCATTAGAGGAGTGAAGTTCTGGAACAGCCTTCCAAGGGGAGTAGTGGGGGCAAAAGACATATCTGGCTTCAAGACTAAGCTTGATAAGTTTATGGAGGGGATGGTATGATGGGATAGCCTAATTTTGGCAATTAATTGATCTTTGATTATTAGCAGGTAAATATGCCCAATGATCTGTGATGGGATGTTAGATGGGGTGGGATCTGAGTTACTACAGAGAATTCTTTCCTGGGTGCTGGCTGGTGAGTCTTGCCCACATGCTCAGGGTTTAACTGATCGCCATATTTGGGGTCGGGAAAGAATTTTCCTCCAGGGCAGATTGGCAGAGGCCCTGGAAGTTTTTCGCCTTCCTCTGCAGCGTGGGGCACGGGTCACTTGCTGGAGGATTCTCTGCACCTTGAGGTCTTTAAACCAGTATTTGAGGACTTCAATAACTCAGGCATAGGTTAGGGATTTGTTATAGGAGTGGGTGGGTGAGATTCTGTGGCCTGCGTTGTGCAGGAGGTCAGACTAGATGATCATAATGGTCCCTTCTGACCTTAAAGTCTATGAGGATATCCTCCACAATATATCCATGTAGCTTCTGTACCACCATCTTGACTGCATTGCTACAACAACCTTTTCAGTAACTTTCCCAAGAAAAAGAGAGATTCAAGACAAAACAATGAACTGCTGTCAGTTTCATAGAAGCAAACATCTTGCCTTCCTCATGGGTAGGGTGACCAGATGTCCCGTTTTTAAAGGGACAGTCCCGTTTTTGGGGACTTTTTCTTATATAGGCGCCTAAACCCCCCCACCCTGTCCTGTTTTTTCACAGTTGCTATCTGGTCACCCTACTCCTGGGAGGTGTTGACAATCCACTTCAATAAAGGCACCAACACCTCCAAACAGGAGTAATATGAATCTAACTTGCAGATCATTGCTCAAAGGTCCTCCAGAACCTAATGGAGCAAAACTAGTTTCAGTTTAAGCTGAAATGACTGTATCCACTCTTTGAAATGGCTCTGCTGCCATGAAGGCATGATGCTCAGTCCAGGTGAAAGCAATCTTTGCAGAGATATTCAAAAATTCTTCTCAGTGAGAAATACTCATTTCTGTTACCATTTGTAAACATCCCAGATTCCACTGCTGCTTACCACCTGGAACAGTTCTATTGATGTGTCCGATGCCTGTATTAGTCATCTAGCCATCATATTGTATAATTTGTAGCAGGGCATGTCTGACAAATGAGTATTTATCTGGAGATAATCCTGGGCTGTGTGAAATTCAGATCTGAGATTTCTAATACCTCACAGTTTAAGGATACTTAGAGCTGGGGGTTTGGTATGCCTCATCCCTCTTGATTATGATAGAGGTCTGATTTTTGGGTTTGGATTTTGAAGCCTTTTCTACTTACACCCTAGGGGTGTGTTTGATTCTGAGGCATTGGTTTGACCCATGTCTAGTTGAAACAATAAACAGCTTACTTTGTCAGCCTTTCTCAGCATTCTCCTGTCTATTCTTAGAGATAGTTGAACGTGAGTGTTTTCTTCCTCACACTCCAGCTGCTCCTTTTTACTCTCTTGTACAGCCATAATCCTTTGGCTTTGATATTGCAGTCTGTTGCTATGGAAATCATTGTGATTTCACAAATTCGGTGCAGTAAGCACTGCAGGAGGTAGTGGGAAAAGATGGTTTGCAAGGGAGATATTTGGGGGAGGGTGAAGGTCCTGTATGTGCCTCCCAAGACCCCCCTTTTTCCTCTGTTTTTTACTCCTGATTGTTTTAATGAGTGACTCTCTGAGACCCATTGTGCTGCTCTTAAATCTGCTGCAGAGTTCACTGTAAAATGATGCAAGGTGCTATATCCCCTGTGTGGTGGGGCGATGACTCACCAACACGGCACCTCCTGCTGGTTGTCCAGGGAATTAGCTATTTTCCAGCTCCGGAGTGCCCTCTGCTGGCTGATGTCTTGCCTGCCGCTGGCCCCCGTGTCCCTCCTGGACCCCGGTGCCCTTTGTCCAGGGGTTCTGCCCACCACAGTACCCCCTCTGTCTGGATCTCCCCTCTCAGGGGACCCCCCAACCCCCTATCCCCACCTTGCCTCAGTGGCTACTGCCAGTCATCATCTAGCCCCTGCTCCCTGGGGCAGACTGCAATCTATAAACCACTCATCATCGGCAAAGGGGGTTGGACCAGGTGCCTCTGCCTATATCTGGACTGCCCCTCTGCAGCCCTAGTACCCCTTTGTGGGCCCTTAGCTTGGCCTGCAGCCTGGGGCTTTGCTAGGCTGGAGCTCCCCAGCTCCCTCTGCCCTTCCCCAGCACTGCTCCACCTCGGGTACCCTGCTCAGCTCCCAGGCAGCCAGGTCCTTCTCTCTCAAAGAGCTAGAGAGAGTGACTTCTCCAGCTCCTGACCCACTGCCCTCTTATAAGGGCCAGCTGGGTCCTGATTGAGCTGGCCACAGCTGCACTGCTTCCTTAATTAGCCCAGCTTTTCCAGTTGTAGCCCTCTCCAGGGCTGCTTTTAACCCCTGTTTACTGGGGTGGGGCAGCTGCCCCACCACACCCTGTCCCAAGGGTAAGCATGAAATGTTTTCTCTGCAGTTTCTGCTAGCCTGCTCTTGGACCAGGGAGGAATTAGATCTGGGTTTTGAATCAGGGTGTGTCATGTTTGGGACATGTGTCCAGCCTGGAGAAATCCCTTTGAAGAAAACAGATCTTTCATAGACAGCAAAGGGAAAAGGAGAACCATGACAAACAGGTTCATGTGTATACAATTCACATATAATTTGTAAGGGTCCATCTTTAGTGTAATCTGTAAGGACAGTGTATAAAGCACTTCTGTTATGAGGATCAGTTCAGGAAATCCCTTGTTTTTAGCATTATATTGCATTAATTCCAGATCCAAACTAAAAAGAATTTCCCAAATCAGACATGTCCATAGATATAAAATCTCCACCTTGCAAAGGCAGAATTAATTTTACTAGGTAATTTTAATGACAAGACAAATCAGATGGGTTAGAAGTTAGCTGTAATTGGTAACTTCTACACAGTACAAGCAAGTGGCACTCAAACAACTGAAATTCTTTCCTACTTTGAAAGCATCAAAGAAATTGCTTCTTATCTGCTACTTACAGTTGATTTTCCACTGATCAATGTAGGAAAAGAGTAAATACATCTGCAACACCGAAATTAATGACTTACGGGAAATCATTTTAGATCCACTTCATAAAATGACCACTATTGGTGGTCATCAGTAAACCTGAATTCCATTGTAATGCACATTTGTAAATAAAGGAGTAGGCAAGGTACTAAATATTTTGCTTTTTAAAAAATATAAAAAGTAATTCTAGGATTTTCTTAAGGAAAATTCTCTCAATCAGCCTTTTTTAATCTTATGCACAGGGCCTGAAATACCACTTGTGCTTGTTAATGAAAAATCATGTATTATCTGGAATAAATGTACTTGATTCTTCATTTAATGTTTCTGTGTACTGGGCAAATTCAAACCTGGTGTAAAAGGGTACTCAGATATTGACTTCTGCTAGGTTACATCACTTTACTCCAGCTCTGAATTTGTCCCTTTATGTTTTAAGAATTATGCATTACTTTTTTCTGTGCAAAAGTTTAATTCTAGAGCTTTGCCTGTGCTGATAGAATTTAATTCTTTCATTAAAGAGGGTATAGAAACTTATGTAATGATGTCCATGAGATAGATCAGTGTTTCCCAAACTTGGGACGCCGCTTGTGTAAGGAAAGCCCCTGGCGGGCCGGGCCGGTTTGTTTACCTGCCCTGGCCGCGGTTCGCCGCTTCAGGCCAATGGGAGCTGCTGGAAGTGTGTCCCTCAGCCCGTGCTGCTTCCAGCAGCTCCCATTGGCCTGGAGCGGCGAACCGCGGCCAGTGGGTGCCGCGATCGGCCGGACCTGCGGACGCGGCAGGTAAACAAACCGGCCCGGCCCGCCAGGGGTTTTCCCTACACAAGCGGCGTCCCAAGTTTGGGAAACACTGTGATAGATAATACATTTTTAAAAATCTTCTCTGGTCAGTTTAACAAGTCTCAGTATGCTGTCATTCAACTGGACATAGTAGCCAAGTTTGTGTCTGAAAACTTGCATAAAAAAAAAATTACATTGGAGACCTTGATTGCATAGTCAGCGGTCAAATATTTCAAATGCTTCATTGCTCCTGTTCCTGTTCCAGGTACATGTGACAGCATTGCAGCTATGAGTGGAATTTTAAAGAGGAAGTTTGAAGAAGTTGACGGCTCCTCACCCTGCTCTTCTGTACAGGAATCAGACAATGAAGTTTCTAGCAGTAAAAGTGCTGATAGTGCCAATAGTGTCAGTCCATCCACTTCTAATCATTTTACCCGTAAGTACTAAAGTCATATATAAGGTGCAAAAAGGAACAATGTACGGGTTTAAAAGGATTTAACTGGGTTTTTTTTTTAATGATTTTTGACTGACTATCAATGTTTGTTTCAAGTAATTTTATCAACTGAAATGTTTATGTTAGTAGGACAAAAAAATTGCCCAAGCCTTCCAATGCTAGGTATTTATTCAACAACTAGAAATTGAGATTCAGAAGTTAAATCAGGTTACATAATAATGTCTTATCTGATTGTTAGAGAGAATGCAACATAGATTTTTTTTCCCCTCTGAAGATTTCCAATGTTGTTGAAGAACAGATTTCTATTTATTTGTTCATTTTTGTATGCAGAAATCAGCAATTATTGAAATTTACAGATGTAAAAGTAAAGCTGATGTCCAGTGCACCTGCTTAATCCATGTCTGGATTTGACCTACTCAGTCCATAGGAGTGAGTGCAGGCTGCTCCAGCTTCTGTGGTCGTGCAGCTGCTCCTGTACTGTGAGCCAGTACAGAGGAAGCTTATAGAGACTCCTGCCCCTCCTCCATCCCCTATGGACAAAGTGCACCTACAGGAGTTAACCAAGAGAGTGGTGTCTACACTCCCTTGATTGCAGTTGTTTGGTCCTTGTATGAGGCATGAAAAGGAAGGGAACTTTTCTTGAAACCTTCCCCCATACTTCCCATTTGTGACCCAGTCATAATATGAACATGAACAAGTTAATTTACAATGCTGTTTTTCTTAGGATTTATTCTCAAATCATGTAGAAAAGGCATGAAAGGCTGAACTTGCATGAGCCTCCTGAATCCACACACAACCACATGTTCATCATGTTTCAGAATTTGAAAGTGGAAGGCAGCGTAGGTGAAAGTGATCATAAAATGACAGAGTTCATGATTCTAAGGAACGGTAAGAGGGAAAATAGCAGAATAAAGATAATGGATTTCAGGAAGGTGTACATTAGCAAACTCGGGGAGTTGGTAGGTAAGATCCCATGGGAATCAAGTTTAAGGGGAAAACAGTTCGATAGAGTGGGTAGTTTTTCAAAAAGACATTATTAAAGACACAAGAGCAAACAATTTTACTGCATAGGAAAGACAGGAAGTATGGCAAGAGACCACCCTGGCTTAACCAGGAGATCTTCAATGATCTGAAACTCAAAAAAGAGTCCTACAAAAAGTGGAAACTAGGTCAAATTGCAAAGAATGAATATAAAAAAACCCCACAAGCATGGAGGAACAAAATTAGAATGGCCAAGGCAGAAAATGAGATTAAACTACATAGAGACATAAAGGGTAACAAAGAAACATTCTACAAATACGTTAGAAGCAAGATGACGACCAAGGACAGGGTAGGCCTGTTACTCGGGGGGGAGACATAACAGAAAATGTGGAAATGGCAGAAGTGCTAAATGCCTCCGTTTTCACCAGAAAGTTTTCTAGCAGATCGGTCCTGCATCCAGTTCTGTTCAATATCTTCATCATTGATTTAGACAGTGGAATAGAGAGGACACTTATAAAGTTTGTGGATGATTCCAAGCTGGGAGAGGTTGCAAGTGCTTTGGAGGGTTGGATTAAAATTCAAATGATCTGGACAAACTGGAGAAATAGTCTGAAGTAAATAGGATGAAATTCAATAAGGACAAATGCAAAGTACTCCATTTAGGAAGGAACAATTGCACACATACCAAATGGGAAGTGACTGCCTAGGAAGCAGCGGTGTATTATCGCCAAGGCCAACAAGGCCTAGGCCTAGGGCGGCAAATTTGCTCTTGCCCCCTCCCCAACTCCGCCCCTTCCCCAAATCCCCGGCCCGCCTCCTCCCCCAGGCGCGCCGCGCTTCCCTCCTTCCACCTCCCTCCCAGGCTTGCCGCGCTGGGAGGGAGGGAGAAGCGAGTTGCAGCGCGCTCGGAGGAGGTGGAGCAGAGGTAAGCTAGGGCCCGCGGGCACGGAGAGTAACGGGGGGCTGGGAACTGCTCCCCGGCCCGCCCCAGCTCACCTCTGCTCCACCGCCATCCCCCGAGCACGCCGCAACTCCTCTTCTCCCCCCTCCCACCCAGGCTTGCCACGCGAAAGCGCTGGGAGGGAGGGAGGAGAAGTGAGTAGCGGCGCGTTTGGGGGATAGTGGAGGTGAGCTGGGGCCGGCGGGCACGGGGAGTAACTCTTGGGGGGGGGGGGGCAGGGAACCACTCACTGCCCCAGCTCACCCCTGCTCCACTGCCGCCATCCCCTGAGCGCGTCACAACTCCCCTTCTCCCCTCTCCCTCCCCGGCTTGCCACGGGGGAGCGGAGGTGAGCTGGCGGAGGGAGGGGGGGGCCGCCATTTTTTGATGGCCTAGGGGCGGCAAATTTGTTAATCCGCCCCTGCTAGGAAGGAGTACTGTGGAAAGGGATCTGGGGGTCATAGTGGATCACAAGCTAAATGAGAGTCAACAGTGTCACACTGTTGCGAAAAAAGTTAACATAATTCTGGGATATATCAGCAGGAGTGTTGTAAGCAAGACACTAGAAGAAGTAATTCTTCCACTCTGCTCCATGCTGTTAAGGCCTCAGCTGGAGTACTGTGTCCAGTTCTAGGCACCACATTTCAGGAAAGATGTGGACAAATTGGAAAAAGTCCGGAGGAGAGCAACAAAAACAATTAAAGGTCTAGAAAACCTGACCTATGAAGAAAGATTTAAAAAATGGGCTTGTTTAGGCTGGAGAAGAGAAGACTGAGGGGGGACATAACAGTTTTCAAGTACATAAAAGGTTGTTACAAGGAGAAGAGTAAAAAATTGTTCTCCTTAACCTCGGAGGATAGGACAAGAAGCAATGGGCTTAAATTGCAGCAAGGGAGGTTTAGGTTGGACATTGGGGTTGTTAAGCACTGGAACAAATCGCCTAGGGAGGTTGTGGAATCTCTGTCATTGGAGGTTTTTAAGAACAGTTTAGACAAACACCAGTCAGGAATGGTCTAGTTATTACTTAGTTATGCCTTGAGTGCATGGGACTGGTTTAGATGACCTTTTGAGGTCCCTTCCAGTCCTATACTTCTATGGTTCTATGTATAATTTATATTAATGAGTAATAATAGTAATACATTGACTTTTTACTGGCAGCCATTTATGGCTGCCTAGGAAATGGTGAGCATGGACCTTGGAACAGTCAATACCATATACATTTCAAGGTCAAGCTATTCAGTGCAACCTTTGAAATACACCTGGAAGTAATAACTAAGTGCGAGTGGAGCAACCTCCTATGAACATATAGCACCTCTGCTCTAGCCTCTGCCCTGGCTTTGACCGATTTTCAAAAGCACTCAAAGTTGATATGACTCCGCTAACAGTTTTGCCACGAATCTCAGTGGGAGCAGAGTTAGGTCAATGCTGAGATTTTTGAAAATTTCACCTTTTCTGTTTACTCCTCAATGAATTCAAAGTGGTGTTGAAGATTTATACAGATTAAAATGGTTTGGGACCTAGTTATTGGTGAGAACCACCTCAAGCTCATTACCACATAGTGATTGCTTGGGAGGCTCTGAACTCTGCAAGCCCAGTGACAGGGTTTTCTCAGTCTGGAATTCATTCCACTTGACAGTCTGCCAGAGCTTGAATCTAGTGAGTAGGCTTCAGGGCTCGATGACAGATACATTTGTTGTTTAGCTTTGATTTTATTTTCGGCTTGGGTTCTTAGTTTTTGTTTGTTTCATTCCTGACAAAATGGCAACCTGTTTACTGACACAATTCTGTAGGCAGTAGTACTTTGTTAATTCGATTCATTGTGGGTAATTTCTTAGGGAGATTTTTTTTTTAATTGTGAAATAAGTGTCTGACTGCTACAGCAATAGACAGTACATATCAATGAAGTAAATCAACCAGTTTAAGTGTTGTGATACTTACATGACTTGCTGTACGTGGCATGTGAGATGTGAAGCAAAAGAGAATAAGTAAGTTTTGAACATAAGGAGCCTGGTTCTCTGTTTGCATCTTGCATAGTCATTTGTGGCTGTAAATGCTACAAAATCAAAATAGTAGCATTTTATGCTCACTTTGCACTCAGTTTTCACAGGCGGGAATGATTGCACAAGGTGCGAGGCAGTGTTGAATCAGACCCCAAGTCTGAGAAAAATAGAGACTTTATTTTAAAAGGAAGTAAAAATGCAAAAATTCTTTTAAAATATTTGAAGAACTTTTGACTGGTTCCCTGCTCTCCACACAGTTTTGTGAAAGCTGAGCTTTTCCTTTCTAAAAACTTGTGATTAGTTAAAGTTTGTTGCCCAAATTCTGTTAGTTCCATAGTTTCTAGAAAGAGACTGTCATAGTCAGTATAGCATAAGTGAGAAATTAAAATGTTTGGGACATTTTCTGAAACAGGTTTTTTGAATATTCTACAAGAACATTTTTCTTTTCAGTCAGATGCTAGTGGGCTTAAGATTCCCGCTTTGTGCTCCCTGCACTCAGTAAATTTTACTTTGCAGTCAGCCATTCAAAACATGAGTATTAAAAATTAACTGTCTATCTCCAAATGTAAGGAGAATGCCACCCTGAGGTCAATAGGACTACTCACCAAGATTAGTCATGTGAGGGAGTTTCATGATTGGGTCCCCTACTCAGGGGTGCTTAGAGCCATTGAACCAAACTGTAAACCCTGTATATGATGGAAATCACTTCAAGCCAGGGGGTGCTGCTGCACCACCAGCACCCTTAGTTCCAACACCTATGCCCCTACTAGTAGAATGCAGAGCAGGTCTCTGTATTTTGCCTCACTGTCATAGCATACACTATACCCACAACAATAGCTCCAACTCTGAGGAGTTGGGAGACGCATTTGCTTTTACCTAGCCCTGAGGCCACTGTTGCTTGTCAAATTCATTCCTCTTCAGCCTAGATTTATGAAATATGTTTATTCTCTACCTGTATTCCCTGAAGTTTAGACTACCACTGTCCATCTGGAGCCAGAATACTATTCATAAAAATCCAAAACAATTCATAGGAATTCAGTTCACTCTTATCAATACATATAGAGATCAGTTAGTTCTCCAAGGGATTGCTGAGACACAGAACAACACTGAAAAGGAAAAACATCTTGCTATGCACTCTTGTTATCCATATCTATACTTCGTCATTCCTCATGAAAGTGAAATGTTAAATATTTTCATATTTGCCAAATTCTTACAAATAGCATCAAATTATTTTCCATTTGCCTGGCAGTGTCTATTGGAGATATGTATGCTTCTTCAAATAATTTGTGAAAAATTTTACGTGCGTAAAAGTGCAGTGAATTCAATAAATAGGTACCATTAAAATTCTATAGGTGTTTCAAATGTGAAACATTTTTAAGACCTATGTTTGAATTCCACTGGGCTGGAGAGGGGTGGGAAACTTGGAATACTTACACCTGCCATTGATAAAAATCACAAAATCAAAATCCTGAAGCTAATGCACTTGTATCTCTCAAATGCTTTTGAGATTCATCATGCAAATAAAGCAATCTGATGCTTTCTGACAATTTTAGCATGTACACCTCTATCCTGATATAATGCTGTCCTCGGGAGCCAAAAAATCTTACCGCGTTATAGGTGAAACCGCGTTATATTGAACTTGCTTTGATCTGCCGGAGTGCGCCCCCCCCCCTCCTCCGGAGCGTAGCTTTACCGTGTTCTATCTGAATTCGTGTTATATTGGGTCGCGTTATATCGGAGTAGAGGTGTAGTATATGTGCTGAAAACAAGAAAGTTCAATCTGACCTTCGTAAGTGGGTGCCAGTTTGTGTTACTTTTGGCTTATGGATAGAAGTTTAACCGTTTCACTGGTGGATCTTAATGCAATCAATGGAACTCTGGACATCCCCAGACATTTTTAGCCCGCTTCATGAGTTGTGCATTTGACGGCTAGAATAATTAAGTAGTTAAACCAGCATAGGAGGAGGATACATCTCAATGAATAAAATCCCAAATTCTAAGCAGAATGAGGCAGTGAATGTTATGTTTTAAATTAAATATAAAAAGGGGCTTTTACATCATAAGAGATCACAACAACAAAAGTACATGTATACAGTACCTCTTATATGTGTGTCAATAAATTTAAAAACTATCTTTAAAGAATCTTAAAATTATGGGATCTGCAAAATGGGACAGTTTTTTTTTAACCAGGTTGTTAATTTCAAGTAAATGTTGTATATAAAAGAAGTAATAAAATAAACCATATTTCGAGTTTTAATTATATTTTTGGTTAGTTGGTTGATTAGATACTGTGATAATGCAGTGTTTATGAATAAATCAGATATTTGGCCTTCATTAGGGCTAAATGCTCCCCTCTGTTTCTGTGTCTGGTTGTGAGCAAATAAGTAAAATTCATGACCTTGAAGGGAGAGGGAGCCCTAGAAGTGGACAATGCCAGCTCTGCGCCATGCTATCCTTTTCATTCCCCTTCCCCACGGAAATCCATCTGGGGATGTCCCATAGGGATCAGACTCTGGCTGCACAAGGAGTCAGGAGGGGGTAAAATTATTAGGAGGGTACTCTCCAAAGCTGTTTCCCCCCCAAAAATCTCTGCAGAGCATTTGTGTCTCCCTGAGTTTCCTCTTCCATACGTGGGACTAACCTCACCAGGAGACAAACTGGCAGTTACACTTTTACTGATGCATCCAGATAGCTTCCATTCTACAGGTTTTAAAATGTTTAATGGACATTTTTTGTAGATTGCTACCTATTTTACTGTTTATTTTAATGATAGTGTCTTTAATTTAAGAAAGCGATTCCATTGTAAGGCCCTGTCTTCAAGTGCTTATAATTTTTTGCAGCATAAACTGTAACACTAAAAACAATGGGGTGAAATCCTGGCACCACTGAAGTTAATGGGAGTTTTCCATTGATTTCAGCCTGTGTTATATCAGATTTGTCAGCAATCTCACAGGCATCTGAGACTGGTCGGAGCTCATACCTTCCGCAGGCCACATCACTGCTGTAATTTTATGCCAGGTGGAATGGACCTGGATCACTATAACATATGCACTGACCATGCTACCTCCTGCCCCCAGACAGCCCACTCTGCTGTGCTTCCTATGCAGAATAGGGGAGTAGGTGATGTAAAGCCTAGATCTGGGGAACCTTCAGTTGCCATCAGCATAAAGGATCTGGTGCTCTGTGTACGCCTGTGCTTTACATAGGCACACTTAGCATGGGCCACATTAAAATTTGTCATTTACTTTTAGAAATCTTTAAACATTGTCATATTGATGATTCTTATTCTAAGCATAGGCAATATCAGTATTGGATAGTTTTCTATTCTAAATATATGTACCCAAATAAAAAACAACAACTTCCTGCCAAAAAGTTAAGGATGAATGTATGTTTCAAGGAATCCAGCTAATGAGACTCCCACCCAATAAATAAATAAAATCATTAAAAATGCTACACCTCTTACAAAATCCCCAAAGTTAGAAAGTCTTGAAATGAAAGTTTAGGGAAATCTAACTGGTTTTCCACTGTCATATAAACCTACATTAGTCACTGTCACACCACCCAATTTGCTCCTCTCTAGTGAATTGAGCATCCGAACACTTCTGTGAGGCATGCAATTATTATCTCCATTTCACGGATGAGGCACAGAAAGTCTAATTCCAAAATTTTCAGAAGTGGTCTCTGATTTAGGTTTCCTCAATTCTTAGTGCCTAACTTGAGAGACGTAGAGAGTAGTGGGTACTGAACACCCACAAAATCAGTCCTATGTTTCTCAGGCTAATAATGCAAAAATTGAGACACTCGAAAATCAGAGGCTAGTTTTAAAAATTTTGGAATTAGCTTTTCTGTGCCTCATGTAGCCCATCTATAAAATATAGGGATAATACTTCTTGCCTCCCAGACTGGAACCATAAGATTACAATAACCGATATTATTTTGCGATTAATACTACAGTGTTTTAGATTTGAGAACTATTTGACTTTCTGGTTAAATTCACCCAAGCATTTCCAAAATGAAAACTTGGGCCAGTAAGTGATTTCCCAGCAGACAGTTTCCATTATACTATTGCTATGTCATGACTGACTTTCTACTTTTTGCAGTTTCCATGACAACCATTTTGATTTTTGATCTGCAGAGAATAATAATGTATTGCTAAGAGGTATAAAATATTTTTGGAGCATATTATTTCATCAAAGGAATAGAGCAAACACACCAGGGCAGTTTTCATTAATCAGTATTGTAATTGTAGAATCACTGTATAAATATGAATTCTTTGCTTATGACCGACTGCAGACCACGCCTACTAATTTTCCAGATAGTGTAAAACAAGGAAATACTGAACCCTTATTACAATTGCAGAACAGCTTTCTGGTAAAGTAATAATAATACTTGGAGATTCTTAGGCATCTTCATTCTGAGTAACACAGAGGTACTATCATTCCTATGTTACAAATGAGAAATTAAAGCAGAATAAGATTGTGATTTGCCCAAGGCCATGCAGCAAGTCAATTTCAGAGCCCAGGTGACAATTTGGAGGCAGATAAAGTGTTAGCAACATGGCAATTAAGAGGTAGCTAAGTAGGTTTCTTGAGGTGAGGGGCAATAGCAGACAAAAGTGAGTTTTTGGGGTACCAAGAGGAAGAAGGGTGTAGAAGGAGTTCCTGGAGGAGCAGAGAGTAGGTGCTGGGGAGATGTAGCGAAGAAGCCAATAGGAAGGTGGGAAGACAGCTTGTTGAGTGTACGGTCACCTCTGATGTGTGAAGAAGAGACTCCCTCACTCCCATGGAGGGAGGAGGAGCTTGGCAAGCAGTGGCCCCCTCTCCTTGGTAAGACCAAGGAGGTGGGAGTGGCAGATCTCACTTGGCAAACATGTCTGCCTGCAGAAGGTTTGGAAGTTGGCTGGTTGGTAAGTGAGAGAATGGAGGAGGGATGGGTGAGTGAACTAAATGACAGTTGGCTAGGTTTCTTAGGTCAAAGAAATTTAATGCACCAAGAACATTGAAAATCCTTTGTTCACTGAGGATAACTCATTCTTTTTCACTTCAGAGATTTTGTGCAGAATCATGAGGAAGGATTGGGTGCAAACTGATGTAACCTGCTAGTAAATTCACTGCTCCCAGAACATGCGTACATACACCACCTATTTTAAGTAACAAGAGAAACACTACAGCAGTTAGTGTGTGTTCATCCTAAATACTGGAAGCTAGTGTAAAGGCTGTATGAAGTAACTTTCTCCCTGATACTGCTGTCTTCTTGTTTCCTGCAAAGCAGTTAAGTAATTTCTCTTGTGTTCATCTGGTGTCAGCAACAGATTGCTCTGCATAAATGTATTGCTGCTGATTGAGAAATAGGGTGTAATAACAACAATTTTAAAAATTGCCATCCAATTCTAAATCTAGTAGTGTGATTGCCCTTTTCCAGAACAAAACCAGTCCCATTTATCAGATGTTTAGAGTTGAATGATCATATAAAAGTATCCTTAATGTGAAGTTACTAAGACTCACGTTTTCAAAATGTACTTCTGTTACTGAATGCTTTGGATTTTGGGTGCCCAAACCTGAGATACAGGCTGACTGGTGGATTTTTAGAACTTCTGAAAATCAGGCCTTGGGTGTCTCATGTTGGGAACCTAGTAACTGAAGCACTTAACATTACTTAAGACTTTTGAAAATGTTGTCCTCATTTTTAGTGTTCTAGTGCAGAAGCTGCATTTGATATGGGAAAACACTTGTTTTGGCTCTCTGTGATTTCAAGTGAGACACAGCTGTATTATTTGTAACCTTACCTATTTATCAAAGAAAGCAGCCATTGGCTATGGTCCGCTATGGAACTATAGTTCAGCAATGGTTACTATGGAAACTAAATAAGTGACCTACATTTTACCAAAGACGGTGATAAAGTTTCTGTGTTGTGGTTTCCCCTCCACCCCATGGACATACACATTTTAAAATTAACTTTGATTGTTGTTATTTTTAACTTTATGTACACAGTTAGACCTAGCAAATAAATTTAATTTAGTGTTTTTTGTCTACAGAGACAGGAGTGGAGGGGACACTAAAATCTTTGAGCTGATGCACCATTAAAACATTTAAGTATTACAAAATAATAAAAATTTTGATCTTTGCTGTCTCTCTTTTAATATATTTGCAGGAAGAACATAACCACATTTCATTAATTACAGTGTGCCTTCTTATAATACTGTATTTATATAGCTGCTAAATGTGAATGCTCTATAAGGCCTTACCATCAAACGGCCAAATCTTGCAAACACATGCGCTTGACTAATTCTATCAATGCACTCTCTGGGGCTGCTCATGTTAATAACATTACTCAAAGTCTGAAGTATTGAGTCCTAAATAAATGCCAGGGTTGAGATTCTGGTCCCACTGAAGTTAGAGAGTTTTGCCATTGATTTCAGTGCAGCCAGGATTGCATCTCAGGTCAAGAGAAGATTAACACACGGAATGTTTGGAGAAAGCAGTTCTCAAACTTCATTGGTACCCCTTCTAACAACAAAAATTCCTACAGGAGCCCAGGAGAGGGGACAGAAGCCTGAACTCCGCCGCCTCGGGCAGGGGGGACAAATCCCGAGCCCCACTGCCCCAGTCGGGGGGCCTAAAGCCCAAGGGCAGAGGACCTGTAACTTGAGCCCTGCTGCCCAGGGTTGGGGCTGAAGCCCTCGGGCTTTGGCCCTGGATGGTGGGGCTCAGGCTTCAGCAAGTCTAATGCTAGCCCTGGCGATCCCATTAAAACGGGGTTGCGACCCACTTTGGGGTCCCAACCCACAGTTTAAGAACCGCTGGGTTAGGCGAAAGGTGAGGACAATGGGTTAAATTCAAAATCAAACTTAGGTAGGACTTTAATGGTCCACTGACCATGTGCTGGCCCTTTATATAGGGGTAAACACTCAGTAAGATTTCATGGGCAGTTACATGGTCATAAAGTTGGCTAGCATACGTACCTTAATGGTTATACTTTTTTAGGGAAAAAAAAGTCATTATTAACTGTTGTGATTTGATTAGAACTGTTACTTACAGGAAAGCTTGAACAAATGGGTTTTGAAAAGGATTTACTAAAATAGATTTTTTTTTTTTTTAAGGAGAGAAGTTGCATTTATTATTCTTCCGCAATTTGATATTTGTTGTTGTTGTTCAGGTAACTGATCTTTCATTACATCTCTCTGAGAAACTCAAAAAAGAGAAGAGCTTTGTTTAATATATGTTGACTGGAGCGTTCTAGGTTTTTCCAGACCAAGCAGAGTTGTGTGTTTCCAGACTGTACCTAGCATATCGTAACAAAAGTGGTTAATTTATGCAAAGGGAAAGCCTTCCCTTTCCGAGAATCAAACCCAGGCTGCGGCTGTGAGAGCGCCACTGAATCCTGATCAGTAGACCACCAGGGAGAAGATACAAGAAAGTCCCTCTTTGTGAAGTGTTGTCATGAGCTGGAGAAGAGCATGTGTAGAATGGCAAGGCAAAGGATAGACAGGATCAGATTAGTAACAGCAGTGTTCTCAAAAGTTCTAGATCTGTTTAACTATTCTCAGGTCAATTGTTCCTACAATGAAGTAATTTTAAATTCTTAAATTTAAGTTAACTGCAATTCACGTCCATATTATGGTAAATATTTTATTAAAAATAATGTATATGACTTACTGATAGATGAGACTGATACTCTCTTTTTTGCCAATTGTTTTCCTCACATGCTAGTTGATTTGATGCACAGATGAGGTGATTTGTGTGCTTGCTTGAATAAGTATCCTGTTATATCATGTGAGAGATTACTAATAGAGTATTTAGAAACGTTAAAGGTTTCTTAACCAGTTGATGTTTGTTTGTATCATTTTGTCAGTAATGAGATATGAATTTCACTCTCTTAAGGAAAAATTAAGAAAGTATCTACAGACTGAAAACATGGTTTCAGCAGCCTAAAATCTCCTGAGAGAAACTGGAGTTCTTTGAGATCACAAGGTCAGTAGTAGTTATTCATGTCCAGACGTACATACATTTATATAGACCAAATTTAGTATAACTGTCTAAAACAGTTGGACCAGTTGCTGGTACAAAAGATACATTTCTGTTTGAAAAGTCCATAGAAGGTTTGTTTGTATGGTTAACATCAAACTGGTTACAAACATTATTTTACTCCCCAAACACAATTTTAAGTTTGGTGCTGTTTACAGCTGACAGTAGAAGCTGTTACAAGGTCAACGCTTGCCATCACCTTTAATTAGAACTGGATGAATATTGGAGGGGGGGGAAAAATCCATGAATCTTTACTCAGCTTTGCAAATGAATTCAGTTTTGCATACCTGCATCCTTTTGTGTTAACTTTCTGCAAACATTTTAGCAGTTTAATTTTGCTGGCCCATGTATTCATGGGAAATGAATTTTGAAGTTGTATGAAGAAATGTTTTCAGAAATTGTATTATAAACTAACATATGTAGACATTTATACTGAAGTTCATGCATGCTCATCCAGTCAAAGAACTGAAACAATAGTGTGACTTATCTGATCCAAAACAATTAACTAACACTTCTGAAATATTGAATACTTAGAGAATTATTTTGAAATCAGTTCACGTAGTAAAAGTATCTCACTGAATAATTTAAAATATTGAATAAATTAGAGGAATTAATGATCTTCTCCTAGATATTTCATGATCATAAAAAGAGGATAAATTCATTAGATAAATTTTGTTGTAACTTATTTGTTCAGCTCTAGTCTTCTCACAACTACCACATAGCTCTCTTATTCTAAGTACAAGGTAAAACGGTGGTAATTTCCAATACCCCTGTGGAGTAGCTTTTAAAACAGCTATATATAGATTTCAACTAGAAATAAAATGTACCTCATTCTCTTTGGCTTTTGATCATACTACCCACATGGGGGAGGGGAAGAGGTGGGAGAAACAGCTTTGTACTTGTTGAGAGATTTATCTTTATGCAATTTCTATCTGTAAAATGTGTGTTGTTTTTTAGAATGTGTATTTTAAATTTTCAAATATTAAAAGTAAGATCCTGTGTATAGTGAAAGACAGAGGAAGAGACAAAAGTGTGTTTCAATAAGTTGAATCTAAAACATTGTGTTGGGTTTTGTTTGTGGGGAAAGGCTGGTCAATCTGGAGGAGGATTCAAACTGTGGAATTTACACTCATCTGAAATCATAATATGTCTGGATTTTACTATTTTCAGAGCAAAAGTGAAGTCCAGTCTCAGTCACCTTTTGGATTTCAGAATCAGGCTGTATGTGACAATGCAGGACACAGAATTTTCTTTTTAGGGTTCTGGTAACTTTTGCCTTCCCTTATTGACCTCAGTGGGAGTTTTAGATTGCAGAATCAGGATCTAAGTATCTTTGGACTAGGACTCATTAGCAAATTATGCCAAATGTCAAAATAATTTTATAAGTGATACTGTATAAGTCTTCTTGGGTGACTGGGGGCACTGTGGGTCCTGGTTTTATGTCCTCCCCTCCAGGTGGGGAGGGGAGGACTAGATTAGGATAAGGAGACTGGTGAGCCTAGGACAGGGGAAGGATAAACTAGCAGTTGGTGGTAGACAAGGACTGGGAGCTAGCCCAAAGAGCCTGGGACAGGGAACCAGGGGAGGGTCGAGGGAAACTGGGACTGAAAGGAAGAAGAGATTAACTAAGACTGGGACTGGTTGGGCCGGGGACTGTGACTAAGAGATGGAGATGTGAGAAGGGGAAGCTATGACTGGCTGAGCAAAGAGAGAATGGGAGCTGGGGTAGGAGGGGATGCTGGAAATGGTTGCACAAGGATACTTGGGACTAAGCTGTAGGAGTGTGGGGAGACTGGGAGCTGGTGAGTGAAACAGGATGGGGGTAGTGCTGAGATTGGACAAAGAGCTGGGGACTGGGACTGACTGGACACGGAGACTGGGAACCAGTGGCAGGGATGGGGACAAAGAGGAAGGGGAGACAAGGAGCTGGGATGTTGGGAGACTATTGGGGCTGGCTGAGCAAATAGTCTGGGGCAAAGGGGTGGGAGGAGATTGAGAGAGGCTGGGACTGGAAGCGAGTGGAGGGAAGGGAAAAAGGAACAGGACGGGGGATGACTGAAGGCAGGAGGGAGAGGAAAGGCAGATTTAGATGAGGAGCCAGGAGGGGGAAATGGGATGAGGGGACAAAGAGTCAGGGTAGGGGAAACTGGGATTGATTGGGCAGACAGACGGGCTGGGAGTGGTGGGAAAATACTATGAGTGGGGTGGTGAGACTGGGACTCAAATGGGGATCTTGGAGGGGAAGACTAGGATTGGAAGGGCAAAGAGACTGGCATTGGGATGAGAATCCTAAAGAGTGGAGACTGAGAAGGCCAAATAATGGGACTGGGACAAGAGCCCTGCATTGGGAAAGAGAGAGGACTGGGAGAGGGACAGTTTGGAGGGGATGGAGCAGAAGGGGGCAAGCTTGGGGGAAACCGGCAGAAGCGTCAGTGACCACTACAATGCACTGTAAACATCATGTCTCTGTCCCCCCTCTAGTCCTGGTTCACACAGGAGACAACCTACTCTTGCTATCAGTTACTCTATTAGCTTGAGTGTCAGAGCTCTGTAAGGTGGATCTAAAGGTTCCAATCCTGCTAATGAACCATGTTGTTATGATTCTAATACACTTCTAGATTATGTCAGTAGTATCAATATGATTCACTATGACAGAATTTCCCTTTTTTCAGTTTGCTTTTTTAAAAAATCTAGGAACTTACAAACATTGCTTGAGTTTGCAACCTTAATGTTTTTTTGACACTCAGAAGTTAGGAAATTGCAGAATTAATATTGCCTTATTGAGTGCCCATGATGGGATTTGTGCTTGGGATGGATCAGGGTTGTGTAGTAAGGAGGCTGTTGGTTGTAGACCCAGCCTTGTTGGTTGCACAAGTTGGAAGGTGAATAGTGAATGAGGCAGGGGACTGCAGGAAGAGAAGGGGCTGTCTCATGGTTAAAGCAGTTTAATGTTTCCCTGGAGAATTTGATTTTATCCATGCCTTTGCTGTACAATTCCTATATGTGATGCAGGCAACTGACTTAAACCAGCTTTTCAGGGGTGGTCACTAATTGTCTGTTCCTCATTTTCTGGCTTTCCAACTAGAGACCCTGGAGTCTGATTTGCAAAAATGCTGAGCATTCACAGTGCAACTGAAGTCAGTGGGACCTGTGCTTTGAATATACAAAGTCCTGCATAATGTACTCCTTGGGGAATTTTGCGCCGCTGTGCAATGCAGAATTTTAGGAAATTAATGGTTTTTGTGCATAATTTCCTTTCCCCCACAGAATTGGGCTGCAGTGCTGCTGGCTGCCCCAGGGGCTGCTGGACCTGGCAGAGCTCAGCTCGGGCATAGAAGACAACTGTGGGGGGAGAAGGGGGAGAGAGTAGAGAGTTCCCAGCAGCTGCAGTTCCCTGCATGCCCTGAGAGGAGGCGGCAGCAGTGCCTGGGAAACTCCACACAAGTCTGGGACCCAGCAACAGGCTGTTTCTCCTTCTGGATCCCTGGGCAGTAGAGGGACGGGTATCTGGGCTGGGAGGGGCACAGCTGGGCTCTGGGATGGAGGGGGATGGGTGTCTGGGCTGGGGGGTCATGGCTGTGTTCTGGAGGGGGGCCTAGGGTCTGGGTTGGAGGGAGAGGGGGAGGTGTCTGGGCTGCGGGGCCACATCTGGGCTCTGGGAGGGGAGTGGGGCTGGTGTCTGGGTGGGGGGGACGGACCATGGCTAAGCTCTGGGGCCGGGGGGGTGTGAGTATCTGGGCTAGGGGGCCCCCACGACTGGCTCTGGGGGGGGGGGAGGGTTTGGGTGTATTGGCTGGGGGGGGTGTGTCTGCGGTTAGACTTGGGGGAGGGTTGTGGGTGTCTGGCCCCCTGGCTGGGCTCTGGGAGGGAGAGGGCAGAGTAACAGGAACTGGGTTGTCATAAGGGTTTCTTTAACTCTCTACTCCTGATGGTGTGTGTGTGTGTGTGTGTGTGTGTGTGTGGTTACAGACATACTTGCTGACAGGTATTCTGAAATAAATTACCAAAATAATTGAAACTGGCATGATTATTTTGTGTTATCTTGACAAATAAAATTTGCAGAATTTTGAAGAATTTTAAAATATTTTGTGCAGAATTTTTAGGCGCAGAATTCTCCCAGGAGTAAAGTACTCTGAAAAATCAGGTCTTAAGTGTCTCAAATTGGTCACCTATGATTAGTGGATATTTTTGAACACAAATCGCTCTGTTTCAGTTTCCCTTGTAATTCTTTGAGTGCTGTCCCTCTGCGTGCTCCACTTCAGGTCTCAGTGCATCCCGACGCCGTCGATCAATGATTTACAGTAGCAGTGTCTGTGCGGGTCACACATGCACAGTAAGCATCTTGCAGTGCCGTTGGTGCTGCATCTAGCGTGCGCACAACCAGATCCCTCGAGTTCCTTCTCAATTGTCCTCGACTGAAGACGGAGCTCTGGGGCACGTTCTCCACTCTTGCCAAACCCTTAGAAATAGTAGTTAACATAGTTAGTCATTTAGGAAGCTATAGTTAATAGGGCTGTTGATTAATTGCAGTTAACTCATGCGATTAACTCAAAACAATTAATCGCAGTTTTAATCGCACTGTTAATAGAATACCAATTGACATTTATTAAATATTTTTGGATGTTTTTCTACATTTTCAAATATATTGATTTCAATTACAACACAGAATACAAAGTGTACAGTGCTCACTTTATATCATTTTTATTACAAATATTTGCACTGTAAAAATGATAAACAAAAGAAATAGTATTTCAGTTCACCTCATACAATACCGTAATGCAATCTCTTTATTGTGAAAGTGCAATTTAGAAATCTAGATTTATTTTTTTTTACATAACTGCACTCAAAAACAAAACAATGCAAAACTTTAGAGCCTACAAGTCCACTCAGTCCTACCTCTTGCTCAGCCAATCACTAAGTTTGTTTACATTTACGGGAGATAATGCTGCCCGCTTTTTGTTTACAATGTCACCTGAAAATGAGAACAGGCATTCACATGGCACTTTTGTAGCCAGCACTGCAAGATATTTACGTGCCAGATATGCTAAACATTCATATGCCCCTTCATGCTTCGGCCACCATTCCAGAGGACATGCTTATGACGCTCATTAAAAAAAATAATGCATTATTTAAATTTGGGACAACTCCTCGGGGGAGAATAGTATGTCTCCAGCTGTTTTACCTGCATTCTGCCATATATTTCATGTTACAGCAGTCTCGGATGATGACCCAGCACATATTGTTTGTTTTAAGAACACTTCACAGCAGATTTGACAAAACACAAAGAAGGTACCAATGTGAGATTTCTAAAGATAGCTACAGCACTCGACCCCAGGTTTAAGAATCTGAAGTGCTTCCAAAATCGGAGCGGGATGATGTGTGGAGCATGCTTTCAGAAGTCTTAAAAGAGCAACACTCCAATGCGGAAACTACAGAACTCGAACCACCAAAAAAGAAAATCAACCTTCTGCTGGTGGCATCTGACTCAGATGATGAAAGTGAAAATGCTTTGGATCGTTATCTTGCAGAACCTCTCATTAGCATGTACACACGTCCTCTGGAATGGTGGCCGAAGCATGAAGGGGCATATGACTCTTTAACGCATCTGGCACGTAAATATCTTGCGATTCTGGCTACGACAGTGCCATGCGAACACCTGTTCTCATTTTCAGGTGACATTGTAAACAAAAAGCGGGCAGCATTATCTCCTGAAAATGTAAACAAACTTGTTTGTCTGAGTTACTGACTGAACAAGAAGTAGGACTGAATGAACTTGGAGGCTCTAAAGTTTTACGTTGTTTTATTTTCAAATGCAGTTATTTTTTATACATAATTCTACATTTGTAAGTTCAACTTTCATGATAAAGAGGGTATTACAGTACTTGTATGAGGTGAATTGATGAATACTATTTATTTTTTTATATCACAAATATTTGTAATAAAAATAAATATAAAGTGAGCACTGTACAGTTTGTGTTCTGTTATAACTGAAACCAATATATTTGAAAATGTAGAAAACATAAATAAATGGTGTTCTATTATTGTTTAACAGCACGATTAATTTTTTTAGTTGCTTGACAGCCCTAATAGTTAGATTTAGTTTTAGTAGTAATAAAACCAGAAACAACTTTTAATATCTTCTGGCTTTTGCCTTCCCCGTAGTTTCCTCTCAACAGGGTTGGGTAACCGTTAAACATGCCTGGCTATCCAGGCTTTAAGAGATGCAGCTGCTCCTGCCACAGGGCAATGCCCATTTCTGACAGACACTTGTGTATCCAATGTTTCGATGAGGCATATATCCTGCAAAAATGTGCCAACTGTAGTAACCTGAAGGCGAGAGCCCGGTGTGACCAGGATCTTCTCCTGAAAATGATCCTGATGGAGAAATCTTTCAAACCAAAGACAGACCAATGGATCACCTCTCCAGGCAGCTCCCCCACAACCCCTCCAATCAGGAAAAGGGGACATGTCTTCCTCTAAAAGACTGAGGAAGAGGGCACACACATCACTGCAGAGAGCACCACAGAAACAACTGCAGTCGCCTGCCAGGTCGCTACCCTTGATCCCGACACATGCTCAGGTGAGCACCTACGACGCTCCAGGCACCTCTGGCACTGCCCAGTCCCGAGCTAAGGAGAAGGAGTTGAGGCATAGAAGGAGACATGCCTCCTCCACGGCACCAACTTCACCTGTGCCAGGGGACTCTGTGCCGAGCATCTCCTATGCCTCCAGCACCGACATCACAGTCGGCACCGATAGAGAAAGCCAAATCGGCACTGGCCGTGCCAACTAAACCGCCTCAGCATCTGACAACACCGGCGTTGTTAGTACCAACACCAGATACCCCACAGAATCTGCTGCAATAGAGCGATTTAACTGTGTCTTCAGCACCACAGTCCCCTTTGTTCGGTACTGAGGGCTCTCCTGAACATTATACTGTAGGTCCACCCACTTCACCTGCTGCTTTACATTCATCCAGTGAAGACGATGACGAACAGGAGCCGTGCACCTTCTCACCACATCACTTATCTCCAAGAACAGAGACCAAGGGACCTATAGACCTTTATAGTCAGGCAGCTCAACTGTGGTATAGCACCCGTGAATGTACCTACCGATGGCCTTCCATATGCAATGGGCACCATGGGAAGCTTACCTGGGCCATCACTCCAGGCTACCTACAGATCATAGAGGTGAGCTGAAATCAAATCCCACATATGTCAGATGCTCAGGACGTTGGGGATGAAACTGAACCAGGCACAGATCAGGAAGTCATATCACATCTGCATGCAATTCTTCCTTCTACCTAGATGAAACAATCATGCCACTGCCTCCTACCATGGTGGATGACTTCATACAGTTCCAGGAACTGTTCAAACGAGTTGCCCAAAGCCAAGACATTCTGTTGGAGGAAGTTCAGACAAACTAACACAAACTGGTCCAAATTCTTCCAACTTCCTCAACTTCCAAAATTGCTCTGCCCATGAATGATGCAATTATGGAACCAGCAGAGAGTCTGGCAGACCTCGGTCTTGATTCTGCCGACATGCAAAAGTGCCAATGGAAAGTACTATGTCCCCACCAAAAGGGTAGACTACTACTCCCACCCGCCTCTGAATTCTTTTGTGGTCGACGCCTCTAATCAACATGGAAAACAACAATTTAGATTGACCCCACAGTTCAAGGACACAAGAGGCTCGACCTCTTTGGATGAAAAGTTTACTCTTCTGCGATGTTACAATTTGGAGTTGCCAACTATTCTGCTTTATTAGCCAGATATGATTATGATATTATGGGAAACTGAGCTGTTTCACTGAGGATCTTCCATAGGAGAAACAATCACAGTTTAAGGCTATTCTAAACGAGGGACAACTTGTTGCTCGAACAGCCCTTCAAGCAGCCCGAATCATGGCTACAGTCATGGTGGTGCGTTGAGCATCCTGGTTGCAATCCTCTGGCATACCTTAAGAACTCTAAACCAAGGTTGAGGACCTACCTTTCAACTGAGATACTATTTTCAACCAAGGTGGACGAGGTGCTCCAGTTGGTGAAAGATTCTTGAGCCACTCTTCACACTTTGGGGATCTACACTCCACCTGTGAAGAGAAGAAGATACTAGCCTCCTCCAACCGACAGCAACAGAGGCAATATGAGAACCAAAGACACCACCAACATTCACAGCGACAGTGAGCACCTCAATCCCAATCGTTGACTTCTCAAACTGCTCTACCCACAATTTTGAAGTTTTGGTCAAGGGTCTGAGTGACCTCCCTACCAGTCAGCGCTTACACCCAATCTGTCCCCATGCTTTGGTCATTACCTTCGCCCATTCTACCATATCTGGGCGTTAATAACCACAGACCAATGGGTGTTAGAGATCCTACGATTGGGCTATACTGTCCCTTTTACCTCCCGCCCACCTACCCTACCCTCTACAGTAGAGAAGGAACTGAAGGGATCAGGTCATGTGCACACTAGACGCATCACCAACGGCACCGCGAGACACATACTGTACACGTGTGACCCACTCGGACACTGCGACCGTAAATCTCCGATCGGCGCTGGGATCCACCGACACCTGAAATGGAGCACCCACAGGAGCGCGCACACCTCGAAGAATCTCAGTTACTGCACAAGGTGAGTAACCTCCTCTTCTGGCATTTCTTAACTTTTGAGTGCTTGACCTTGCAACCTTAACATAATTTTGTGTGTGTAACATAAGTAAATAGGTTAAAATAGGATGACTGGGGAATTCGTCTAACTCACAAATATGGGTTTGCCTAAAAGAGTTGTGTAAAGCAGCTGGATGGATAATGTCTTATCTGTGCTCTTCTTTACAGAGACTTTTATTACTCTGCAAGAAATGCAAGAACTAGCACCATTTCCTTTCTTCTAGTATGTTCACTTGAGGTAGTAGACATGTCATATACCACTTATTTAATAGTTCCCTCATTGACATAAAAAGACAAATACCCATTAGGGACCAGAAAGTGTAAAATCTTATGGGACTAATAAATAACAGCTTGTACGTATTGGCAAAGATATCTGGGAAAAGAATTTTCCAAAACCAGAAAGCTTTAACTACAATATGGAAATACATGTCCACATAATGCATATTATATTTCCTCAGCTAGGCTGCCTAAAATGAGTGCAGAGAGATCACCTCTTTGTTGGAAGAGGGAGACTGCACACTTGATAAAGCTGCAAAAGGATTCTATATATATTTGATCACTTCTACAGAGCAAATTCAAAAATCACAAAAGACGCATGCATTAAGCACTGTGATGTTTCTTCTGGGCCTATTTGTCCATCTTTAACACCATTCATATTATACTACAAGATTTTATGTAATCACTTAATACTAACATCAGAAAATGGAAACCAGCCTTTTAATGAAATGAAGGGTGTGCAAAGAATTTCCCATCCTTGTGATGGCTAAACTGATATAGGTGTCCACTTCTTTAGCAGTATAGTGGTATGGCTGTCGCCCTTCCACTCTGGGTTGGAGGGAGGCCAAACCGCCTCACTATGTCGTCAGGATACCTAGTATCAGAGGAGAATTAGTGAACCAGGCGTTAGCATCCCGACCAGTTTAATGGGGCTAAGTCCCCAAATGAGCAACAGGCTCTGGCACCCAGGCTGGGGTGGAGCAATCCATAGTCTATAGTCCCTGGGCCCTTTAAGCAAGGGCCAGGGCAAACCCAGCAGTCTATAAACTCTGGGCCATGTCAAGCAGAGGCAGAGCCAACACAATAGTCTGTCACCTCTGAGCCCTCTAGTCAGGAGCAGGGCGAACACAGAAGTCAGTTAAGCTCTGGACCCTTGATTCAGGGGCAGAGCAAAAACCCAGGAGTCAGTGAAGCCCTGAGTCCTTGGTGCAGGAGCAGAGCGAAAACCCAGGAGTCAATGAGCTCTGAGCCTGTGGGGCAGGGACAGAGCAAAAACCCCAGAGTCAGGCGTCCTAGCTCCAGCAGATGACTAACAAATGCAGGCCTCTTGACCTGGCGAGGGGAGGCTGCCATCCCAGGGGTCAGATAGCAGTGGGGCTTGGGCCCAGCCTACTCCACCGGGCCCTGACCCAGGGCCCTAACAGTGGCGGAGTGGTCCACCACTGGGTCAGCGGGGATTCCAGCCGCAACATGCCGACCATGCTTCAGGCAGCGCTACAGCCAGACTGAAGTTGGCTGTCCCTGGGCACTTCCCCTCGGGGTGTACCTGGAATCATGGGGCGTCTTCCATCTCCTCTGGGTAGGTGGCCAGTGGCAATCCTGGCAGTTCCGCGGTAGACACACATTCCCTGGGGGGCAGGGTGTCGCTGGGTTCGGCAGCAGAGTCAGCAGGCTGGAGCAAGCAAGATATGTCTATCTCCCCCGCCATCCTGGCTGCAACTGAGGTAGAGGCTCCTTTTATACTTCCTGTTCCAGTTATCCACTTCTGGTGGGAGGAGCGAGGCAGGTCTGACTCCACCCACTTGAGTGCAGAGGGTGGTTCCTCCCCCTCTGGGTTGGAGGGAGGCCACACCACCTCATTACAAGCAGTATGGTCTCTCTTCAACATGTACTCCCGTGAAAGGACATATAATTACTAGGCATAATTTTTCAAAAGCTCTTACATTATTTAGGAGCCTAAATCCTATTCAATAAAACTTAGGGTCCTAAGTCACTTACATACTTTTGAAAATTGTACCCTAAGTGACCTGAAACACAATCCCTGCCTATCTGTAAGCAAAGGAAAAAAAAAATCTGAGCCCACAAAGATGACATTATTATTCCTAAATAATAAAGAACCCACAGAACAAGTCAGTAGTCTTGATCATTACTTGTTATCACTTGATCATTACCTGTTAGATTCACTCCCTCTGGGGCACCTGGTATTGGCCACTGTCAGTAGACAGGATACTAGGCTGGATGAACCTTTGGTCTGACCCAGTATGGCCATTCTTATGTTCTTATGTCTTCAATATTCTCAAATTTTTGTGATGGAGAAACTCTGATATAAATGTGTCTAGAAATTCTGGATGGTCATAAGACACTAAAAGCTAGTTATCTCCTGCTGCTTGTTTCTGCTACATCTGTCATCATCGTGCACTGTGGGATCTTGGCCTCCGTAGTGTTACAGATACCTGATCTATTTTGGAGGAAGAAAAAAAATTCCTGTCCTTTAAGTCATTGGGACTGAAAAATTTCTGGAGAGAGATACCTTATTCAGTTTTGTGGAGTGTTTCCCACTCTCTTTAGAGCATCTTTCTCTTGTTTTTTGTCAAGAGAGATTTTCTCCTATATGCCTTTTTGGTGGCAGTTTTGCTGCTTTGGATCATTTGTGATCATAGATAAGCTAATGCGTCAGGACAAATTGAAGAAAAACAAGAATTTCATCTCCTAAATTTGGGAGTTGTGCAGACTTTAGTGTTTTTGTCTTATTGATTGTTGTTTAAAGTAGTTTTAGAGCCATTGCTTCTAGAACTCTCTCTTTAGAGGCCTCTATGTTTCAGGCATCTCTCTTTGCTGCCTCCAAATCCCTTTTCTTCATCAGGGGGTAACCTCTCTTCTCCACAGTATATGGAACCCCTCTGTGCCACAACAACCTCCACTTCACTTCTCCCTGTGGATCAGCCCTCCTCAGAAATGTCAACAGTCATCACTGCCTTAATGGTATGTTAATCAAAGAGCAAGTGTAATCTCAGGTATGCTTTGATGTATCAGGCAACTCCATTACTCCACTTTCAGAGTGGCTCCCTCATTTTGAAGGAGGCAGATCTGGATTTCTTTCAGTTTCACAAGGAGGGACTCATGATAGAAATTTTTGCTTATTTGAAAGACGCCAAAGATAGTTTTGATTAAACAGGTGTTTTCTTCACTCCACCTAAGAGGGAGTAATTGCTAACTGATTATAATTCTGCTTCTGATTTCCATGGCCACGAACTCACATTGCAGGCTTTCGCTAAAATAAAAAAATAACTACAACAGCTTGAAAGGATTCAAGCATTCATAAGGATTCAGTAGATAAACAAAGATGGGGAGCACAATCTGCACATTCAAGTCTCAAGCTGATTTCCCGGTGGCTGCACCTATGCTCACAAAAATCTGATGCCTTTGCCGTTAGTGCAGCTTCACCAGAGATAGCAACAGTGGGAGCTGTAGTAGAGACAGGGTTCAGTTGTCATCTAACCTTGCTCTGTTGTGGGCCTACAGCAAAATACTTGCAACTACAAACTGCAGGTTATTTGAACTGGACACCTCATAGTCTTTATCCCTACAGCTGATAGGATTGTCCACTTCAGACAGGACCTAATTTTATATGACAATAGAAGCTTCTTAGAATGTGACTAGATTTCAGTACTGTGAGCATGGTGGTATAAGTCAACTCTGGGGCTTTATAGATTACATATGGGCTGGGGCTGGTCTGTCTTCCAATATGTATTAAAAGGTATAGCTATGTACCTGAAGAAAATTCTGAAAAAACATTACTTTTATTCCACTCCTAATTATCTTTCAGTTTGGAGAGAGAATGGATGTTTCAATACAAGAGATTTTTCATTAGGAATCACAGAATAACAGAAACAGTTGTAGTTTTTAAATGTCTCATTTGGTAGTGCTGTCTCTCAGAGAAGATATATGGCCAGTAAGGAGAAGGTTTAAAGAAATGTGTGCATGTCCTGAAAGAAGAGAACAACCATTGCAAAGAATTGTCTCATAGTTTTAGGTGTTTATACATGTGTCTTGCATTCTTTCTCCTGGCTTTAATTTCATGCTAGTGAACTATCTTTACACTTCTAATATCAGTAGAACCCAAAAGAGGTCATATTGAACATGTCAAAAACAAGTTAAAAATGGTGAATTGAAAATAGTGGATCTTTAATTTATACAATTAATATTATATAATATTGGTTCCCAATCCTGCAAACATTTATGCACATACTTAATTTTAAGATCCTGAATAATGCTATGGAAGTAAGCGTGTGTTTGTTTCCCAGATCAGGGTTATAGATGTACATATAGTCTCTAATTTACTAGAATTTTTGAGGCAATATTCTCTAGTGTTTAAAACATGACACTGGGCACCAGGCGCCCTGGATTTTATTACAGGCTCTGAAACGGTCTCTCTCTGAGAATTTCCCCAGTTCAACAAGACATCTAAGCATGTGAGTAAATTGAAAAACATGAATAGTCCCATTGACTTTTTTGGGATTACTCATGCTTAAAGTTACACATGTGCTTAAGTATCTTGCTGAATGTGGGATTTAATCTCCCTGAGCCAGGATTTAGGTGCCTAAAGATGCAGAGAGGTGCCTAGTGGGATTTTCAAAAGAGCCTGGTCACCTAACTCCTATTGAAATCAATAGGAGTGAGATGCCTAAGCACGTCTGAAAATCCGACCTATCTGCATCATTAGATGCCTAAACATCCTTAAAAATCTGGCCCTCTGTGACTCAGTTTCTCCATCTGTAAAATGGAGATAAAGATACTTACCCACCATCCCAATCCTTTGATGAAAAGTGCTGTAATTTGGTGGTGCAGTTCAGTGTTTAAGTAAATCCAGACACATTCTTGCTATTTCTAATCCATCAAGTGTACCCAATAGCTTTTTTATTTTTTTTATTTAGGCTTCCCTACCTAGCAGTCTAATGAGGTCAGAAAGGTCAAAACAGACAAGCAGGAAAGGTCACAATGGCTTATGCATGCATCCTTTTCTGTAGGCTGGTAGCATGCTAGGAACGGGGGAAATTATACTGTATGGATTGTGAAGCAAAATAATGACATGACCAATTTGACAAGTAAGTAGCCTTCGTTACCCTTTCCCACAGAACGTACTTCTATGACTTTCACAATTAGCAGAGATTATCTTTGAGAGAAGAAATAAGTGGTTTTTAACTAATTCATGTAAATTAAAATAATTTTTAGCTTTTTAATTTATCTGCTCCAGGGAATTTTTTTTTTTTTTTTTTTTTTTTTACTTATCTTGGCAGGATATCACCCTATATTAAAAGAAATGATACATTTCCATCCCACTCCGTCCTGTTACTTAGACATAAATAAAACTGGAGTGTGTAAAACTGGCATTAAGCTTAAATGTGCAGGCTTCATACTGAAATCCACATTTTTTTTATAGTAATGCAAAAGAATTCATGACTTCTCTCCTTGTCTCTATTTTTGGCTAGTTTGCCTTATCCAGTAAGAGTGATTATTAGGGATCCTTCGTATAGCCCCTTTCATCTGAGGATCTCAAATCACTTAATACATTTTAATTAACTAAGCATAAGACCACAACAGTGACCTAGGTAACAGAGGGTGGTGGTATTTGCCATTTTACAGTTGGCAGAACTAGGGTACAGAGAAGTTAGTAACTTGCTAAAGGTCAGACAACAAGTCAGTCATTAAAGACAGGAACAGAATCGGCTCCCAAGCCCACTCAATAAGCTTCCTCCCTCTTATACTCAGAAGTAATATTTTGAACTGTAACCACTGTTAAAGTGTTAATGAAATCTGTGTAACAAAAGTAAATATTGTGCTGGGATTCACAGTAAAGGCATGGCCCATACTTTACGGTTCAAAACTTGTTTGCAAGAATACTTAACACAGTTCTCAACCTCCATTCCCAGTCCCATTCTCTTTCAGAACTTAAGGTTATAGAAGGACAGTGTAATTCTCTTTTGACACATACTACAAGGAAGAGTTAGAAATTATTGAAACAGATATACTTGTTCTCTCCAAACTTTACTGAGTGGCATGAACCAAAGATTCAATGCCTTGACCCCACTATCTTAGTTTCTTTTTGTCAAAATCAGAGCACAATACCAAATTATGCATAACAAGGATTTGTCCCCCACCTTTACCCATTTAACATATGGTTATGACAGACATTGGGCCAGATCCTCAGCTAGTATAAACTCCATTTAATTTGATTTATACCTGCTTAGGATCTACTGTAGTTCATTAAGTTAATGATCTGGGTTCAAATTAACTTGTCAGTCCTTTGCTTCTTGAATATGCCCTTTTTACATTCACAGTGAGATTTGACTCTCACATTTCAGTTTTTCTGGTATGCTATGAAGTGCACACACTGAAAATGTGTTAATATTGCCTCAACACTGCACAGTGATAAATGCTCATGTGATTTTACAAGCATGTTGGTTTAGTCTGCCAGACACAAGTTATATCCTTGCTTAACTAGAACCTGGAATTCTCTTGAAAACTCTATTATGAACATAAAGCAGGTTAAGAACAGCGGCTAGAACTGCTCCCTGCACTGTTTCCAAAACAGTCTGCATGTATGTGTAGCCTCTTCTCCATGCACTCTTCAGTCTTGACTGACAGCTCTCTAACTGTTGGAAGCTCAGACAGCTTAGGGAAAGGATCTTAATTCTGATTCTTTATTAGAGTTTATAACAACTTCTGCGTTCAAATTGTATGTACATGTTTTACCCTTTAGATGGGTAATAGTACAGACAAAATGTACAAATATAAAAAAGATTGATTTGATAGAGCAATCAATGCATACAAGGTTCAAAATTAATTCAGTACTTGAAACTTCTATACAAACCACAGAGATTACTTGTTGAAATCAAAGGGGTTCTATGTGGCCGCAGGAATCCCTCTGCACATAGCAGTTTGCAGGATCAGACTTAATGCCACAAGTTAATAATAATAAATATTTCTAACTTTGGGAGCTTAAAACTTATGAGACAGACCAGAAAAAAATGTGAATTGGTTTTTAAATCATAGGATTATTTAAAACAAAAACAAAAAACACATTTCACTTCTGGTTTCTCTCTGGATTTTTTAATTCTTAAGAAAGAATACATATTCGTGTTTTGGTTGAAAATTCAGAGTGAAATGCACACAAATGAAGGGGGCCTCTTCCTTATTTCCTGACTGATTGGTATGGGCCTTTCCTCCCCTCATTCATTTCCCCTAGACTCGCTCTCTTTCTGCGCATCCTTCTCCATCTTTCTTTCCACTATAGTAGCAGCTGATGGGAGAGTAGGGGGGCAGATGGTCCTGCAAGATGCTGCTTTCTTTGAAGGAACTGTTTATAGAGATGCTCTTGGGATAATTTTCCCCTGACAGGGTTGGAAGTCCATTTTGCTAGACACTAGACAAACCATAAGAAGTCATGGGGAGAGAGTGGCCTCTGATTGGGGGAAGTTGGAATTGTGTCCCAAACAAATATATCCAAGATGCCAGCAGCTGTTAGTGTGGACACAAGTAGCCTGGAGAAATAGCTCAAAATATTAATAATTTCCTACTTTTCCAAATATATATTATCTTTATAAGCTTTCAATAAACAAAGTAAAGCATTCAGTATATATTATGTATGTTTTTAAAAGTATGTGTCTTGCTCACAATTCCCACCCTAACTCACTATTTCACTTGCAGAATATAGGATTGTATTTCCTAAAATATATTTAATACAGTAACTCCTCACTTAACGTTATCCCGGTTAATGTTGTTTCATTGTTACATTGCTGATCCATTAGAGGACATACTTGTTTAAAGTTTCGCAATGTCAGTTATAATGTTGTTTGACCCCTCCCTGCTAGTACAGTACTTTGTCCACTACTTGTGGGATTCGCTGGAAGAGCAGCCTGTTGGAGCTAGTGGGTGGGGGCTTGGAACCAGGGTGGGCCAGCAGCCCCCCTATCAGCTCCCCTCCACACACACACCCAGCACCTCCTGCCCGCTGGCGGGCCCCGCGGATCAGCGCCTCCCCCCTCCCTCCCCACGCCTCCAGAGAGACTGGAGAGGAGCAAGGATGCAGCACGCTCAGGGGAGGAGCGGGGGCAGGAAGAGGCGGGGCAGGGGCAGGAAGGGGCGGGGGAGGGATGGGGCTTTCGGGGAAGGGGTGGGGGCAGGTCTGGGGCAGAGCCGGGGGTTGAGCACCCCCCAGCACTTTGAAAAGTCGGTGCCTGTGCAGCCGTGCAAGCGCTGTCTGGAGGAGGGAGTGGTGCACTCCAGCGGAATAGCGTGGGTTCATCATCGCATTCAGTTTCTGCAGGGAAGTGTTTGCAGCCGCTGTCATGCGTTTATTGTGTCTCCTCCCTCCTGCCTCCATTGGTGCTGCCTTGTAGAGTGTGTGGCTACATTAACAATGTGTTAACCCTTGAGGGCTCAGCTGAGTGCTAGTTCATCATTTAGCAGCAAGGCATTCCCTGGAAAAAAATTTCCCTGGAACCTAACTCCGCCCCCCCTCCTTCCCCCATTTACATTAATTCTTATGGGGAAATTGGATTTGCTTAACATAGTTTCGCTTAAAGTTGCATTTTTCAAGAACGTAACTACAGTGTTAAGCAAGGAGTTAGTGTAGAGTGGCAGGAACTGTTCTGTGCAAGCGCCTGAGGGGAGTTGTATGCACAATGCATGTGTCTTTCTGTCACTTCATGTGTTCACTGAAGGTCTAGCCTGTCTTATTTTAAGTCCATGGCAAATCTCCTATTGGGTTCAGTGGAACAGGATCAAGTCTAATCAACAGAGGGGAGAGGAGGAACTTCCTGACAAACATACACAATCACAGAGATGAGTTTTTACTGAGATTTAGTATTCTGTAGTTCCTGCTACAGGTCCCTCTTGACATGAGTTCACTAAGCAATAAAGATTATGTTTACAAGGGAGGACAGGATTAAACAGAAATACTATGAAAAGGAAAAACAATACAGTGATAAGATGGGAGAAGATGCTATTCTATAACGCCACAGCCAATGAGCAAGAGCATAGTAATCTGTAGTGAACTTTGGCACTGTCTGCAACAAGGATTTACCATCAATATCTGTGTGCGTGCGCACAGAGGCACTGGGAAACAGAGGCGAGAATCTAAAGTGTGTAGACTTTCTGTGGGGATTATTATTTTCTGTATTTTATTATTATCTATGGTGACCTTGTAAGTCATAAGGAGGATGAAAGGTTGCATCAGACAGGCTTTTATGGTTGCTTTTTCATGATGGTTACTTAATGCAGTTTTCACTGTATTCATCAATAGATGGTGTTTTGGTAGGCTTGATTCTGTGCTCCTTTACTCCACTGTAACGCCATCTAATTCAATGTAGTCTGCCTGGATTTACACCAATGTAGAGATCAGAACTGGTTCCTTTGTCTCCAGTTTGTAATTTTCTGGCACCAAGCTTCTGACAGCACAAACAATGCGTTAGATTTTTGTTAAGTGATGTAGCCACTCTATCATGGCAGCATTGTCCAGAGATGTCAAATGCATCTATCCACCATCAAGATGATAAAGAAGGCAGTCCTTAACCAGATGTTCTTGAGCTCTACAGGGATAGGACAGGGAGCTCAAGAAGCCGCAACTGTGAAGATGTTATTTAAGCCACCCATGATCACAGTGTATCCTATTATAACAAAGAAGGATCTTTCAGTTCATATGGTGGTTCTGAGCTATGTGAGACCTGATCCAGAGAGACTAGGGATGCAATTCTGAGTTGTCTGTCTGCCAAGAAATGCGCCATCAATCCAAAATGTAGTCCTGCACCACTAGTTGCCACTGTTCCTTAGAAAGGCAGTGTCTGATGTACTGTTTTAGCTGGTGTTTTTGATGTGACTTGGAGAGGAAATTGTGAACTAAGCTGTCTTGATAGTTGGTTGCACAAGTAATGTGATCATGGCCCTGCCTTCATGCCTAATCTGGTTTGTAATGTACTTTTTTAATATTAAAAGTACTTCTGGTTAACAATATTTCATTAATGCATTGTGCAAATAGCACTCATTAATATCCTCATTCCTCAACCTGCCCTTCCCCTTTGTAAATATCACTGTGCTGTTGATAAAGCAGCCTTACAGGGCTAATACATTTTATATAAACAGAAAAACTAAGATACTGAATGCGAGAGGACAATATGGATGAATTTTATGTTTTATATACAATAGATGCTTGTTAGTAGCAACAGATCAGTGACCTTTTGCTATGTTGCTCTTATGCAGCTGTTGCTGTTATGGGGAATGTCATCTGACCAAAGAGAGCCTGCAGTACACACTGCCAATGTATAATGATAACAGTGTGATGTATGTTTATTATTATTGCTACTGTATTACATTAGTATAGGTACTGTACATTTAAAACGTGCTCTGTTCTGCATTTGTAGCCTACTACCATATTGTATAAAGAAAGCGATATTAATAGTTAGTGTTATAAAAGTATCATTTTATTTTTGTTTTAAAAAGAAACAAACATCAGCCATGACAACAAACACAACCTCTTGCTCTTGTAAACATATTTTTTTATACTTGCAGTTAACTGTAATACTTTGTATGCCCTGGATAAGCACGTATGCTAGGCAAATAAAGAATACTGTAATAACATACATTTAAGTATTATTCCATATCAAGGTGTATTCTATTTATACAGTGAGTATCAACTTGTAAATTAATTAAGAATGGATAAACTCACTCATTTTGGGTGAAATAACTCTGTTAATTGGCTCTGCTTTTTCTCAGTAACAATTTTGTTTTGCAGATGGGATTCAGTGTCCCAAAGAGACCTGTAGACCCTATCACCAAGTCCCTCTAGCTGTGAAAAGTGCCTACTTGTGTTCAAAGCCTTCAACAGCTTGGAGTTTGTTAGAGGGGGAACTTCATCAAAATCACCCTCACTTTCTTGATATGTTTCATCAACACAAGCCCATTTTTCTGGCCCTGCAGCACTCAGTAATTTCTCATGGCGTACCTCTCCGAAAGTGAGTGTAGCGAGGTGACGACTCACCGGCGCGGCGCCTCCTGCTGGTCGTCCTGGGAATTAGCTCTCCAGCTCCGGAGCATCCTCTGTTGGCTGATGTTGCCTTCCACTGGCCCCCATGTCCCTCCCGGACCTCGGTGCCCCTTTTGTTGGGGTTCTGCCCACCACAGCACCCCCACAGTCTCTGGGTCTCCCCTCACAGGGGAACCCCCAACTCTCTATCCCACCTTGCCTCAGTGGCTACTGCCAGTCATCATCTAGCCCCCGTTCACTGGGGCGGGCTGCAGTCTAAACCACTCATCATCTGCAAGGGGGTTTGGACCTGCTGCCTTTGCCTAACCCTGGGCTGCATCTCTTCAACCCCAGTACCTGCTTTGAGCCTTTAGCAAGGCCTGCACCCGGGGAATTGTCAGGCTGGAGCTCCCCGCTCCTTTGCCTTTCCCCAGCACTGCTCTACCTCAGGCACTCTGCTCAGCTCCCAGGCAGCCAAGTCCTTCTCTCTCCACCGCTAGAGAGAGACTGCCTGAGCTGCTGCCTCACAGCCCTTTTATAGGGCCAGCTGTGGCCTGATTGGGGCATAGCCCCAGCTGTGGCTGCTTCCCCAATCAGCCTACTCTATTGGCTCCCTGGAGCAGCCCTTTCCCAGGGCTGTTTTAGCCCCTTCGGGGCCGGATTGGGGTAACCGCCCCGCTACAGTGAGCAAATCCTTATCCATAACCACAGCAGCTACTAAGTTCTCTTTTTCCATGTTGACGGAAGGGGAACATCTTCAGGGGGTCATCAAACTCTTCAATATCCTTGCTTGCACACCTTCCACTGATACAACAAATTTACTTTTCCTGAAACAGTTGGAAATTGTTGTTGGCTTTACATCTTGCCATGCCTCAGCAACAAGATGAATGCAATCTAGCAAATATACAGTTTTCAGAACTTTCTGAACATCTGCGTTGGAATCCTCTTAATAGGCAGCAGGTTTAAAACAAATAAAAGGAAGTTCTTCACACAGCACACAGTCAACTTGTGGAACTCCTTGCCTGAGGAGGTTGTGAAGGCTAGGACTATAACAGCGTTTAAAAGAGAACTGGATAAATTCATGGAGGTTAAGTCCATTAATGGCTATTAGCAAGGATGGGTAAGGAATGGTGTCCCTAGACTCTATTTGTCAGAGGGTGGAGATGGATGGCAGGAGAGTGATCACTTGATCATTACCTGTTAGGTTCACTCCCTCTGAGGCACCTGGCATTGGCCACTGTCAGTAGACAGGATACTGGGCTAGATGGACCTTTGGTCTGACCCAGTACGGCTGTTCTTATGTTAATCCACATCAAGAACAACAATAATCCAGTTTGCAATTTTTGATTGGTAATGTCCCTTCATGTTCTTAATCACACCTTGTTCTGTAGGTTGCATCAAAGATGTAGTGTTATGGGGTAAGAATTCAAGCTGAATGCTAGTGAGAACCATTCCTTGGGGATGTGGGAGCAGTTATCCAGTAAGAGGCATATGTTATGGCTCTGCAAGTGAAGCTGACAATCCCACTTTTTTAGCCAGTTGATGAAAAACTTACCTGTCATCCAGGCATTCGCTGAACTGACATAACTGAGGGGAATTTTCCTGAAATCCTTTGGAATGCATGTGGTCATTTTGACTTCCCGATCATGAACAGCGATTGTTTGTCACTCCCATCCATGTTGGCACAGACGAGCAGTTGCCCTATCCTTTGAAGCTTTCCTTCCTTCTAGCTTTTCATTTTTTTCTACATGTCCTCTCACAGAGTCCTTTCAGATAAAGTCCTGTTTCATCAGCATTGTAGGTATTAGCTGGGGAAAACCTTTCAAGAATGTGAGGAAGTTTTTTGCACTGCCACTACTCAGCTGCTGGCTTGTGCACCGGCTGGTTTTTGCCATATTCTTTTTTGTAAGCAACATTGAAGCGTTTCTTCCATCTGGTAAACCTGCCATCACTTGCCTTAAAATCATTCAATCCAAGTGAAGCAGCAAGCTGAAGGGCTTTTTTCCTTGATTTTCAGGTCCAGCAAGCAGTGCTCCCTGCGCCCTCTTCTCCTGGAACCATATAAAGAGAGCCTGGTCAACATGAGGGAATTTTCCTTCATGCCCACGCTTACAGCAGCTATTCGACTGTCCATCTTCATATTTAGTCAAAAGCTTATCCTTCAGCTTCCACATTCTGCGTACAACCAACCTGTGCAACTCCCACTTGACTGTAACTTGGATTTGAGTAGCCCCTGGAGTTTGACAGACTTGGATAATATGTACTTTTTCTTTAAGTAAGAGACTTCTTGGAATTTTGTCTGTTTTTGCCACCAAAAATTATGCAAGTAAGCAGAGTATGTGATGTCACAATATCACAAATATTGCTCTTATGCGGTGGCTATGTTGCTGTTACTAAGTGGACAATTCAGGATAGGGAGGATATTCCCAAGGGAAATTGGGTCGTATTCTGGTTCTGTAAATATAGCCAAATTTTGTAATGTCGTGCTATGTAACAGGGTTTTCATTAAGCATTATTAGCCTTCTATAACCAAATGTTACACACAAAAAGGCAGTTTCTAAGATTATGTGAACTAAATGCAACAAATTAATTTTAAAATATAAATATGACCAGTCATATTCCCATTCTAACTATGCTGCCTTCAGCCATCTAGACATTCCCCTTTGGGAATCTGTAGCTGCCTTGTTAGAGAAATAAGAAAAAACAAGAGAAATAAGGGAGAAAAGGCCTATCATGTAGACGGGAAGTACGTGCCAGAACACAACAAAAAGCAAAACCCTGTGCCCTTGAAGGCACCTGGATTCCACTAGTTCCTTTTGGTGACAGGTAACACCTAGGCTGACTAGCTGAGTTGATAGGACCTAATGTCAGTGGCATCTAAACACAGATGTTTATGATTCTCTGGTTCTGTGTTCAGCTTGGCCTGTCTCCATCTGTCTACCTGGCGGTAGACTGGTTTGCAATGAGGTTAGTGGCCACCTGAACAGTTCACTTGGCAAATTACAGCCAGAAACAAACTAAGTTAGATCCTTCCTCCCTTGCCCTGTTGCAGAAAATTCTGAAGACCGCTACAGGAGGTGGGAAATCATCTTTTTAATCCTAGTTTTAATCTGGGTACTCTTTTGTTTGTTTGCGTTCAGAACAGCTGCATCAAATCCCATTTCTATCCAATAGTCTGATCATTTTCTTGTTCTCGCTAGATTGTATTTGATTTTTGTTAGTAGTATTTTACACAGTGCCGTAAGAGCGGACTGTTTAGTTATCTCACCATCGGGGCCATCTAGAAGTTAACCTTTCAAGGGGATTGCTTGAATAGGGGCCATGCAGAACAGATCTGAGGCACACTGGTAGGGAAATGTGAGAGGTTTGCACTGCCACTGACTATGCTGCATGTCCTGCCACAGAATTTGAAGTAGTGTTCTAGAGGTTCTGTACCTCATTGTATAGGCGGCTGGCCCTTTACGGGGAGACAGGCCCAGCATTACGTGTGACATTCAGCTACCCTCCCAGCTGATTTTGATTGGTAGGTAGGAAATGGCCCTGTTCAGTTAACAGACCTAGTTAGAAAGGGATCATGGGATGCCTACATAGGATGACAGAGCTCATTTATCAGGGGAAACTGCAGATGGATGATTGGCTCCTCTAATAGGTGCTGGAGAAGGGTAGCTCCCAGGCTGATGGTCTGAAGGATGACTGAGGAACAGCAAGAGGGAGACAGTGGGCCCTGAAGCAAAAGAGACTGAGAATTGCAAAGGGAAAAAGTAGGGTTACCATATTTCCTCATTAAAAAAAGAGGACGCTCCACGGGGCCCCTTCCCCGCCCCAACTCCGCCCCCTCCCCTGAGCGCCCCGCATTCCCCCTCCTTCCTCCCAGCCGTGAAACAGCTGCCCGAGCGCTACCGGCTTCATGGTTTGCCGGGCAGCCCCCAGACCTCCAGACCCTGCCCCCGGGCCGGGCGCTTCCCCAGCGCAGCCGGAGCCCGGGAGGGGAAGCACCATCCTAACTGGCCCCCTAGGATCCTACCCCCTACCTGTCCCCTGACTGCCCCAACCCTTATCCACACCCCCACCCCCAGACAGATACCTGGGACTCCCACGCCCCATCCAACCACTCCCCACCCCCTGACAGCCCCCCCCCCCGAACTCCCGACCCATCTAAACCCCTCTGCTCCCTGTCCCCTGACTGCCCCCTCCTGGGACCCCTGCTCCTAACTGCCCTCCAGAACCCCACCCCCTACCTAAGCCTCCCTGTTCCTTGTCCCCTAACTGCCCCCTCCTGAGACCTCCCCACCCTAACTGCCCCCCTAGGACCCTACCCCCTACCTGTACCCTGACTGCCCAAAACCTTACACGCCCAACCCCCAGACAGCCCCCCCCCGAACTCCCGACCCATCCAACCCTCCCCCTGCTCCCTGTCTCTTGACTGCCCCCTCCAGAACCTCCCTGCCCCTTCTCCGACCCTCTGGCCCCCTTACCGTGCCGCTCAGAACAGCGTGTCGGGCTCCACGTGCAGCCTGACACGCTGCCGCGCTCCCCCACGGAGCGCATAGCCCGGTTCTCGCCCTCGCAGAGTGCTGCTGGGCAGGGGGAGGAGCTCCAGACTGCCGGAGGCCCATTGCGAACGGCCGGCCGGCTGCGAACGCAGGGGGGGGGGGGCAGGGAGGGAGAGAGAGGAGGGGAGTGATCTCAACTGCAGGGGAGAGCAGGGGGAAGCGGAGGAGGGGTTCTCTCTGGCTGCCGGAGCCCCATGCAAGTGGCACCATCCGGCCGGCTGCCCTGTCAGCCGCACGTGCTCTGCATTTACAAATTCCCCCCGGACGCTATTTTTAACTGAGAAAAGCCGGACATGTCCGGGGGAATCTGGACGAATGGTAACCCTAGAAAAAGCCTCATGGAGCTCTAGCTCAATATGGGTGGAAGAACTGTTTTATGATTGAGTTTTTGCCTAAGTTTTATGTTTGGAGCATAAAACTGTAGATGGAAAAAGACTCTGGGTGTGACAATCAGTCCTTCATGGGCTGGGGAGACAGGTCCAGCAGCCTTACATCTATGATCAGTCCACCCGATCTTATCTCCAATCTGAAATACTTAGCTTTTTGAAGCTTTTTTCCATTGCCACATTAAACAGACCTCAGTAAAGAGCAACCATGCTCCCAATGCGACCTTTCATTAATATTTATTAATAGGAAGGGATGGTGTAAGCCTGTTTATATTCAAATTTTGACTTAGTATAAAGCTGATATAATCAGGTGTGAAATTTACTTTAGATTCTAAATGAACATATACCATGATCCTGCTCCCCTTGAAGTTAATAGAAGCTCTGCCTTTGACTCCAAAGGGAGCAGGATCACGACCATGTTTTTACGGGTCGGGAGGAGATCTTCTTTGCTGTTGTTGAGAAATAATCCCCTTACTTCAAAACTACACTCATTGGGCATATGACAAAAAAGCAGTGGTTTTTGTGCTCTGCTTGTAAAGAAAGCTCAATGTAAGTCCCAGAGCTGTTCTGACATTATTGATATTGCTGGCACACAAACAAGGATGTAAATTAAAATTTGTGCTAATTTCAATCTCTGTTGAAAACACATTGGGGGGGAGAGGGGGGCGGAAACAATTTCAGCCAAATGGAAATGGACAGAATTATTAAGGGAAAATCTTTTGTTTTCAAGATTCTAAGAGGGTATTAGAAACAATGAAGTTGTAAAAACAAAGGACTTGAAAGTACCAGTGTCAGTGTCCTTTTAAACTTTAAGTGATTGCTTTTAACAGGGTATGTGGGACACACAGTGACATGGAGAAGTACAGTGATATAGTCAGTACTTTTCCAGTATAATGGTATCATAAACAAACCTTAAGCAACTAATTTAAGACCAACCACTTTCAATATGAGACATTTTCTTACT